>NW_005871050.1:19684942-19731160 GCF_000147115.1 Myotis lucifugus | reverse complement strand
TTGGCTTGGTTATCCAGGATAACACAGGCTTACAATGATACTTTAGAAAATAATCTTTCATTTCTCCGAAACCTGACACAGTTGCCAAGACAACAAATTAATGGTAGCACAAGTAATTCCATGTTAGTATTAATTTTTTTGTCATTACCATACAGGAGACCACCTCACCTCTTAACCATACATTTTATTGTCCCCAAAAGCATTAAGAATACATCCTGCTGTTGGTCCATTCATTCTTCTAACAGGTCACGAATATTCACTGACTAATATACCAAGTACTGTTTGAGGTTCTGGGAACTTAGTCATTCAGTCATGCTTTGTCTCTGTCTCCTGGAGTTTACTCTACTGGTAAACATGCCTATTAATTAAATAGAAATATTGGGTGCCAATGTTCATATAAAAAGGCCATCTATCCTGACCAGGGAAATCAGATGTGATGGATTTAAGGATGCTAGGCAACACTATTCGTGTCTGGGAAGAGGGTAAGTAAAAGGGGAGACAAGTTTGGAGAACTTAAACTTTACCTATTTCCCCATGTTGTCTATGCCTACCCTTGACTAAAGGCTATCCCTTGTAATAGCCAACCTTCTCAAAATCTTATTGTGTTACTCCCCTGCTCATAAACCTATATTGGCTCCCTGTTGCTCTCAGGGTTAGGTTTTAACTCCTTACTGTGACATAATAAAAGGTTCTTCACAATTTAGAGAAAATCTCTTTCTCTATTTTCATATTCCGTCATATGTATCTGTATACTCTGAACAATGAAACATCACACCATTTCCAATCCTTTTGCTTTTAGACATACTGTTTCCTAGAATGCTGCCCTCCCTCACCTCCTTCTCCCTAGCAAACTCTCTTTAATCCATTACAAATCAATTCAAATGTAAACTCTTGAGTAAAGCCTTTACTGACTATCATAATAAGGTATCTTTTGAGTACTTCTTAAGTGTCCAATAATATATTAGATATTTGCACATGTGCTTTCAAAATTGATAGTTAAATAAAATAGTGAGGTTGGTACTACTATTATTCCCATTTTACAGATAAGTTAACTTGTGCAGAGTCACAGAGCAGTGAATACATTTGAAATTCAGATTCAGAGTGTTTGATTTCTGACACCATACACTTAACCATGTATTTATTTATTCATTCATTTATTTGTCTTTATATATACTAAGCTCTAAGAATATAAGATAGAAAAAAATATTTGTGCATGATGAGCTTTCAATCCTATGTCTCCCAAAGAGAAAGTATGTAGAGGAATGGGAAAGAAATCAAACTGAGATGCCCTACACCACATGGTGGGCAAGATTTCTATGACTGTTTCTATCACTGTGCATGATATTTTATTCACACTTTCTTTGGCAAAGATATTTCTTCTATGAATAAAACCAAATAAACTACCGACCTTTTACCATGGTCCCAAAACTATGCATGGATTGGCAATTGTCTACCTCTAAAACCACATCTTATGACACTTTACCCATCCTTAATTCCATTCTAGTCACACCGCTATCTTTATAATTGCTGGGGGCTCTTTTTCATCTTAAGACATTTGTTTACTATTATTATTATTATTATTATTATCGTCTATTATTGTAATTTTAACAAGAGGTAAAGTAACACACTTGAATGAATGCTCATATTTACTTCATACATTTTTAAAGATTAAAACATTACAATGTTAATGCCAACAAAACTGGCACACACACATTAAGATGAATGTAATTATTATTCCTCTTGCTGGTCACTACCGTCGCTTTCTATTTCTCTTTCTTTGTGTGAATTTATTTAAAAGAAAACTTTTTGTAACGACTATTTGCAGTTTAAAAATCAATAAACCCCATTTTTTTTCTTTCAAGAAAAAAAAAAGAATAAAACATTACAAAATCAAATTCCCTACTCTCTACTGTGTAGCCGCAAATCTCTTCCTCCTTCCCCAGAGGCAATTACCATTATGAATTTGCTTTCTCTACCATTCATGTTTTCTTATTTTTAACATATGTGTATGTGTCTTCATTTCTAAATTTATAAAAAATTATTTTATACTCTGTATGAAGTTCTGGAACTTGCTTTTCTCCCTCACTATTAGGATTAGGATGTTCCTCCATGTTGACAAGTGTAGATTTAGTTTATTTATTTTACTGCTCTATTACATTTTTGGTATTATTATATCACAATTAATTTATTCTGTAGGCTATGGGCACCTGATTTTTCACAATTAATAGTCATGTTTCTATGAACATTGTTGAACAATTGAATTTTTGAATCAAATTGTTTAGTTCCCAGAAAAATTCTATTGGATTTCTAATAGAATTGCATTTAATTTATCAATAATTTGATGTTGGAAATTGACATTTTTTTAATCCTACCCCGAGGATATGTTTTTACTGATTTTTTAGAGAAAGAGGAAGGGAGAAAGAGAGAGAAAGATCAATCAATTGCATCCTGTGTACACCCTGGCTGAGGATCAAACCCACAACCAAGGTATATGCCCTGACTGGAAATTGACCCCACAGCCTTTTAGTGTACAGGATGACAATCCAACCAAGTGAGTCACATGGCCAGGGCTTGACATCTTTATAATGAACATAACAGGCCTTTCCAGATATCATAACCTCAATAATTTCTGGATAAAGATCTTGATTTTAGTTTTATTGTTTAGATTTACTCATGGGTACTTTAAAACTTCATTGCTATTTTGAATGAGATATTATTTGGTCTTATTATATTTCCTAGTTGCTTATAACTACACCATGAGGACAATATTGATTTTGATCTTTCATTTATCTCTGTTGTACTTCAAGTTTACCTGAAAATAATAGCATAATTAAGGTGAAAACATATAAGAGTTAACCTAGAATCCCTTCTAAATCATTTTACACTTTATGATTTGACTGTTCATTTCTTTGTATGTTGGGTGTTTGTTTATTTTCATAACAATTTAAAGGAACCCCACCAAACACTCAAATACATGGTTCTACCAAACTGACCAGGTACTGAAAATGATGATAAAAAAGTACCATTTGACTACCAAACCATAAGATGTGAGCACTTCAGTGCATCAGAAATCATACATTTATATCTTAATTCAACAAATATTTAAGAAACTACTATATGTACTCAACACATACTGAGTGACTGGCATAGTGCTAGAGGTAACCAAGAAAGCCAAGGTCTCTGCCCTTCATAGAGCTTATCATCAAGCGGAAGAATCAACAAACCTGTTGTGATGGTAACCTAGTCAGTTATTTAATCAAACACTAATCCAAGTGTTGCTCTGAAGGTATTTTATAGATGTGATGAACATCTATAATCGGTTGGATTTCAATGAAGTAAATAAGCCTTAACAATGTGAGCCTCACTAATCAGTTAGATGGCCTCCCGTCAATGTAAGGGAGATTATCAGTTCGAGGCCTTCAGGGTTCAAATGAGGTTCCCAGAGGAGAAGAAATTTCCATTGGGACTCTGCATAAACTCCTGCCTAGTTTCCAACCTGCCAGCTTGCCCTAAAGATTTCAGACTTGCCAGCCTCTCAGAATCATTTGAGCCAATTCCTCAAAATAAATTTCTCTAAATATAGTATATATGCAATGTGAGATATTTACACATGCCGTCTTATATTGGTTCTATTTCTCTTTAGAATCCTGGTACATCTTTAAAAGTACAAATAAATGTATAATTATAAATCACAATACGTGCTATGAAAGGAAGAATTGGCAGGGATGGCATGGAGTGGGGATTGAAGGAGACTCTACTTATGTGTCTGATGAATTACCTTCCAGGTTGAGACCTGAAGCCTAAGAAGCAGCCAGCCAGGTGAAGAGCCTTCAGAAAATCTGGGTCAAATTGTACTCTCACAGGAGTTTATGAGAGTACCCAACACCCTGGCCAATATGGAACACTATCATTTTATTGTTAACTCTGTGCCAATTTGCTAGGCAAAAAGTGACATCATGTTACTTTTTCAATTTGTTTTTCTGGAATTATTTGTGAGGTTGACATTTTTATATTCTATATCATTTGAATGTCTCTTTGCTGTTACAGTTTTGACTAGGATGGCTCAACAATAGCTCCAAGAACAGTGTCTTCTATGTAGATAGTACCATAGATTAGCAGAGGGGGAGGAGACCTAAGGAGTTGCCAGTTCAATCTATGCTCAATGCAAGAATTCCTGTGATAGCATCCATTAGATTTGTAGCTTCTGCTTGGTTATGCTCAATGACAGGGCTAATTGGAGAACCATATATTATCCTGGAAAGAATGAACTTTACATATTATCATTAGATTCCTTCGTAAATTCACTCATGCCAACTATTGAGTTTTGTAAAAGGAAATAGTCCAACCCAGGGGTGGGCAAACTTTTTGACTCGAGAGCCACAATGGGTTCTTAAACTGGACCGGAGGGCCGGAACAAAAGCATGGATGGAGTGTTTGTGTGAACTAATATAAATTCAAAGTAAACATCATTACACAAAAGGGTACGGTCTTGTTTTTTTTTTTAGTTTTATTCATTTCAAACGGGCCGGATCCGGTCCGCGGGCCGTAGTTTGCCCACGGCTGGTCCAACCTCTTCATTTTAAAGATGACTGACATGGGGAATCACAGAGTTTAACTGACTTTTAGTACTTTCTCAGGTGTGAGCGAACAACAAATCATGGACACGAATCAGGTTGCTCTAATTCAAGCTCTGTATTCTTTTTCGATAAGGTGATATTTCCCCCAGAGCACTGAGGGAAAATAAAAACCTACATTCACATAAAAGTATACCTAAAAGCCCTTTCTTGCAGCTTTATAGCTAAGGTGTTCATAAGTTTCAGTGTTATCTTCTCAAGATTCTCTCAAGAGGTAGAATAAAAAATTTTAGTAGGCTGCTTTCTGATGTTACATATTAGGAGCCATCTATGAGCATAATTAGCCAATGTACATTCTTTAGATTTAGTTCCATTTTATTTTTTGGATTCTAGTCCTTTAATCATAAATTGAGTGAATCATAATTTAAGAATTGAATAATAAAGGCATTTAAAATTATTCCTATGTGGCCTTGTCTATATTTAAAAATGTCTCTCTTAAAAATTGGTCTCAACATCTAAATGCCTATTGATATGGTTAAGCACTTGCTTCTAGCTTAGAGCACTGGCCTTCACATGATTATCTTGCTTTTAATAATCAGGAAAGAGAGATAAAAATTCCAGGAAAGATGCCCTAACAGGTTTGGCTCAGTGGATAGAGGGTCAACCTGCGGACTCAAGGGTCCCAGGTTCTATTCCAGGCAAGGGCATGCACCTTGGTTGGGGGCACATCCCCAGTGGGAAGTGTGCAGGAGGCAGCTGATCGATGTTTCTCTCTCATCAATGTTTCTAAGTCTCTATCCCTCTCCCTTCCTCTCTGTAAAAAATCAATAAAATATATTTTAAAAAATTCCAGGAAAGAGCCTAAGACTTGCACAAAGACTATATTCTCCATTCCTCCACTATGGACATTGAATAGTACACTTTAGGGTGATGGTTTACCTTTAGAGCCAAAAGCAAAAATAGATAAATCTTTCAGTGGCCCCTGATGAGGAACACAAAAGATAGAGATGACAATACTATTTCAGTAATCTGACAAGCTGCCCACATCTGAGAAGCCAGTGGTCTGGGCACTGACTTAAAATATGCAGCTATAATTTTATGATGCATTTGATGCAACTGTATACTCTCAAGTACAGAATATTGTTTCATCACTTATAATCATTTCTTGGGTAAAACCTTAATGTTTTGTTGTGCTGCATTGACTCTAAAAATGAACCTGAAATAATATAAGTAATTATTATGCTATAAAACATTAATGAATTGACATTAGATCCCATTAGAAATATAAACTTATTTTATTCATACTAAACATTATTGAATTCCAAGCCAGGTTCTCTTGGTATCCTATATAATCAAAGGCTAACATGCAAATAGACCAAACAGCGAAACAACAGAACAACCAAACAACTGGTCGCTATGACGTTTGCTGACCACCAGGGGGCACGCAGAACATGGTGGGTGTCAGTAGCAGGTGGCAGAGCACTGAACATGGTGGGTGTCGGCTGCAGCAGGATGGTGGAGCAGGTGAGCGGGGGCACCAGACCAAGCTGGGACGATAGTTGCTGTCATCAGGTTGAGCCTCTGGTGGTTACTGAACATTCTTTGCTCCTGCCTGCTGCAGTCCCACCCGGTGCCATCAGCAGGTGCGAGTGGCAGCTGCTGGCCCTGATCGCCCCTCAGGGCTTCTCCACTGCCCCCTACTCCTGAGGGGCGATTGGACCCAGCAGTTGCCTCTTGCACCCGCTGTTGGCAATGGCCCTGCTTGTACCCACTGCCGGCGCCGGAGCTTTTGCTCGCACCCACTGCCAGTGCCAGGCACTGGTCCCAATTGCTCGGCACCGTCAGCAGGTGTGAATGGCGGCTGCCAGCCCCGAATGCCCCTGAGGGCTTCTCCACCTACCCCTGCTCCTGAGGGGTGATAGGGTCAGCAGCTGCTGCTTGCACCCACTGACAGCAACGGCCCCAATTATTCTGCGCCCTCAGTGGGTGCGAGTGGGGCCAGCACCAACAGCATGTGGGAGCAGTGGTGGCAGTAATGGGGCTGCTGGCAGACTGGGGACAGGGGGCTGTGGCAGGAGGGGCAGGTGGAGGCATGGAGGATGTGCCGAGACTTGCCCCTGTGCCACTGCAGACCCTCGGGCCACAGTTCCTTTCAAGGTGCACAATTTCATGCACTGGGCCCCTAACTCTAGTATATTACTTATTAAAGGCCACCTTTTCAAGCAATACTATTTTTATACCAAAGATAGAAAGCCTCCTGTCAATGTAAGTGAGATTATCAGAAGAAATATTTTAATAGGCAACTGCAGCTCAGTTGACTGAGGTACCATACCAGGATGGGATTTTAATAGTTTGGGTACTTGATGTTTTGATTTAAAACTACATTGTGAAATAAGCAGTACAATCAGTGTTATACTGTGTTCTTCTTGACAAGAGTCTTCATTATCAATTGGGATCATTTCGGTTAGTGCTCAGGCGAGCCCAGGTCCAGTAGAAGCTGACTTCGAGCCTGACATTGTGTGTTACTGTGGGGCTGTTTAGGTGAAGTCCTTTGAGCCAACAGGAAGTGTATTCAAATAAAAGGAGGGATTCACCATCCCGGTATCCCTTGAGCCATCTAAATGAGTCAGTTGTACCAGAAACTGCCAGGAGTTGTTACAGCTCTGTAATTATTTACACCATAAAGTATTTCATTAGGTAAGTCTACTTGCACCATAAATATTTATTATCTAGGTGCTTGGTATTCCTCTTTTCCCTATGCCAACTGCTACCCTTTATCATACATTTATACTCTAGTTTGCATAAAGTTCTAATAAATGCATTCATTATAGTACTGATTCATTTGTCAAATATTTTATTGAAATTATACATGTGCCAGAGAGTCTTTTATGCATTGCAGAAAGAGATGAAGAAGATATTCATCTTTTCTTCAAGGATAAGACAGTCATGGAAGCAGGTGAGCAGGGACACCAGACCATGTTTGGCTCTGGCATCTCAGGAGGGTGGGGGGCACATGTTACTGTTACTGTGTAACATGTTCAGCTTTGGGATAAAGGTCAGCAGTGGATACCATAGTAATTCAAAAGAGGGAAATCAATATTAGATTAGCTGGCAAAGCTAGTCCTGGAAGGCTTCTTGGTGGTATCTTACTGAACTTAAAATTCTATCTGGGGTGGCTAAGTTGCTTGGAACGTCGTCTGTGTATGGAAAGGTTGCTGGTTCGATTCCCAGTCAGGGCACATGCCCAGGTTGCAGGCTTGATCTCCTGGTCAGGCCCTGGAGGGAGGCAGCAAAACAATGTTTCACTCTCAGATGAATGTTTCTCTATCTCTCTCCCTCCCTGTTCCTCTCTCTCTAAAATTCAATTAAAAAATCTTTAGAAATAAATCCTATCTGCAGTTTTTCAGTTGGAAAGGTAAATACTCTCCAGACAGGGAGAACAAAAAGACTGGAGGCCAATAACTATAGGAGGTATACAGGGAGCTACACACAGTTCTATATATTGTGGTGTTTCATGTACTGCAGAGGTCGTCAAGACATAAATGATGCTGTAAATTATGGAAAGAACTAGGATTTTACCCTCCTTGTAAGTGAAGGAGGATCACTGAATGATTTCATGCAAGAGAATTACATGGTAAGAGGCATTATTAATTTACTTATTTACTTTTTTATTTAATTTTTTCCAGCTTTACTGAGGTATAATTGACAAATAAAAACTATATATACTTAAGATGTACAACTTGATGTTTTGGTATATATATATATATATATATATATATATATATATTGAAATAAGCACTACAATCAAACTAATTAAAACATCCATCACTTCACATAGTTACCATATATTTTGAAGGTAAAATCAGGTAGACTAGGTGATTGCTGGAAGTGAAGGAAATGAAGGAGAAAAGAAAAACTTTATGAATGTTGAAGTCACTAAATGAAATGGGAAATATTGGAGAAAGCTGATTATTGTGCCTTGGAATGTAGGGGAAAGTAAGAAAAACTGAGAACTTGCTTAAGGGGCTATCTGCTCCCTTAGGCAGGCCAATGTCATTTAATTCAGCTTTCTTGGGAGAAGATAAACTCTTCTGAACCAAGGGATTCAGTACTAGGCCTGCAGATCTTTGAAATTTGATACTCAGGGACAAAGGCTACCATCCTTCTGAGGACTGTTTTGAGAAATACAACCTGGGGTTTAAACAGAAGCTAATGCAGAGAAGTCAGAATGTTATTAAAGCCTAAATTCAATTTGTGAAAAGACAAAAAATTTACTCACGTTGTGTAGAGCAGGAACTCCTGCAGAAACCTCTGTGCCATTTGGTAAGTTTCTTGTTCGGCGTTTCCTTGTTGCTGACTTTGGACACCATAAATCCTACCACCGATTTGGACCCCGATTCCAGCAACACAGGCAATCAGTGCAAAAAATATTTCTCTTAACACATCAATAATGTGATAAGATGTTAGTTAAGTTATAGAGATAAAAGAAAATTGAGATAGGCAATCAGAGCACAAGCAGAAAGAATGAACTCAGAGCACAAGTCACAAGAGTATCTGATTTTTGAGTCCTCAACACTGAGAGCCTGATCTTGCACACAGAGAAATGTTCATGTAATTTGCAGCTAGTCTAAAGAAAAATCCGCCCCCCTCCCCACTTCTCAGTTCAATGTAGATTTGGCATTCAAACTAATACTACAGAGAATCCAGCATTCAATTTAATGCAATCAATATCACAGGACACAGGAGCAAATACCACCTCTCAATAGGCAGCAGGACATTGTCACCTGCTGTAATCCCAAACACAACCATGGGAAACCTTTAGTGGCCTCAAACCACAATATTCTCTATATAGGCCCATTTAAAAAATATTTTTATTGATTTCAGAGAGGAAAGGAGTGGGAGAGAGAGAGAGAGAGACATCAATGATGAGAAAGAACCATCGATCAGCTGTCTCCTGCATGCCCCCCACTGGGGATCGAGCCCACAACCCAGCATATAAGCCCATTTCTACTCATGGAATGATGCCACCACTCTCCATGTCCTGTTTTGTTGTGTGTGTTTTTAAATAATTCTGATCCATGCCTCACTCTAAACACTATAGAATTAGTTAACTGCCAAATCCAATACTTCATTCTTTCTGACAAATCACCTCTCACCTCTCATTGCATGGCAAGCAGAACCATGGCTTGCCAAAGACGTACCTATCCTAATCCCTGGGATCTGTTACATGGCAAAAAGGACTTTTAAGATGCAATTAATTTATGGATCTTAAAGTACAGAGATTATCCTGGATTATCTGGGTGGCCCCCAACTAATCACATGAATCCTTAAAAGCTGAGACCCTTTACCTGCTGAGGTGACAGGGATGTGATGATAGAAGAAGAGTCTGAGAGATGGCAGCATGAATAGAATTTGATACTTCATTTCTGGTTCTGGGAAATGGAGGACTATGTACAAAGACCAGGAAGAGGTCTGTAGATGTTAATTGTGGCTCCCAAATGAACACCAACAAGGAAACAGAAATCTCAGCCCGATAAAGTCATTGAACTGATTTAGGTTAAGAATCTGCCCGGCCTGCGTCACTCACTGGTTGAGTGTAGACCTATGAACCAGGAGGTCAAGTTTTGATTCCTGGTCAGGGCACATGTCTGAGTTGCAGGCTACATCCCCAGTGTGGGGCATGAAAGAAGCAGCCATTCAATGATTCTCTCTTATCATTGAAGTTTCTACCTTTCCCTCCCTTCCCCTTCCTCTCTGAAATCAATAAAAATATAATTTAAAAAATTATTTTTAAGGAATTGACTTTGTAATAAAACTTTACACACTGCAGTGCAGAAGCACCTCAGGGGCAGTGTTACCCTGACCCCACTCCCCAACCAGGCAGGACAGACAGCTAGAGCAATGGCATCCACCCCCTCTCCCATCCCCTTTCTGGGGCCAGAACAGCAACTCAGCACACTAGAGCAGAATCTCTCCCCCCGCTCCCCCACCACACACACACACACACACACACACTATTGGGCATGCAGGCCAGGGAAGTGGAGCCCTGCAATAGAGCAGCATGCCCTGCAGCCCCTGCTGGCCAGAGCAGCTGCCCTACCAGCTAAAGCAGCTCCCCTTCCATGGCCAGAGCAGCAGCTCCTTGCAATAGAACACAATGCCTCGCCCCTCCAACTCCTCCCTCACACCTTGGGGCCTAGCAAAGCTCCCTTCCCCTGTGACCCTTGGTCCAGAGCAGCGTCCTATACACTAGAACAGTAACACTCTCAGTCCTCCCAGGGTCAGAATGGCCTCCTGGTGAGATAGAGCACTGGTTCCTCGTTGCCCCCCACCCTCCTGAGATGCCAGAGCCAAAGCCCACAAACTCTAGCATTAACAATCCCACCCTCGGTGCCGGAGCAGTGGCATTTCTCCCTTCCTTACACTGCCCTGTCAGTAGTGGCCCTGCGCCCTAGAACAATGAAGCCTCACTGAGTCAGAACAGTGGCACCACACCCCCACAAGAGATAAACTAGCACCCCCCCATGGGAAAACCACTAGCTCCACCCCCGCAACTGGGGACTCAGATGGCCCCTGCCCTGCAATGCTGTCAGTAGGCTGTGGCCAACCTGGTCCTGCCCTGCAGGAGACTTTCCAGGAGGTCAGGCTAACTCTGCAAAAACTGGGTTGTGTGGCTCTGGGTGGGGGCCATTTACCCCTCACATGCCCAACCAGCGCTGACCAGGTCAACCAATCCTGTGGGCAGCTCTCGCTCCACATGGCCAAATATTGGTCTGTTTTGGCCTGATTAATTCTGCTGGCCACACCCTGATGACAACTTGAGCCTCCTCCCCACTACAGAGGTCTTTGGGCACCCAGCAGATGTCAGCTACTCTTGGTGTACCCTAAATCTGCTGCTGAGTGGCCTCAGACCCAGCTCTGGTGCAAATTTGAATCTGTATCAATCTGCTGAGCTCTGCTCACCCATTACCAGCTGACTCTCTGAGAACCTACCTCATGCTACACCTGTACCATCAGAGGCTCTTTCAGTGACTGAGTCTATCAGGCAGCCAGCAGGCCGAGGCAGAACTCTGGGAGTCTTGGGCCAGAGATGTCAAAGTATAGGGTACTTCTAAGCATCTGTCTGGTAAGAGGTAGAGCTTTCATTCAATAAATATTTACTGGGTGTCTATATGTATACCCTCTTCTAGGCACCAGAGATATAAATGAATAAGACAAAGTCTCTGTTATGCTTCATGGCACTTTCACTGCAATAGGAACTAATGACAGCAAATAGAGTGGAAATGGCCCACTGGGACCAATACAAAGGCCCTCAATGACCAACTAAGGGCCTTGAATATTGTCCTGAGAACAATAAGGCATCGTTAAAGGTTTTTTATCACATTGTGGGCATGCT
This sequence comes from Myotis lucifugus, assembly GCF_000147115.1. Classification (NCBI taxonomy): domain Eukaryota; kingdom Metazoa; phylum Chordata; class Mammalia; order Chiroptera; family Vespertilionidae; genus Myotis; species Myotis lucifugus. Next base: position 19,719,190 of record NW_005871050.1, on the reverse strand, counting down.
CAAATTTGTTTCAGAATGATTACTTTGGCTGAAAACTGGAGAGTATATTCTGAGGGAGGGAGGTGGCAATGGATGTGTAGCAGAGACTAGAGACATGGAGACTACTCAAGAAAATATTTCAGCACACCTTACTAGAGACAATAATGTTCTCAACTTGGGTAGAGGCAGTGAGAATAAAAAAACCTAAGTCACAAGAAAGTCTTATCAGGACTTTGTAACTGATTGGATATGGGGGTCTGAGAAATAAAATAATCAAAAGTAAATCCCAGATTTCAAAATTAATCAAGGAAACATAAGTTTAAAAGCAAGTTGAAAGGGTTAATGAATTCTGATTGTAACAGGTTGTGGTATATCTAGTTCAATATACAGGTCTTTAGATATGCCTGCGAACACATTTAGGTGTGAAGTGGGAAAAGGGGGATACAATTATTCCCATAGAAAGTACAGAGTGAGAAGAGAAGATGACTGAAAAACCCTAAAGGATGTAAATACTTAGAGAGGAGTCAGGGGAAGAGGAATCAGAAGGAGAGACTGAAACTGAGCTGGCCGAGTGTAGGAGAACCTGGAGAGAGAAGTATATTCACAACCAGGAAGAGAGAGCGTCTAAGAAGCAAGAGGAGTAATCCCTCTTGGTCCTATCTAATCTAATAAAAGAGAAACATGCAAATTGACCCCACCTCCTCTATGCCCCAAACAACGCCCACCAGCCAATCAGAGCGACTATATGCAAATAAACCCAACCAAGATGGCAGCCAGCAGCCACGGAGCTGGAGCAACCAGGAGGCTTGGTTGCCCCGGCATTGGAGGAAGCCAAGCTTCCCGCCTTCTCTGGCTGGCTGTGGCCTCCGCTCACGGCAACAAAGTTTCAATTATAGAAGATAAATAAATCCCAGATACTTGCTTCCAGCCAGCCTCCACTGGGAGCCTTTGTGGCTGGGGGCCATGGCCAGCCTGCAAACAGCCATCAGCCCCTCACACAGGCTGGCCACACCCTCATGGGGTGAGGGTCCCCGCTGGGGGCTTTGGCCAGCCTGCAAACAGCCATCAGCCACTCACCCAGGCTGGCCACACCCTCATGGGGTGAGGGTCTCTGATGGGGGGGGGTTGAACAGCCTGAAAACGGCCCTCAGCCCCTCACCCAGGCTGGCCAGGCACCCCAGCAAGGACCTCCACCCTGAAGGGTCTGTGGCCATCCTGCAAACAGCCATCAGCTCCTCACCCAGGCTGGCCAGGCACCCGAGGGGGAACCCCTACCCTGAAAGGGGTGTGGCCAGCCTGAAAACGGCCCTAAGCCCCTCATCCAGGCTGGCCAGGCACTCCAGTGGGGACCCCCACCCTGAAGGGGGTGTGGCCAGTCTGAAAACGGCCCTCAGCCCCTCACCCAGGCTGGCCAGGCACCCCAGCGGGACCCAACCCTGATCCTGGACACCCTTCAGGGCAAACCCTCCCATGCACCAGGCCTCTATCCTATATAATAAAAAGGTAATATGCAAATTGACCCTAACAGCAGAACGACTGGGAATACTAGTCACTATGACACACACTGACCACCAGGGAGCAGACAGTCAATGCAGGAGCTGCCCCGTGGTGGTCAGTGTGCTCCCACAGGGGGAGTTCTGCTCAGCCACAAGCCAGGCTGACGGCTGCCAGCACAACGGTGGTGGCAGGAGCCTCTCCTGCCTCCTCAGCAGCGCTAAGGATGTCCGACTGCAGCTTAGGCCTGATCCCTGCTGGGAAGTGGACATCTTCCAAGGGCTCCTGGGCTCCAGAGGGATGTCTGACTGCCAGCTTAGGCCCAATCCCCCAAGAAGCAGGCCTAAGCCATCAGGTAGTCATCCCCTGAGGGGTCCCAGACTGCAAGAGGGCACAGGCCGGGCTGAGGGACTCCCCGAGTGCACAAATTTTTGTGCACCAGGCCTCTAGTATTTTAATGAAATAGGTGTTTAGTCAAGCCCCACATCCTTGAATCCTACCACAATATATTCACTAAGCACATAAACACACCCAAATGGAAATATCAGCCAAATGTACACTCTTAATATTAATTAGGCCAGAAAGTAACCTTTTCTATTGCCCATCTTCACCTATGCTCAGTTACCTAAAATAACTCACCAAGTAAACTTATAAAATATTTATGAGACTCCTGGACTGTGGCTCAGTTTATTAGAGCATTGTCCCCAAACACTAAAAGTTTGGAGGTTTAATGTTTGGTCAGGGTGGGGATTGGAGGCAACAGATCAATGTTTCTCCTCTCTCTCTCTCTCTCTCTCTCTCTCTCTCTCTCTCCCCTATCCTCCAGTGTGATTTAAAAAAATGTTTATCAGAGAAAAACAGAAACATACAAATAACAGAAAATGCCCAACACTTTTCATTTCTCCATAAAATTGATCACTATAGAGTCCAACTGATTTCCAATCTTTTAAAAAATATATTGTTAGTGATTTCAGAGAGGGAGAGAGAGGGAGAGATAGAAATATCAATGATAAGAGAGAACCATTGATTGGCTGCCTCCTGCACGCCCCCTACTGGGGATTGAGCCCACAACCAGGGCATGTGCCCTTGACCTGAATCAAACCCGGGTCCCTTCAGTCCACAGACCGATGTTCTATCCACTGAGCCAAACCTGTTAGGGCTCCAATCTTTTTGTTCCAGACATAAATTAAACTTCTCACAAAGTGCATCTCTATTCTCTTCCTCCCACGGTGTGAGAAAAGTGTACAAAGCATCTCCCTCATCATATTTTTTTTTATTTTGTTATTCTACTCAGCCCTGGAGGAAGAATGCCTGGTTAGAACCTGTGTCATTTATCTCTTTAGCAACTGCTGCAACAGTTGCAAAGCAGCATAAACTTTTCTGAAAACTGATGGAGCTCCTTCAGCACTTTCCAGGCTGTGGGAAAACAGGTACTCTCATAATGCATTATTTGGGGGAATGGAAAATAATTCAGTACCTATAGAGGGGAGTTTAGCAACAGCTATCAAAATTAAAAACATTTTGCCTACTGAACCAGGAATCCTATTTCAGAGAATTTATCCTATAGACTAGAGGCCCAATGCACGAAGTTCTTGCAAGGGGGCTTGGCTCTCACCGCCCCAGCTGCCTCGGCCGGCCCTCACAGCCCCTCGCAGCCTTGGCCAGCCTTCACAGCCCCAGCTTCATCTGGAAGATTGTCCGGACGGTCATTCTGCTGTTCAGTCTAATTAGCATATCAGCTCTTTATTATATAAGATAAGCCTACGCAAGTAAGAAATGCTCTCTGTATGATGCTCTACTTGAATGCATTATTTGTAATAACCAGATACTGGAAACAATTATGTCCATCTGTAGGTATGGTACAGCACATGAAAGAAATGGTGGAAAGAAGAAGACATATTTGTATTTTAATATATTTGCATAAAGGATCATTCAATGAATTTTAGAAGAGAAATGTGTGTATCTATAGAGGCTGCAGGTAAAGTAGGGAAGGGATAAATAGGAACAGGCTGAAAGTGAGACTTCTTAATTTTCCTTTCATATAAGTTTGCTCTTTGAATAACCAATTCAGAAGAACATAATTTAAATGAAAAAAAATGCGCTATTATAGTATAGTATGTAATGGTAAGTGTCTTCCAAATTTACTTCCTGTAGCTAATATAACCCTAACACCAGCACCTCATAAACATAGTCTAAAAGAAAAAATTCAGAACTCTCAGACTTCTAAAAACAGAAGCAAAAATTATAAACAAAATGTTAAAAATTAGAGCTACTAGTGCATCAAAGAATATATCATGACCAAGTACAATTTGTTTTTGGAATGCAAAAACTAGTCAACTTTAGCAAAATCTATAAACAAACTAAAGGATAAAAACGTGATTAACAAAGGCAAAGGCATTTGAAAAACTTAGCATACATTCCTCATTAAAAACAAAAACTGTAAGTAAAATGTTAATGTCATGAAAATATAGAATAAAGACTAACTACCAAAACTCAACAGGAAATAATTTGTGAATATGAGTAAAGGGTATATAGGAGTGACTTATACTATTCTTGAAAACTTACTAAAAGTTTTAAATTATATCAAAATAAAGAGTTCAAGAAAAATCAAATTAAAAAAATAGATGAGGTGAATGCAACCAAGTGTCCAGAAAATATATGATTATTTAATAAAGAACACTAATTTTAATTCAAGGGAAAGAAACATCTAATATTATATCCTGGCATAATTGGTTATCCATGTGATAGTAAAGAGTATTGGATCCCAGTGTTATACCATAATCAAAAATAAATTCCAGGTGGATCAGAGATCCTTAAAAAAACAAACAAACAAGGAAAGAACTTGGAGGTAGAGAAGATCATATTAAATAATTAAGCACTTAAAAGCTATGAGATTGGGTAGTCATTTTAGGTGTGCAAAGAGTAAAGATTTTTTGTGATAAAATATCGCCATAGACCAATTCCAACATGTCATAATTTCAAGAGTTTCATCAAAAGGTTGATGAGGCTTGGAGACTCAACAGGGTTGAGTCACACATGTAGTCACCTGTTGGGAATGGCTAAAGGCATTTCCCCAAACCTGAATAGGAAACTGATTGTGGCTGCCAGACAGTTAAAGGGCATCTTAATCTACATGTTATTGCCTCCTACTGGCCAAACACCTGAACAGCCATAGGTTAATTCCCCCAAACTGACAATGCTTCTGTACTGTTTGAAACCTTACCCTTTGAAGTGTATTATCTCCACCTTGCCTTAGGACAAATTGTGTTAATAAAAGCAAGGGTCCTAGACAAGGAGGTAGTCTTCAGTTCCTTTAGCTAAAGGTCCTCTGACCCCCAATGCCTTTCAAAATTATATCTCATCTCCAGACTCTTTTTAGTCTCTGGATTCCTATGTCATCGACGCACAGCCTTTTCCAGATTCCTGAACCCTTCTTGATGCTGGGACAAGAACCCTGGCAAAATATAACAGATAAGCTTACAAGACAAACAGAACTTGAGGGAAAATATTTTAACATAAATCACACCTATAATATACAAAGAGCTCCTATAAATTGAAAAGTAAAATGGCAAATAATTTACTACAAAATGTGCTACAGATAAAAACAGACATTCCATGGGAGACAAAATTTAAATGACCAACAAACTTGTAAAGTTATATTTAATATCTCAAGCATTCAATTAAACGTGCATTATTCTGGAAAACATGATACATCTATACTCATAAAACTAGCAAACCAACAATACAAACAACTAAAAATATAGAGGGATGGAGAGAATGCAGAGAAAAGACTCTTCATGGAAGGGGACTTGATGATGGAACTGTAAATTGCTAGGGCTTTAAGAAATAAAAAAATGTAGATTTTCCAATTCTGTACATATATTATAAAGAAGTAAGAAAAGCAGTTCATAGGAATGTGTGTATAAGAGTTTCTATTAGCCCACTGCTTGTTGTAGCAAAAACTTTCAATTCCCATCACCAGAAGATGCTTGAATAAATTGTGACATGAGAAGAGTAGCGTCTGCAACATGGCTACATAAGACGTCCTTTGTTCAACCACATTCCTGCCCCCCTCCCCATCCCTTTTACACCTAAAATTTGGCATCCATCCACAAATAAACGTGCCTATGTGGGAATTGTAGGATCCAGCACCATATGTCAAGGAACCCAGGAGGAGTCCCATCCATCTGTGTTTCAGGTAATGGGCAAGCAAACTTCAGTATGGCTGCAGAACCAGCAGGAACTGATGAGCTGGCCCCAACCCATAGGGTGGGTGACACAACTTGGGCAGACACCCATAGATGAAAGAGAGTTCGTAGAGGTTCAGGCTTCTCAAGGCGAGATTCCAGCCCTTTGTTGGAGAAAAAAAAGTATGAGTCCTGACACTGTCCAGGACACTAGTTGAGAAGCCCATTTCTCTCCAGCAGCCCCCAGAGTACTGAGGCAGTACCTCCAAGACGGAGAGGGAAGGAAGAGATTAAGAAAGAGGCAAATGATATCAGAGGGTATCAAAGGGATGTGGATCCTGCTGACTGCATTTAAGACTACAGCAAGAAGCCTGCCCAGAGGCCTCTGGGAAAACCTCACCCCAGGATTTCCCCACCTGGCCCCTGGGCACACCCAGTGCCCCAAGTGTTAAACCCACACCTCCTACCACTGCAGCCATTTCCTTGCACATGATACTGAGTGCGGTGGCCAGGGTAAGCTCTATTCTATTGATAATATGTTCCAAAAATAGGTAATACGAGGAAATAAAAAGTGATTTCGTGGCATTTATGAAACTTTTTCTTGAATTTCTGCTTTAATAAGACAATGACAAAGATCATCAATGGACAGGTTTTCAATGCAAGATATTATGAAAGTAACAATATTTAAAATAAGATTAAAAAACTGATTCAGAATTAGGCAAAAGCCATGAACAACTGTTCACATATGTATCCTGCTCCCTTGAAGCCCATACAAAACCACAAGAAACTAAATTCTGCCAGTAACCTGAATGAGCCCGGAGGAGAATTCCCAGTCTCAAATGGGATTGAAACCCCATTTGACATGCACCTTGATTTAGCTTGACTTAGTCGTGTAAATCAGTTTGAGGAAATTTTTTTTTGGTGGGGGGATGCTGCGGGGAGTAGTAGACTTGCAACTGATTTTCCATCAACACATGGAATACAGATGGAAGAAATGCATGTTGTATATTAGCCTAGCTATTTAGCTCACTGAAATAAAAAGAAAGAATAAAATGGCAGGGCGGAGTACTAGCAGTACACTCTAATATCTGGGAGGAGCTCAAGTTTACACTACTCCTTGTTTGTAGCACATCTAGAGACTGAATATTCTGACCCTAAGTCAATCATCTATATAATTTGCCTAAATGCTTTAGTTACAAGACAAAAATACCCCAACACTGGTCCCATACCTGCAAAGGTATAGATAAATCAGATGATTTACCAGAATAAAAGAGCTTTAAATAAATTTACAATCTAAAAACCAAGACTCATAATTTCACATTATAAATTTATAATCTCTGAATCTAAGACTATTACAGTCTCAACACTTTTTTACTCGTACTAGACACAAACAAAATAATCAGTTAATGATATTTGAGGAAAGGGAGCAGACAGAGAAAATTATTTCATGGGTGTTCAGCTTTTTTGGGGCTGGGGAATGTGGGAGGGTGTTCAGCTTTTAAGGGAACTAATATAGCCTAGATATGTTAACCCTACCTTTCTCCCTCTAAGATTTTTTTCCATTGGCAATAGCAACACACATAACACTTGAGGCAATGTGGATTCACAATAACTGATTTATTTATGCTAGCTATGTTCATACCAGCTAGATCAAGCATGTCAAACACGTGACCACGATTTTGACATGCTTGAGCTAGATGAATATCAGACAAGTATCATACTCAAAGACACTCTTGAGCATGCAAACTCAATATATGGTCACAAAAATGAAAACAGTCTAGTATCCTCCTTCTTATGTGTCTTTATATATTTTGCTACAAATAAATTTTGTTGAATCCAAAAATGTATAACATTTTATTTCTAGTAATAAAACACAAAATATTTGAAAGCCTTTACAAACTCTAACCCAATGGATGGCCAAATTCCAAAACATTATATTTTTGTTCTGAAGAGTATTACTCTCACTTGTATATGTCATTCTACAGTATCTCTTTACAAAAAGAAGCCCACCCTGGCACTTCCCCACATCTTTCTCTCTACAAGTTAAAATTACTACCTTTTAATATATTAATTAATCATCCATATGTCTTCACCATTGGTGTGAACCTCTTCGTTGACAAAAAAGTTGAATGTAGAAGTTGCATAAACTAGATCGATCAATATATAGCATTTTATAGACAATATTGGAAATTCTTGTGTGCATTACAAGCATCTTTTAGCACACTTTATAATACTTGTTCATTTTTAGTATCTTCATGGATTTATTTTTTAATGGACTCAATAGTTGCAATTGATTGCAACTGTTGCTTATTTTCTTTTTTCAATGTTCAATGTTCACTCTTTGTCTAGTGAGACTTTTTCAAGCAAGGCCTCTTTCTTTTCTTTTCTTTATTTTTTAATCCTCACCCAAGGATATTTTTCCATTGATTTTTAGGGAGAGTGAAAGGAAGAGGGAAAGACAGAGAGTAGGATCACTGTGAGGAAAACACATTGATTGGTTGCCTCTTGCAGGAGCCTGGACCAGGGCCTGGGATGGGGAGGAACCTGCAACCAAGGTACATGTCCTTGACCAGAATCGAACCCAGGACCCTTCGGTCTGACACTCTATCCACTAAGCCAAAACAGCTAGGGCAAGCAGGTCTCTTTCTTAATGCTCAATATGTCACTCTATCTGGTGAAAGACTTCTTCGGGTCTCCCTGCTCTTTGCACTCCCAGTCAACATTTTCACTTTCTGTAAATGGCAAGATGTTCCAGGCTCATCTTGCTTTCTCTTGCCCCAAGATTTGGTGCCAGCTACCGTCCAAGAAGCCCTGGTTCCTTTTAATGGAGAATAGTTTAAGGAGCCAAAATCTGGCACTAGGGTACAGCATAGATTTTCCGCAATGCTACCGATAATGGATAAGGTGACTTTAGATCCCATTTAGGCTATTGCAGTGACAGAACAAGAAACTTCCAGGGCAAGAGCACATATTTCCAATTCATCTCAACTCTTTATAAATCTATTTTCACCAATCATGACTGCCATATATGCTATATATTGTCATACCCAACTCATGCATTCAGGTTTCATTGTCGACAAATGTCCAGAAGCTTCCATTTTCTTTTTCTTCTTTTTGGCTCTTCAGCCACGGATCCTGGAATTTGCTCCAAATTGCACAGGTCCAAATGCTCCTCTCTGCCAGAATAATCTATACTATATTTACTTGAAAATGAAAATAAATGCAAGTCTCCCTCCAGGTAGCATTGCCAGGTTCAGCAAATAAAAATGCATGCAATATTTGGTACATGTGTATACTAAAACAAACTCTCATTTTTCTGAAATTCAAATTTAACTGGACTTCTATTTAGCTGGAAATACTACCTCCAAGGGAAGAGTAAGAAATCTAAAAGCATAGGTCATCTAGGATTACAGCTAAAGCCCAATAACACCTTTTAGTATATATGAATTAAAAGGAAAATTTGAAACTCCTTGCCTTCATGGATCTTTTAAAAATCTTCCTAATTCTTACAGAGAGCAGACTGATGGTTGCCAGAGGGGAGAAGGGTTGGGATGTTGGTTGAAAAAGGTGATGGGATTGAGAATTTCAAATTAGTTATTAAAAATAGTCATGGGGATGTAAAGTACAGCATAGGGAATATAACCAATAATATTGTAATAACTATGTACAGTGCCAAGCGAGTACTTGAAATATTGAGTGGAACACCTTGTACAATATATGATTGTCTAAGCACTCTGCTGTTCACTTGAAACTAATACAAAATAGTATTCAACATAAACTGCCATTGAAAAATAAAATTGGAAACAAATACATTTTCTGATTAAAGAAAAATCTTCCTAATTTTCATTTTAATGTGCCAAATGCAGACCTATATATCTTTATTTAAGTTCCTAATTTTGAACACAGACCCCTCAATCATGACTATTTTATTAATGGTATTTTATTCTAATTGTTGCTCCCACAGATAATTTTGAGAAGTAAACATGAATATTTCAGTAGCTGTTGGAAATATATAAACTCGATCCATTACCAGAGTGTGTCATTATCTTAAAATCCCACAAAGCAACCTCAAACACCAGAAAACCTGATGATATTCATATCAAGAATCAGTAGGAAAAATGTTTTTACTATCACAATGTTTAAACTTCCAAAGCAGTAAGTTTCTGTTGATTAATTTTTATAGGTTTTTATAAGTTTTCACAACATCGATGTCTTAAAATGCACAAACTGCATCACAGTATATTTTACTTATTATTACATTCACCTTACATTGAGTACTCTCTAAAAACCACAGAAATGCAGCCATTTCTATGTATATGTTCTATATTAAAATAATCATGCAAGATTCAGAAAGTTATTGAAAACACTTAGTGCAAAAGTCCTAATCTTTGCATGTATTAAAGTATACCATGCTTGTTCGTCAAATTCTGCAGTCTGTGGTGATAGCACACCCATCACAGAGTTGAAATGTAATCAGAAAACCTGGAACAAATATTTAACAAGTAAAATTCACCTTCCTCAAATTTTACCATTTTTAACTAGTAGCATTGAATTAAAATCCCAGGTCAGGGGGAAAATCATGTGATATATAAATACACACATATATACATGTACAGACATTTATACATTTTATGGTATAAAGATCAAGTTGCATTTGATAGAAATTTCTCATCTTTAAACATTACACGAGAAAGAAAGAAATCAACTGAGCATAAGATCAAGAATTTAGATTGCAAACAAAAATAACAACCACAAATCCTCAAGAACGTAGAAGGGATGGGAGGAGAATGAATGAATTTGACAGTATGTAATAGAACTGGTAAACAAAATCAAGAGCTGGTTCTCTGAATGGACCAAAGAAAGAAAAAAATAAAATAACAAAACTAATTTCCAGCAAATCCATTTAAAGAATAAATAGCCTGTCTAATAAATAGTATCACCCCGCAAAATATGTGCATACTAGTATGTATAAATATTTAGCTTAACATTATTAATATTTTCTTAACCTTAAAATGTGTAAACTTTAAAAAATAATAGGTATATGGAGCAAAATAATGGTTTTCTGAATAATAAGATTATACATAAAACTTATTTCCTTCTTTTTGTTTCCCTGCTATTTTTTTCTTTAGAATAAGAAAAAAAGTTAATTTTAACAATAGCATATTTATCTCTCTCTCTCTCTCTCTCTCTCTCTATATATATATATATATATATATATGAAGGTTGAAATTATATGCAACTAAATATTGAAAGGCATTGATTCTAGGTGGTTAGATTAGCATTTTATGTGTATACATGTGAGTCCTTGGCTTTTCCAAATTGAAATGAATGTCACTTTTAATATAGATTTTCAAAATATATGTTCAGTTTGATTTTATTTTAGAAATAAAAATAGCACGTTTTTGCATGCATGTACATATGTTCTTGTATGTGTGTGTAGGACTGTCTGCAAACAATAGTGAGACTGGCCAAATTGAACTCTAAATATTTTTTCTAGGTGATGGCGTTTTGTATATTTATTCTCTTATTTGTATTTCTCCTTATCTTTTCTAAACAATATCAAATCAATAAAAGAACATTTAAAGTAAATTATAAACTCAATTTTTAAAATGATTCTATTTTCATAAGAAAATTATTTAATGTAACTATTTATTATAACTCACATATGTAGTTATACTTAGAGATGAAAGTAAATAGATAAAATGCTAACTGTTTTGTAAGTGGCAAGGTTCACAGCTAAAGCCCACTAATATTTTTTAGTATATATGAATTGCTTGTCTGTTTACATAACATGTAATGAATAACATGAACTTTTTCTTTTTCTAAATCAGAAGAGGACTTTAGGAAATGAATTTGTTAACATTCAGTGAGGTCCTTAATTGGGGGGAGAGCTTTCACTTTCCCCAGGTGAGCCAGGATTTGTTACATTTAAAATACATATTTTGCCATGAGAAATTCATCAAATGACACAGGTCACAGTCCCAGTCCCCCACTCTGCACCTAAAGGTATAGCTTGCAGAATGACAGAGACCAGACTGTCCCTTTAAATCTTTCTGGTAAGAACTTGCTGGTATCATGATGTTTAGCCATCCATCTAGTTCTGAAACTGTTCACAGTGAGAACTGTTACAACTTCTACTGCTACTCCTGGGGAAGACACTGTAGGCAGGAATGAGTAAGAGGTTGTAGAGAGACTAAGGGATAGCAATTGACTAGCCTGGACCCAGACCGCTAAGGGCCCAGAATAAGGGAAAATAGCTGTCTGCTGGTTGTTCCTACCTACAGAAATCACTTCCCCTCCCTTTGCCTCTCTCCGTATAGCCTCAGTCACAGGAGTAGCAGCAGTCATAGGAGTAGCTGCAGCCTCTTGATGTAATCCCCTCACTGCTTCCTCACTTGCCCCCCTGCTCCCCAGTAACTTTTTGCAGCCTGAGCAAAAGTAAGCATACCCGTCTGTGTCTTCTCTTCTTTAGTGTTCCTTCCTGCTTCTGAGACTGAGTGCTTACCACCCTAAGAAGCACATACCTGAGTATATCTCGTTCTGCCTCTACACCATGGAAGACTGTCAGATTTTATTGAAGTTGGAACTGGGCCTTCTCCCTTTCCATTCTTGTCTATCCCTGAGTCTATTCACCATCCCTACCAAGACATCAGTGAAAATCTTTTGCTCCTCAAGCAGCTCCTGAGGCCAAGGTACTATAGGCGTAAGTATTCTTCTTGGCTCCTGATATTGCTGAGTTACTCAGGATGTCCCACAACCTTTTCCCTGTATCACTCCAGGACTTGCACATATGCTTCATATAGAAGTATGGACTACCTCCATTTTGAACTATTTTATTATTTATAAAATCTACAACCTCCCTATAATAGAAGCCACAGATTGGGTTATTAAAATTTACAGCCATTTTAAGTAAAACAGTCTCTGACCTGTCTTATCTTAGACTGCACACAACAAGAGGATGTGACCTTTGACCTTGACCTCACCCCCCCCAGCTCATCTGCCACCATCTTCTTATGGGAAGTTAAACACCCCCTTGTAGTGAGATGTTTAGCCATCCATCTAGTTCTGAAACTGTTCACAGTGAGAACTGCTACAACTTCTACTGCTACTCCTGGGGAAGACACTGTAGGCAGGAATGAGTAAGAGGTTGTAGAGAGACTAAGGGATAGCAATTGACTAGCCTGGACCCAGACCGCTAAGGGCCCAGAATAAGGGAAAATAGTGTCTGCTGGTTGTTCCTACCTACAGAAGTGAGAGTTTAGTTACATTAATAGAGTCAGCTACTTCAGAGTCTTTTTAGCATAAAGTCAAGGGATATTATCCTAAAGATACAATGAAAAGCCCCAGAAAGTCATTGGCTGTATCCATTAGGAAGTGGATCCAAAGATTATGAAACAAAAGGAAACAAACAAAAAAAAAAGATCTGTTTGTCTCAGGCTGCTCAAGCTGGTTGAATACAGACACACACTTAATATTTACAAAATTGACCCTGGCAATATTAATTTGATAAGTATGTTGTGTTACAGCATGCTGAAATTAGTTTATAAAATATTTGAAAGCAAGAAAAATCTTTTACCATTAGCACCTACTAGGCACAGTAGAAATACAATAACTATTTTTTATTTTGTATCTCACAGTTTATGTAAACATGCCCATCCTGTATAGATTAGTATTTTGCCAATCAATATTTCATTAATGGAGAATAAAATTTGAACCTTAAAATATGTAATAAAAAGAAACACTTATTAACTTTCCGGTGACAAGCATTGTGTTAAGTGGTAAGGAGATACAAAGATCAGTAAGACATATTCCCCAAACTGTAGAGACCCATTTTCCAGCGTCATTTTGACCACTTGATTTCAGATAAGCCTGTTGTAAATAAAATTCAAAAATCAGAAAATGTATCCTCAGCATTATTATTGTTTTTCTTTTTAATTTTTTTTAAATTTTGTCAGTTATAGTTGATGTACAATAATATACTAGTTTCAGGTATACAACTCAGTAATGAGATATTTATATAACTTGCAAAGTGATCACCCCAATAAATCTAGTATCCACTTAGCTCCATACATACTTATTACAATATTGACTAATACAAAATGAAATTTTAAAAATATATCTATGGTGCTAGATACAGAGGACAGACTGATGGTTGCCAGGAGAGGGAATGGAGTAGCATGGGGTGGGATGAAGGACTAGGTAAAAGAGGTGAAGGGATTAAGAAGTATAAATTGGCATTTACAAAATATTCACAGGGATATAAAGGACAGCATAGGGAATATAGTCGATAATATTGTAATAACTGTATGGTACTAGGTGAGTACTGAAAATAGCAGGGGGATTACTTTGTAAAATATATAATTGTCTAACCAGTTTGATACTGGAAATATTGGTGGGAACTCTTTGTAAAGTGCATTATTGTCTAAATACTATGCTGTACACCTGAACCTAATATAAAATAATATTGAATGTAAGCTGTAATTGAAAAAAATTAAAATTTTAAAATTATTTTAAATTAAATTCATTGGGATGACATTGTTTAGTATGATCATATAGGTTTCATACAGGTTTCTATGATACAAGATCTGTATATTGCACTGTGTGCCCACCACACAAAGTCAAATAATCTTCCATCACCATATATTAGACCCCTTTTATCCTTTACCCGCTTCCCTCTGGCAACCACCAAACTGCTGTTTGCGTTCACGAATTTCAGTTTTATATCCCACATATGAGTGAAATCACATGGTTCTTAGCTTTTTCTGCCTGACTTATTTAACTTAGCATAATGTTCTCAAGGTCCATCCATGTTGTTGAAAATTACAATATCTAATCCTTTCTTATGGCTGAGTAGTAGTATTGGATAAAAAATTTAAAGACTATAGAGAAGAATGGTCAAGCAATCAGGAATCAAGATTTTAGTCCTGGCCCTGACACTAATTCCTGTGTGGTCTTGGGCAGTCATGTCACCTCTGGGTGATGTATTTCCTAATCTGTAAATTTATGTGTTGGACCAGGTGGTCTTTATCTTCCCTCTGAACTTAAAAAATTGTGTGACTTTTAAATACAAAAACAAAAATGATATGAAATGTAAGAAAGTAAACTAGAGTATTAGTTTTTCATTTTTAAATTCTATCTCTGTACATTAAATATCAAATTGAATAAATTACTCAACTTTTTCCTGGTGAGAACATTTTATTAGATATTTTATTAGTAATAGTAGCCTTATTCCACCATTAATATTATTAAGCCCTCTGTCAGAGTATTTACTTACAGCTATTTCAGATTAAAGTTATCTTATATTAGCCCTGGTTTCTTATGGTATTCTATCACCTTTGTGAAATCTGTTTAATTGTAAAATTGAATGCTATATTTTCAAAGGTACAAATGTGTTTCACTGTAAACTTCCCAAAGTGTAAAGGTCCTGTAACAATTTTCCCTCATATGTCTGATAGATTGCTAATAAAGAAGTCAGGCTTTGGAGTCAGACCATCCATGCCTCACCAAATTTTAACTTTATGCCCTCAAATAAATTACATTTCTAAGATAAGTTTTCTTATCTGTAAAAGAAAGATATTATTAGCATCTACTTTTAAAATAGATTTTTGTTGATTTTCAGAGAAGGGAGAGGGAGAGAGAAATAGAAACATCAATGATGAGAGAGAATCATTGATGGGCTACCTCCTGCATGTCCCCTACTGCAGATTGAGCCCGCAACCCGGGCATGTGCCCTGACGGGAAATCAAACCGCGACCTCCTGGGTCACGACATAGGTTGACAAAACTCAACCACTGAGCCACACTGGCTGGGCTAGCATCTACTTGTTAAAGTTCTGAGAATCAAATATCATAATGTACGTGAAGTTCATGATAGGGTAAGCATTAAAAAAATGGTAAGTATTGTTTTTGTTGTTAGCAACAGCAGCAGCTATGACTCAAGGAAGGACAAGAGTTAGCAGGTATGCCAATTTAATCCAAGAAGTTTTAATTTTCTTTACCCTCGCATACTGTATATAACAGAATGTGGTTCTAGTAGTCGCAGTAGGCCACTGCAGCCCTATCTTTAATGGGGTTATAGCATCTGAGATGGCCAGGAAATTCTGTTTCCATTCATTACAGCTCAGAAGAGAACGACCAGTCTGCTACTTAGGAGCCATCTGAAAACTCATACCATGAAATAACAACAAAAAAGCTGACCCAGGAATAAGCACAAGCATGCCATCTGAAGGTCCAGATACATAATTTTATTTCACAAATGGGGAAACCAGAGAATGGATGAAGCAACCAACATATCTCAATGATTCCATTGAACAATCAGAAAGAGTGCACCAAATGCTTCATTGTAAATCTACTCCACTAATCCTGCCTTCTGCAATTTCTACAGCATAATATTTTGTTTTCTGTTAGAAAGACAAATGGTCTTTGGTGTTCAGTGATACTTGGATGATATCATATTTAGAATATAGATGAAAACTGAAGAATTAGAATCCAGACAGTGCTTCCAGCCTTCGTTGTTTTATTTATTTATTTTTATTTGGCTGAAAGTATACGCACTGAACATGTGGGTAAGGTCTCCTAGATAGTGATAGCTGATAAGTTAGAAGGAATACAGTCAGTTGATGAAAAGTTTTGGATGTACAAAGACAATTATGGTACAAAGACAATTCTAAATATTTTAATATAGGATGTTAGAGTTGGAAACAGTCTTAGCCACTAATCCAACCTTCTCAATTTGCAATGAGAAAACTAAACTTTATTAGGTAACTACAGTGCTTGAGATTATATACCTAAACATGTTGCAGACACAAAATCTCAAATTAATTTACAGAGAAGAGAAGATATTTATTTTTTATGAATAAAATGGAGACATATGTGAGAAAAAAATCTCTGAACCTCATCTTTCCAAGAACCAATATATAAAAATAGACAATATTGTATATAAAGGTAAAAAATTCATAATCAGTTTTATTTAAATCAATTAATTCCAGAAATACAACTATTCATGTGGCATATTTAAATATTGAGTCTATCCTTTCAATATTTTTCACAATAAGTTCAAATTCACTTGAAATGTTTTAATTAATAATATTTATTATTAATGGATGTGAAAGAGCTTTGTAAACTATGAAGTATGATACAAAAGGTAGATTATTAATAATAACATCTTTACAAATCAGGTTTGTTTTTACTTTTCAATCTACATTATATTCTTATAATTATTTCTTGAAATATTCTGCAGTATGTAAGTAAAATATTTTGTAACAGTCATGAAATATATCACTAAAACTTTTATCTCAGTATTAGCATGTTAACACCCTAATTATACTTTTTATAATCAAACTAGAGGTCCAGTGCACAAAAAATCTGTGCACTCAGGGGGGTCTCTCAGCCCGGCCTGTTCCCTCTCACAGGCTGGGACCCCTTGGGGGATGTCCACCTGCTGGCTTAGGCACGCACCCTGGGGGATTGGGCCTAAGCTGGCAGTAAGACACCCCTCTGGCAGCCCGGGAGCCCTTGGGGGATGTCCACTTGCCAGAGGGGAGCAGGCCTAAGCTGCAGTCAGACATCCTTAGTGTTGCTGAGGAGGCAGGAGAGGCTCCTGCCACCACCGCTGTGCTGGCAGCCATCAGCCTAGCTTGTGGCTGAGCAGAGCTCCCTCTCTGGGAGCACACTGACTACCAGGGGGCAGCTCCTGCATTGAGTGTCTGCTCCCTGGTGGTCAGTGTGTGTCACAGTGACCAGTCATTACCAGTCATTCTGATGTTAGGGTCAATTTGCATATTACCCTTTTATTATATAGGATAGAGGCCTGGTGCATGGGTTGGGGCCGGCTGGTTTGACCTAAAGAGTGTCCGGGATCAGGGTGGGGGTCCCTGCTGGGGTGCCTGGCCAGCCTGGGTGAGGGACTGATGGCCATTTTCAGGCTGGCCACACCCCCCAGCGACCCAAGCTCCCAGCCTCTCCTTTTTTTTTCCCCTCGGATTTATTTGTCTTCCATAATTGAAATTTTGTAGCCTTGAGCAGAGCCCAGGTTCAGTTAGAAGCCTGGGTTGCCCCTGGAAACCCAGGCTCCCAGCCCCTCCTTAAGCAAAGGCTATGGCCAGCTGGAAGCAGGTATCTAGGATTTATTTATCTTCTATAATTGAAACTTTGTAGCCTTGAGTGGAAGCCCAGGGCCGCCAGGGCAGGCGGGAAGCTTGGTTTCCTCCATCACCAGGGGCAACCCAAGCCTCCTGGTCACTCCAGCTCCGTGGCCGCTGCCATCTTAGTTGGGTTAATTTGCATACTCACTCCTGATTGGCTGGTGGGCATGGCTTGTGGATGTGGCTTGAGCATAGTGGGGGACAGTTAATTTGCATGTTTCTCTTTTATTAGTGTAGATTATAAGGTGTCCCTAAAAGTGTATACACACATTTTGAATCATTATAAAGGAAATGTTTATTAAAATACATTTCATTTTCAAAATTGAGCTATCAGCCATTAAAGTGTGTATACATTTTTTTTGTACACCCTGTGTTTCTTTGACTGCTTCTATCTTTTACCCCATATGTAGTGATAGTGATGTATCACATTCATTAGTCTAGTGTGCATTCTCTTCCCTTTATTGTCACTCCAAAATAGGAAGGGAAGATTATGCAAGCATCTAAGTCCCAGTGCATCTATGGAAATCTATGTGAAATTTCTATATTCTCAATACCATTTGGTAAGAATTAGTGATTCACTAAGATTTATACAGGAATCAGAGGTCAGTATAACTGAAATGGAAATCTGTCATTTTTCCCTATTTCAGCACTTTCTTTCTGCTTAGAAACAAAAAGAACCATCTGAAAAATTACTGAGAGTCATTGTTTACATCTAGGGCTTACATCTTTTTCAGGTTTCAAAAGCAATATTTAAAAAAAGAGAAGGTTCTCTTACCCTTTGAGATAGCATGGAGGGCTCTGTAGAGTATTATGCTAAGCAAAATAAGCCATTCAGAGAAAGAAAAGTAACACACAATCTCACTCATATGTGGAATCTAATAAACAAAATAAACTGATGAACAAAATAGATCCAGAGACATAGAAGCATCAAACAGACTGTCAAATCTCAGAGGGAAGGTGGAGGTGGGAGGGTGGGTGGGAAGAGATCAACCAAAGAACTTGTATGCATATATGCATATTCCATGGACACAGATAATAGGATGGTGAAGGCCTCCTGGGACAGGGACAAGGTCAGGCAAGAAGGGGTCAATGAGGGAAAAAAGGGGGGGATATATGTAATACTTTCAATAATAAAGATTTAATTAAAATTTTTAAATCTCACACTAAAACTTTATTGTGCTGGGAAAATGTAATTTATTTGTTTTGTTTATAACTGATTTGACCTTCTCCTTGAGTTCCCCACCCTCTGGTTGGTGGGGGTAAAAATTAAATTAATGTTCTATCTAGTTTAAATCTTTGTCTGATCTAAGAAATTAAATAGTCTCTTTAGAGAGTGTTCAGTTTCTCCTGGTAAAATAGCTTAGTCTCTAGGACAGCACCCCATCCTCTCTGCTTCTCTTCTAGTTGAAGTCTAGTTATATAGGCAAAGAAATGATGGCTTATGTGGCCTCATTGCAGAGGGAATATTTGGAACCTTGCATGTTAGGTCTCTGACCCCTCTGGTCTCTGTGGTTATATCTCTTGCACACATGGTGCATATTGCTGTACTGTCATTCAGAGCCAAACATGTGGCTAATGTAACTCATGATCCCCATCTCTGGCTTTTTCAAAGATGGTGCTATTCTTGACTAAGTCAAAGTCACCTCAATTTGCACAAGCAGTTTATTCTTCATTCTCTCCATTGAGCCAACTGGCCCCACAGTTTAGTCCCAGCCTGTGCTGCTGGGCTACCTTTTCCTGCCCTGGGGGGGGTCCACAAGCAGTGCTTATGACTCTTACTCTAACATCTAAACTAGACAAGTATAAGGTATCTCAGTAAAACCAAACGTGAGGAGTTCAGTTTGCAGAAGTTAATGCACAGAAAGCTTAAGAGGGTATTGCTTTTATATGAGCTGTAAGTGGGGAATGAGGAAGAACCACCTCTGCTCTCAGGGTTATCCTCACTATTTTAAGACACTAATTGGGACCCATAATTTGGAGGTCATTTATTTAGTAAATAATACCCAGCTCCTTGTCATAATCCCCTGGGGCCAGAAAATTGCAAAGCTTCCCTTCTTCACATATGCATATTACCTCTGTACAACTGTGTGTGTGCTAACCTGAGGGGGGGTGGGGGGGTGAGGGGGCGGGGGTGTCCCTCAGCCTGACCTGTGCCCTCTCACAGTCTGGGACCCCTCGGGAGATAACCACCTGCTGTCTTAGGCTGGCTCCCCGGCTGGCAGATGGCAGGATCAGATCCCGCGCTGGGTCGCAGATGGCAGACCCTCTGCCACGCTGCCCTGCCCTGCTGCCCACCACACATGGCAGGCTCGGTGGGCGGTGGGACGAGGCGGGCGGATCGCGATCAGCCTGGTGGGCGGCGGGGCAAGGTGGGCTGCAGGCAGGCAGAATGCGATCTGCCGCCCCCCTCCCCGCCGGCCGCCGGGGTGTGTACATGGACTGCAGGCCCCGCCGGTTGCTGGGCCGCACACATGGACTGCAGGCCCTGCTGGCCACCGGGCTGTGCACACAGACTGCAGGCCCGGCTGGTGGCGGGGCGGGGCGGGGCGGGGCGGGGTGTGGCGGATCACGATCCACCACGCCCTGCCCCACTGCCCGCCAGGCTGTGCACATGGACGGCAGGCCTGGCGGGTGGCGAGGCAGGCGGCGGCTGGCAGCGGGGCGGGCGGATCACACTGTCCCGCCCTGCCTGCAGTATGCAAATTAGCTGCCATCTTTGTTGGTGGTTAATTTGCATATCACGCTGATAACCAATGGGAGGTGTAGCGAAGGTACTGTCAATTACCATGTTTGTCTATTATTAGATAGGATATTACCTCTATACAACTGTGTGTGTGCTAACCTGACCCTTAATATAAAGTAGAAAGAGAGGAAATTTACAAGACAACTTCCCAGATTGCAAGGTGTTTTTGCCTGTACAGATTTTTAAAAATATTTAACTAATTTTTTTTGAAGCTTACATTTTAAAAAAGAATGAGTACTAAGGAGATAACTTCTAAAGCAATAAGAGAAAAACATTTACCAGTCAAAAAGAATTCAGTAAAAGGTTAAAGGAAGTAGAGAAAAAATAGAGATAAATAGCAGAAAATAAACAGAAGAAATTATTCAAATAAATAAGTAATCACAGTAAATATAAAGTAACCTAACTCACTAGTAAAATAGTTATTCTAATACTGATTTTTAAAGATCAAAACACAGAAATGTTGAAAATAAAAGTCTAGGAAAAATACACCAAGACAAAAACAACTTTGAAATGTACTGATAGCATTCGGTCTGCATTGTTCAATGGTTCAGCGTTGACCTATGTACCAGGAAGTCACAGTTTGATTCCCTGTCAGGGCACATGCCCTGATTGCGGGCTTGATCCCCAGTGTGAGGTGTGCAGGAGGCAGCCAATCATTGATTCTCTCTTATCATTGATGTTTCTGTCTCTCTATATTTCTCCCTTCCTCTCTGAAATCAATAAAAAATACATTTTAAAATGTACTTATAGTACATTATCGTATAAAATAGAATTTGGGGAAAATAGTGACAGCATGAGAAAAACAGTTAAATTCACCAGGATGATGTGAAACTCTAAAACATGGGTGGATGGCCTTAGCTGGTTTGGCTCAGTGGATAGAGCATCAGCCTACAGACTGAAGGGTTCCCGGTTCGATTCCAGTCAAGGTTATATGCTTGGGTTGTGGGCTCGATCCCCAGTGGGGGGCATGCAGGAGGCAGCCAATCAATGATTCTCTCTCATCATTGATGTTTCTATCTCTCTCTCCCTCTCATTTCCTCTCTGGAATCAATAAAAATATATTTAAAAATAAAAAAATTAAACTTGGGTGAAGGTAATAATCTATTCTCTACATATTCTCTAATGTATATTAAAAAATTTGACAGAATTACATATATATATGGACGAATCCAGCATCATAATATTTATCTAAAAATCATCTTCACTAATTAATAATTGAAATGGAAAAAATAATTAATAAGGTTTTGAAAGGTTTGATAAACTTAATTGACAAATTGGTTTAAAAAACATATAATTGAATATTACCCAATTGTTATAATCATAGAATCTGTATCATGCATACATGAGGCTGGGTGGAGGTGGGTAAAGAGAGGGCGGAAATGGGGAACATCTGTAATAGTGTCAACAATAAATAAAAAAGGAAACTTTTATATGAAAGCAAAACAATTTCTAGATTTTAAAGCAAGTGTGAAAATCTTTAAAAAATCAACTATATAGACTATGTTCTTGTATTTTACTATAATTATTTTTTAATGAAATAACGAAAATAACATTAAAATTATAACTGATCTGTATAAGTATAGATTAACATGTGGCTGGTCTTTGATAATTCTATGCTTATCTCTAGGGATACTTAGAAGTCTCCTACTCACCCTTGACCAAGGCATCAATACAATGTACTAGCTAATGGTTTAAAATGTGTGCATAGTTAGATTTAGAAAGTTGCAAGATGAATATCCTCCTTTGCATTATTTTATAACATTTTAATTTTCATCCACATCAGCACCACCTACAGATACCTGTTTAGTGATCTGGGTCAACTAAGGTTGGGTCTTATACTGTGAAAGGCATATTAATAATTTTCAATATAGAATATTGCAAGGGCAGGAAGAAGGGATGACTTTCCTATTCCTATAACAGGGAAGATAGATACAGTATTTTTTTTTAAGTAAGAGAGGTGAGATACAGCTCTTGTTATCCAACTACCCCTCCTCATTCTACTCACACACTTCCAAATAATTGCAAACATCAGTAACCTTTAGTTTTCAAGATCTGTAAAGACAAAATTAATTGTGTTCAGAGACAAATCCACTGGAGTATCAGTTGCTGTTTAAAAGCAGGAAAAAATAATTGGGGTGAAACATTACTTATACATTTTCTTCTCTCCTCTCCTCCTCTTCCTCCTTTCTCTAGATGGAGAATTGGGACTAGTATTAGGGTTAGGGAGTTGAAAGGAGGCTACCATAAAATGATTAGCATTTACAGAGGGCTCATGGAATTCTGGAAGTGATCCAGGTTTTAGGGAGCAAGAAAAGAGTATATAGAAGATGGCATCTGGCCCTGACGATCTTGTAATCTTGGCTATGAGACACAGACTGACAATTAAGACATTACAGTTCCTAGATACAAGGGTTTTAAATAAAAGTAAAAATGCATTGAAGGTGCAACTTGGGAAAATCCTGAGTTCACCTCTTTCATGGACACAACAAATTTACAGCTACATATGAAACAATTTCCTCTGTAAAAACCTTAAAAACTAGCCCAGTAACTTGTACACATTGGGTAAACAAGAAAAAACCCCACATTGAAGCAGGTAGAAGAGGCTGAGACCCAATCTCACCATACACCCCACCCCCAGCCTGGTGACTCACAATTGGGAGGGAACAGTAAACATGGAGCCTCTCTCTGAGGAGTGAAGAGTTTGAACCTCACATCAGGCACATCAACTTCTAAGACCTGCACCTGAGAGATATGTCCCCAAAACATCTAACTTCTAAACCTACAGAGCTTGTGTCCAAAAGACCCACAAGTCTATAACAAACTGGGAAATGGCTCCTAAAGGGCTCTCACTTTTAGACTCACCCACCTGAGGGCCCAGCACAGAAGCAGTTGATGGCAGGACATCCTGACATCATGTAAAAGTGACTCATTTGCTAATCTTAAAGTGTCCACCTGAGGAATAAACATCTAACTTAATACATATCTAGGGGCCTGCTGGTATACTCGCAGTGATGGAGGCTGGCATGTGCCATCTTTATGCTCCCCCTCTGCCTTGCTCAAGCTGGTGGGCATCATCTTTGTGCTCTCCTTCTGCCTCACTCCAGAGCACCAGTATCTCCCAGAAGATAGTTTTTACTGGTGTCTGGTACCCTAGTTCTTATATCTGGTGTCCTGGAGCTTTGGCCCAAGGGGCAGGCTTCAGGTTGGGCACACATTTAGAGGCCTACAGAGGTGCTTCCAGGGAACATAGGCCAGTGGATGCCATATTTGTGCTCTCCGCTTGCCTTGCAGCTTGCAGTATGTCTCAAAAAACAGCTTATATGCTCATCTGGAGCCCCAAATTTTGTGACTGTTGCTTAGGGAACACCTCCAGATCTCCTAGCTCTGGTGGGCAGCAGAGCTTACACTTGCAGTCCTACAGGACTGTATATATTTGCACACTCTAAAAGCTACTGCCTGAGAATCTGACTTCCAATCAGCCTGAATCTAGGTGCTAAGATCATCCCCTTTGGGACACTGATAGGTTTTGGCACACCCTCAACTACTGGAAGTTATTAAAAATAAAATAAGCTGTTTTGGTCAAACACAAAGGTTAGATAGAAAACCAAGAACCAGGGAAGGATTGAATGATAAAGTTCACTTCCTACATGAGGCCACTCCTTCAAGACTGGGAAATGTGGCTGTTTTATCGAAACCATAGTAACCAACACACAGAGTCAAGCAAAATGAAGAAACAAAAGAATTTGTTTCAGATGAAACTGAATATACATTTTTCCAAAGGAAACATCCAAATGGCTAATAGGTACATGAAAACATATTCAACATCAGTAATCATCAGGGAAATGCAAATCAGAACCACGATTATATATCACACCTCACACCTATCAGAATGGCAACATTAAGAAGAAAATCTATAGCAAGTGTTGTTGAGGATGCAGAGAAAAGGGAACCCTTGTGCATTGTGGGTGGGAATGTAAATTGTTACAGCCAGTATGGAAACAGTACAAAGGTTCCTCAAAATATTAAAAATAGATCTACTTTATGATTCAGAATCCCATCCTATATAATAAAAGCCTAAAATGCAAATTGTCCCCTCGACCGGGAGTTCAGCTGGGGGTTCGACTGCTCCACCAGTTACTATGACATGCACTGACCACCAGGGGGCAGACTCTCTGACTGGTAGGTTAGCTTGCTGTGCGCGCTGGTGGGCTGGACTGGAAAGTGAGGTGTGAGGTGAGAGCCATCAGGAAGCTCTAAGGGTTTGGCCTGAGCCTGGGGAGGAGGCAGGCAGGGGCAGGAGCCAGGAGGGACAGGGTGGCACAGGAGGCTGCTATGCATGATCCAAGAGACCCGTTGACTGTGTAGCCCTCCGCAGCCTGTGGCATTCTCAGTACGCAATTTATAATCTTCAGAGCTGCTTATTTTTATTTGTTAAGTTTCACTAACTACTCCAGGAGAGTGGGTAGCACCATTATGGGGGACAGGCCAGGCACACCTGCCCGAGGCCAAGGGGTGGCCTCAGGCTCCTGGGACACAGCAGAGAGGGGGCGGGGCTGAGTCAGAGAAACTGAGTCCAAAACTTGAAAGGAAGCAGGAGGCAGTGAGGGGCAGAAGGTGACAGCTGCCCAGGGTTCTAGAAAAGCTGCTGGGTGGGGGCAGCCAAGGAGCCTAGTGCCTTTCCCACAGGACGGGCTCCACGTCCCTCCCTCCTCCTCCCCATGACCCATCACCCCAGCTTTCCTCCGAGGCCCCGCCTGGGCTCACCCCACACAGATCCACACTGATGCATGGCCCCACACAACCCAGCCCAGCCCTGCACAGCCTTTGGGGAGCTCTGCCCCCAGAGTAGAAAGGGGGAGGCTGCAAACAGGAGGTTGCAGGAGGAGGGAGCAGAGCAGGGCCCACCAGGTTAGATGGAGGGGAGGGAGGGAGAGAGATGCCCCACAGGACTGGGTACAGAGATGGGCGGGGAAGGAGGGCTGTGAAGAAGTGTGCCCCTTGGTTGAAGTAGAAATACTGACCCCGTTTTACAGACCCCAGCAGAGTGTGTGCATGTGGGGAGGCAAAGACAAAAGAGGGTGTGAGGGGACTGGATGGATGGAGAGCAGCGATGTTTGATTCATGGCCTATTTATTTTTATTTTTAATATATTTTTATTGACTTCAGAGAGGAAGGCAGAAGGAGAGAGAGAAACATCAATAATGAGAATCATTGATTAGCTGCCTCCTGCATGCCCCCTACTAGGGATTGAGCCTGCAACCCAGGAATGTGCCCTTGACCGGAATTGAACCCAGGACCCTTCAGTCCACAGGTTGTGGCTCTATCCACTGAGCCAAACCATCTAGGGCAACCCATGGCCTGTTTAAAACCACTACAGTAGGCTGAGCAGGGGTCTTACCACAATGTGTTACCTGATAATGAGGGTGTCTCTCCTTATGTTGGGGTAATTGAAACTGCAGCGAAATAAATACAAACCCATGGAGCCTGCAAAGGGTTTCCACACACACAATACAATTTACTTCATGTGGCAGCTGAAGAGGGTGAGCAGAGCCTTGGAAGGACATGAGGTCTCCAAGACCAGGGGCTGGAGGGAAAGTGCATGCTGAGCATTCCGCACCATGAGTTACAATCTATCCTATCTAATAATAGAGAAACATGGTAATTAACCATAACTTCGCTACCCTTCCCATTGGCTAATCAGCGAGATATGCAAATTAACTGCCAACCAAGATGTCGGCCGACAGCCAGGCAGCTGAAGCGAACAGGAGGCTTGCTTGCTCCAGTGACGGAGGAAGCCAAGGTTCCCTGCCTGCTGCTGCCGGCCTCTGAGCTGCTCTCTAAGCAACTATGTTGCAAATATAGAATCTAAAAAAAACCCAGATACCTGCTTTCAGTCAGCCGGGATCTCAGAGCTGGAGTAGCAACAAAGTTTCAAATACAGAAGGTAAACAAAGCCCAGAAACCTGCTTTCAGCAGCCGAGTCTCAGAGCTGGAGCCAAGCCTCAGAGCTAAAGTTGGCTCTCAGCTCCAGTGATAGCCATAGAAGGTAAATAAATCCCAGAATAAAAAAAGAAAGAAAAAAAGGAGAGGTTGGGAGCTTCAGTCGCCCGCCAGCCTGAAAACGGCCCTCAGCCCCTCACCCAGACTGGCCAGGCACCCCAGTGGGGACCCCCCCTGAAGGGGGTGTAACCAGCTGCAAACAACCATCATCCCCTCATCCAGGCTGGCCAGGCACCCCAGTGGGGTCCCCCACCCTGATCCAGGACACACTTCAGGGCAAACCAGCTGGCCCCCACCTGTGCACCAGGCCTCTATCCTATATAGTAAAAGGGTAATATGCCTCCCAGCACCAGGATCAGCGAAGCCGCAAGGCCTCCCGGCACCGGGATCAGCAGAGCCGCGAGGCCTCCCGGCCTGGGATCAGCGGAGCCTCCCAGCACCAGGATCAGTGGAGCCGCAAGGCCTCCCAGCACTGGGATCACGCCAGGCCTCCCGGCCTGGGATTAGCAGAGCAGTGAGGCCTCCCGGCCTGGGATCAGCGGAGCCGTGAGGCCTCCCAGCATGGGTATCAGCGGAACCACAAGGCTTCCAAAACCTGGGATCAGCGGAGCCGCGAGGCCTCCTGGCCCCTGGAGCAGTGTGACAGGGGGCAGCACCCAAATCCCCTGATCGCCCTGCGGCTCTGTGTGTGACAGGGGGCGGGGCCACAACCTCCCTGTCAGCCCTGCTCTGCTTGTGACAGGGGAAGGCACCCCAACCCCCTGATAGGCCCTGCTCTGTGCCTGATAGGGGGGAGCTCCCCAACCCCCTGATCAGCCCTGCCCTGTGTGTGACAGGGTGCGGCGCCCCAACCCCCCCATGGGCCCTGCTCTGTGTGTGACAGGGTACAGAGCCCCAAGCCCCCTGATGGGCCCTGCTCTGTGAGTGACAGGGGGCAGCACCCCAACCCCCTGATTGGCCGGCTCTGTATGTGACAGGGGTGGTGCCACAACCCCCTGATCGGCCCTGCTCTGAGCCCGACCAGGGGCTGCACCTAGGGATTGGGCGTGCCCTCTGCCACCCGGGAGCAGGCCTAAGCCAGCAGGTCGTTATCTCCCGAGGGGTCCCAGACTGTGAGAGGGCACAAGTGGGGCTGAGGGATACCCCCCCACCCCCCGCCGCCAGTGCACAAATTTTTGTGCACCAGGCCCCTCGTATATATATAAAAGCCTAATATGCTAAGTGTCTGACCAAGCAGTCGACCGACAGGTTGCTATGACGTGTACTGACCACCAGGGAGAAGATGCTCAGACTGGTAGGTTAGCTTGCTGCTGGGGTCCTGCCGATCAGGACTGGGGTGAGATGGGGCTGGACATGCCCTGGAGCCCTCCTGTGGTCCCTCCCATGGTTTCTCCCTGGCCACCAGCCCTGATTGGACCCGATTGGGACTGGGTGAGATGGCCCTGATCCATCCCGATCGCCGGCCAGGCAGAGGGATCCTACCTGTGCACGAATTCATGCACCGGGCCTCTAGTTTCTGTATATAAGCCCAAAGGAAATAAAAAAAAGGATATAGAAGAGATATATACACTTCCATGTTGACTGCATTTTTTCTATATGGAGATTCTGGAACCATGTCTGGAAGTAAGACTTGTATAACAGGAGCTGACAGTAGAGATTTTAGTTTGAAATTATCCTAGAAAGAATTAGTTCTAACTCTACTGGAAAGGACTGAAAAATAAAAATTCTCTTATGATTAGCATGAGAATTCCAAACAATATCTAAAATATGCAGATGTCCCTAATAGTGTATACTGTGACATCTGGGGAAATGGTGTGGAGTGGGGGCTTGAATGGCCTAACTGCAAATTTCCTTTCTTATTGTGCTCCCATAGATAAGGTTCTCTAGCCAAACAACTCTCCCTATCACGGAGATCAAGATAGTACCTGCTTATCCCTGAGCAGCATGTTTCAGTTCCCTGCCAGCCAGAGGAATTACTCAAACAAGTTAATTACTCCTCTTACTAGAACCAAGGATCATCCCATTATCTTGTTACTACAATGCCTTCCTCCTAGATTCTAGGACCTAGTGCACCTGCTTGTTTACTCTGTTCCTGATTGTAACCCTAGTGTGGCCCTTTGTGGTGTGTTGTGAATATATGACTAATAAACTGTCAATCTCATCTGTTGAGTATCAGTGTCATGTGTTCAGTCATCCCCATAAACCTAGGGAGTGAATCTTTCCTTCATCAATGGGGCAAGTAAAACACTTGGCACATGAACAACTTGGCCCAACATGACCAGTAACACCTGGTCAGCTTTCACTGCTCTTGGTTAATTGGTCCTGTGATACAGCAAAGCCTGCCGGGGCCAGAACTGCCAATTTGTAGTGTGCTTGCTCTTTGGCTTGCAGGGCACTTGGTTGTGTTTCTGTCATGTATTGTCACATATTCCCACCCACTCTAACATGCTCTTGTTCCAAAGACAAGATTTGTTGTTAATTTTTTTTTACCCCAGAGTGATGTGCCGCCCAAATGGGGTCAGCCTGCATTTGACAGTGGTTTCTGAGCCTCTTGTTTGTAATAGCAACAACAATATAGTGTCCTAACCTGTCAGTGCTTGAGTCCCACTTACCAAGGTTTGGTCTGGTAAGCATCACTGGTGGCTTGAGACAGCCATATGGACATTGTTTGTGATTGTACACCTCTGTGATTGGCCCAGTGAAAGGCCTGCATGAGGTTGTAGGGAAGGAAGGAGACCACCATCACCATAGGAAGAATTAAGCATCACACTCCAGTTGCCTAATATTTATTGTTATTCAGGTGAAGTTATCAGCTTTGCTTGTCTCCTGTGCTGCTGATTTACTCTGGTAGTATACGCTCTAGAATCCCGCAAGGCTATTGAGGTGCAAATCCATGGCTACCTATGGTGCAGGCACTAACAAGAAAAGGAAAGCGGATGGAGCATTTGATCTCAGCCCTTCTAAAACACCAGAGGTAACCCAGGTTCTCTTCCAATGCAAAGCCCCTAACCCCTAAGGTGCTTTAGCTATGCTTAGTGCTGCTGCTTAGCAAGATGCCAAAGGGCTAAGCTCATGATCATGATGTTATTTGCCCCCCCAACTAGTTCATAGATAAAATGGCATTACTGAATGTGGATTCTGACCTGTGGAGATTGACTTGAAGAAACCAGGACTGTATACAGGGTGGGACATCAATCTCCTGAAAAAGAGAGTGGGGGGACATGGAGGGATAGAGTGGTGGAGGGAGGGAGGGAGGGAGGGAGAAAGGAAGGGAGGGAGGAAGGGAGGGAGGGAGGGGGGAGGGAGGGAGGAAGGTAGGGAGGGGAGGGAGGAAGGCAGGAAGGAAGGAAGACGAAGGAAGGAAGGAAGGAAGGAAGGTAGGAAGGTAGGAAGGAAGGAAGGGAGGAAAGTAAGGTAGTAAGGAGGAGGAAATGAGGGTGGGAGGAAGGCAGCAAAGGAAAGGAAATAAAGCTCATGCAGCAAGAAAAAGCAGGGTCTAGCAGAGATGGTTGAACCATTGAACTCAATGTATGAGCCCTGCACTCTTGGGCTGCACCACTCTGCTGCTATGCCTTTGTTGCAACGAAATTCTACCATGGGGTACCTCAACAGTCTGGCCATTACATAAACTCATTTCCAGCAAGACCCTAACTGCATCCACCTTTCTCTAGGAACACAGATATATTACATTAATGACATCCTCTTCTGAGGAAATTCATTTGACATGTTCACTAAGGACATGCAAATACTCACAAAGGTGCTTACAAACAAGGGGTAGACCATTGTCCCACACATAAAGCAAGCCCCCATCACCTCTGTTATTTTCCTGAAAGTATTCTTTGGTAATCTGAGAGCTGTTCCATTTTCCTAGCACATCAGGAAACAGCTATTGATCCTCTCAGCACCACAATGTTAACACAAGTCCAATATCTTCCGGCCCTTTTTGAGTTCTGGAGGAAGCATCTTTCTTGTTTATAATTTTAGGTTATCTCACTGATGCTGTTATTTGCAAATGGGCCTACCTTAAATAGGATCTTCTTCAATAGAAGGCTCTAGAACAACGGTTCTCAACCTGTGGGTCGCGACCCCTTTGGGGGTCAAACGACCCTTTCACAGGGGTCGCTGAAGACCATCAGAAAACACATATATAATTACATATTGTTTTTGTGATTAATCACTATGCTTTAATTATGTTCAATTTGTAACAATGAAAATACATCCTGCATATCAGATATTTACATTATGATTCATAACAGTAGCAAAATTACAGTTATGAAGTAGCAACGAAAATAATTTTATGGTTGGGGGTCACCACAACATGAGGAACTGTATTAAAGGGTCTCAGCATTAGGAAGGTTGAGAACCACTGAACTAGAATCTTTCCAAATTGAAATCAATTGGTACTCTTGTTAGTCCCCTCAGAGACTTCTTCATTGCAGAGGCTTTGGCAACCTCCTCTCATGTCTCCTGGAGTCTCTAGACCACCTATGATAGCCATTAGCTGGCCATAGGCTTTTGATGCAATAAACTGTCCTTCTTGGCCTTGAACTATTCACAATAAGAATAGCAATTGCTGGCCACATACTGGGCTTGCAAATGGACTCTATGTTTCCAGCTACCCATTATGCTAATGACAGCAATACCCTATAAGGTTAGCACAGCTATCAAGAACTCCTTGCTACATGATGGAGTCAAACCTGGGCCCTATGCAAGTTGGTGTGGACTCCTCTGTCCCCAGTCCCTTGCCAGATGCCATGGTGCTAGAAGAGGTTACCTTTCTTTCAGATCCTTTAGCTTCTTGGAGAACCCTTTGGAATGAACTGAGTAAATAACACTATGAATTTGTAGACTTTATAGATGATACTAGGGGCAACCCAGTGCATGAAAATTCGTGCACTCGGGGGGGGGTCCCTCAGCCCAGCCTGTGCCCTCTTGCAGTCCGGGAGCCCTTGGGGTATGTCCAACTGAGAGCTTAGACCCATTCCCCGAGCTGCGGTCTGGCTTCCTTCTTCAGGAGGTGACCAGTGGGCCTATCGGAGGACGGTGTAGGCAGGCTGGCTAGCAGCCGGCCCTGCTCCCATCGCCCTGCCACCGCTAGTTGCTGCTGCCCCCTAATCACCATCTCCTCCCTCTGCCCACTGGCACCCACCTTGGCTGGCCTGGCACCGCCTACTCACTGGCCCTGCCCCCCACCGACTGGTCATTCAGTCAATTTGCATATTAGGCTTTTATTATATAAGATAGATTGCCACTAACAAACATGATAGAGTTCAGTTCCTATTTTTCATTCCTTAACCAGGATATCCCTGATAAAGAATGGGATCCAAGGTTCAGCAAAAGTGATCACATGTCAGACAGTAATTGTCACACTGGATGCCATGGTCCACAAATAGCCCTATCTGTATATGTTTACAAACTCTTGGGCCATTGCCTCAAAATTGTACTTTTTGGAGGTAGAAAATTCTGGGAAGCTCTTGCCTTAAAGATACCCAAAATATAAATCAAGGTTGCACATGTCTCTACATATTCTAAAGCCACAAATATAAAGCCTCATGAGGACACTCCTTATGTCTTTTGGAATTCCAGGCATTACTGATAGTGACAAAAGGACTAATTTCACTTTTCAGAATATATAATGTTGGGCTCTTGAAGAAGATATTCAATGGAACCTCCACCTCCCTTATGGATCCCAGGCAGCTGGTTTAATTGGTAAGCATATGAGGCTTCTCAAAGGATTCCTATTTATGTTTTAAAAATGTCAAATGGACCCAATGCTAGTTGTTTACTTTGCCACAGGCATTAATCTAAATGTGTACCCCCTTGGAACACATACTCCCTATAACAATGCCACACAAGTTCCTCAATATACTTCATTGACAATAAAGGGGGCCAGTTCTAAAGTTTATGTTTTGTTTTTTTTGCAACAACCTTCCATGTGGCCCTCTTCCTCCTACTCAAGTAGCTACTTTGCTTCCTAGGGAGGTATTTCTCCTACTTCCTAGAATTATCAGTCATCATCAAGGTTTAAATTGATGCTAAGGCATCAAGGGTCAATTGTGGTGTAAGGCATAAAAATAAGGCCTAATGTGTTGTGTGCCTTGACAACTTGGGAAAACTAGAAGGTCCTCAAATTGCCTAACTGGAAGTTCCCCTCCCCATTGTAGTCACATTGATAAGGTACCCTAGTCAAATAACCCTTTTCATCACAGGGACCAGGCATAGTGCCTGCTTATGTAAGTTTCAGTTCCCAACCAGCCAACATAATTATTTACACAAACCACATCCTTCCATAGGAACCAGAGGGCATCTCAGCCTCTTGTTACTGCAAAGCCTGCCTTCCACAGCCCCTGCTAGTTCACTCTGTTCCTAACTGCAACTTCTGTGTGGCCCTATATGCATGGTATACTCTTCTCCCAGGTTTTGAATATCTGTGACTAATAAACTACTATTAGTCTTGACTGTCTAGTATTTATCATATATCTGATCATCCCTATAGCCATAGGGCAGGACTCTCTCCCTTACCAAGAAGGTGACAAACATTGACCACTCTAAAGTCAAGGAAGTAGACAATAGTTTTTTAGATATAAATTAAAAACAAAACAGGCAAAAAAAATTTTTCTGAAAAAATAACAAGGAACAGATATTAAAATGTATTATGTAGGCACAATAAATGAAATTGTTTGGTACTGGCACATGAATAGTCAGTCAGATCAATAAAATAGAAAAGAGTACAAAATTAGACCCAAGTAAATATGGGAATTTAGTATATGATAAAGGTATTTTTTAAATGAGGAAAAGATCAATTGTTCAGTAAATGATGTTAGGACAATTGGTGATTTATTTTTGAGGGGAAAAATATAAACTTGGATTACATCATTTCTTACTTAAAGATAAATGCCAGATGGCTAAAAGATTTAAACATAAAGAATAGATTTGGAAAATGTTTCTTAGAAGAAAACATGGGAAAATATTTATATCTATAAAATAGAAGAAGCCTGCCTAAAGCAAGACACAGGACCCAGAAACTTCAAAGAAAAATAATGATAAATTTAGTGACATGAAAAATTTACAAATTTTCTCAACAAAAAAACACCTCAGAAAAGTCCAAAGGTAAATAGAAACTGCAAAATACATTCACAAAACATGACAAAGGAAGAGCTAGGTTTCCTAAGATAGAAAGAACCCTTCCAAATCCTTCCAAATTAAAAAAAAAAAAAGATAAACCAATATAAGAATGAGCAAAGTGCACAAACAGGCCATATCTACACTAATAAAAGAGAAACATGGTAATTAGCGTACGACCGCTACCCTTTTCATTGGCTACTCAGTGAGTATATGCAAATTAACTGTCAGCCAAGATGGCGGCCGGCAGCCAGGCAGCTGGAAGCGAACATGAGGCTTGCTTGCTCCAGTGACTGCAGACTCCAACGTTCCCCGCCTGACTTGCTGGCCTCTCACCTGCAAGTCTAAGCAACTATGTACTATGTTGCAAATAAGAAGGTAAACAAAACCCCAGAAACCAGCCGGACTGAAATCCAGCCGGACCGCAACATTGTATTGATGTTTTCAGCAGCGAGGCCTCAGAGCTAAAGCTGGCCCAGAATAAAAAAAAAAAAAGAAAACAAGGAGCGGTTGGGAGCTTCAGTCACTCGCTAGCCGGAAAACAGCCCTCAGCCCCTCACCCAGACTGGCCAGGCACCCCA
>NW_005871050.1:19620273-19684422 GCF_000147115.1 Myotis lucifugus | reverse complement strand
TGTATATATATATATATATATGACTTGTAAATATGAAAAGATTATTAATCTCACCCATAATTTAAAAAATCTAGTTGAAAATAAGTATGTGATATTATTTTACTTATCAGATTGCTAAAGATCCAACTATTTAACCACATATAAAAGAATAGTCACTTACACAGAGTAGAGAAACTTATGAGCCAATACTGACTCTCATATATTATTGGTTGAAGGGTATATTGATGGAATTAGTTTGGAAAGCAATTAAGAACATTTATCAAAGTAAAAAATGCACCTATCTATTGATCCATTAACTATATTTCTTGGAATTTATCCTGTAGATATAACATGCTAAAATATATGTATATCCACACAGAAGAATATTTATTTCAGGTCTGTTTATAACAGCAAAAGAGTAGGAACACTCATGCATTCATTCAGGTAAATGCTTAAATAAATTCTGTACATTAAGCCATTCAAAAAATGTGGCAAATTTATATGTACCTATAAAAAGTTTCTGAGATATATGATTAACTGTACAAGAGCAGAATACAGAACAGTGTGAATACTATGCTCTCATTTGTGTAAAACAATATAAATAAACAGATACGACTTTTATATGAAAGTATGCAAAATACACTGTTAATAGTGAATGCTTCTAGGGAAAGTATCTGGGTGTCCTGGGTAGTAGGGACATATCTCTTATATTGTATATTCTTTTGCCTTGTTTAACAATTTTACCATGTGTAATTACTTTTTTAATAGAAGAATGTTGTCAATTAAGAAAAAAGAAAAAGTCATGGGACATTTGGATTGAGAACCAGACAGAAAACATTCCTTTTAGTATGTACATTATCTGAAAAGAAAATAAATTTTCAAGTGTTGTCTTGAAACAGCAGAGGAAGGGTGTGGTTTAAAAGTTTGTATCCAGCAATGGGTGGCAAATGGAAATGGCATTGATGCCATTATTATTAACTGAAGATGTGTAGGATATCATTGGTGCACTCTTTGTTTAGAGTGATGCTTTCGTTATTTTTTTAACTGCTGAAGAATAATTGACAAATATAATTGTATATATTAAAGTGATGATCTGATAAGTATATACACATTGTGGAATAATTATCAAGATTAAGATAATTAACATACCCACCACCTCATCCCATCTCACCTAATTACTGCCTTTGTTGTTTACATACTGTTTAAGAACTTTTCTCAGTTCAGATTTTTGTACCCCAACACCACTTTCTCATGTATTTTTCCCAATATTTAAATAATTTTTGGTGTTCTGATTAAAAAACAATACGCATTCATTATAAAACATTGAGATAACATAGAAAGTATAAAGAGTATGTTAAAAGTGTCTATGAACCTGTTACCTGGACAAAATCACTATTATATTTTGGTGTCTATCCTTCTAGAATTATACATATGTATTAGTAAATATTGTAATGAATGCTATAAATTGTACATTTTACTATGTTACATTATACATATTAATTGAAACCAGCTTTTCTAACAAATATTAAAAAAGAAACATTTCTATGCTAACTAGTAAGGATATATACCATCATATACATATATATATATATATATATATATATATATATATATATATATATCCCTAATATACAAATAGACCGATTGACAGAACAACAAGACAACCAAACAACTGGTCTCTATGATGTGCGCTGACCACCAGAGGGCACGCGTGGAACATGGCAGGCATCAGAGCACGGAACATGGCAGGCATTGGCTGTGGCGGGATGGTGGACAGGTGAGCGGGGGCACCAGACCAAGGTGGGGCGCCGGTCACTGTCATTGGGGCTAACCTCTGGTGTTTACTAAAAATTCATTGCTCCTGTGTACCACAGTCCCACCCAGCTCTCATACCCACTGCCCAGTGCCCAGAGCTGACTCCAATTGCTCCGCGCCGTCAGCAGGTGTGTGCGGCGGCTGCTGGCCCCGATCACCCCTCAGGGTTTCTCCACCTCCTCCTGCTCCTGAGGAGCGATTGGGGCAGGCAGCCGCCATTCGCACCCACAGCAGGCACCCCGCTCCTGTCCCGATTGCTTGGTGCCATCAGAGGGTGCAAGCAGCAGCTGACAGCCCCAATTGCCCCTGAGGGCTCCTCCACCTCCCCCTGCTCCTGAGGGGCGATTGGAACAGCAGCCGCTGCTCACACCCACTGACAGCGCCCATCCCGCTCATACCCATTGCTGGCACTGGCCCCAATCGCTCCATGCCATCAGCAGGTGTGAGCAGGGCCAGTGCCTTCAGCGCAGGAGTGGTGGTGGGAGCAGGGCTGCTGGCAGACTGGGGACCAGGAACTGCATCGGGAAAGGCCAGGCAGGGGCACGGAGGATGGGCCGAGACCCACCCCTGTGCCCACCACAGCCTTACGGCTCACAGTTCCTTTCAAGGTTTATGAATTCATGAACTGGACCCCTAGTCATATATATATGAGGCCCAGTGCACAAAATTCATGCACTGGAGGGGTGGGGGTCCCTCAGCCCAGCCTGCCCCCTCTCACAGTCCAGGAGCCCTCAGGGGATGTCCTACTGACAGCTTAGTCCCGCTCCCCAGGGAGCGGGCCTAAGCTGCAGTCTGGCCTTGGTGGCTCAGAGCAGGAACAAATGAACAACCGAACGTCCGAGGCCGGCAGCTGCTGCTCGCACCCTCTGATGGCGCGCGCGTGTGTGTGTGTGTGTGTGTGTCCGCTGGGGGCCTCCCCCAGCCAAGCCGTGGAGGCTCAGAGCAGGCGCCGTCTGTGTTGATTTCTCAGGCTCTAGGCCTTGCCTGTGGGTTGTTCTCTCAGGCTCGGGACCGCGCCCGGCCCTTCCTCCTGAGCTGGTTGTAACCATTATGGAGTCCTGATCTCATTTGCATATTACTTCTTTATAGGTATAGATCATGTGCAATGAATATAATGTGAACTTTAGTGAAGTTTTATAATTTATTTACCCAATTTATTGTTTGTTGATATAAATAAGGTTTTTAATTCTTTAAACAGTATCAATGATTCTCATTCATCATTGATGTTTCTATCTCTCTCTCTCTCCCATCCTCTCTGAAATCAATAAAAATATATATTTTTAAAAAAGAAACATATAGCAAGTGGTACACACACACACACACACACACACACACACACTAATATCATGTATATACGGAGAAGACGTTGATATAACTACCATAATAGCATCTTCCTTACAGGGTGGTTTTGAGGATTAAATGAGAATAAGTGTTTTCAAATGCCCAGTGCAACTATTGGCAGAGAGTAGGATGTTAGTAGGCTCAGTATATATTTAATGGAATATATGCTATAGAAATAGTTGAAATTGCAGTGGTCTAGATTGGGTAAGGTTTGTTTATAGACAAGGTTGGACCCATTTTTAGCCCTGTTGGATGACCAGGATGACCATAACACAGAGATACTATTTTTAGAAGGTGTGGTGGGAAGAGGTGTGTGTGTGTGTGTGTGTGTGTGTGTGTGTGTGTGTGTGTGTAGGGTGGAGGTGAAATTAGAAAGGGGGGAAATATGGATGTGAACCAAGACTGATATATACCACATAAGCCAACAAATCCCTGGTGCAATTATATTAACATGCAAATAAAGAGCAAGTCTAAGGATCTCTATCTTGTCAAAACAAAAAAAGAGATTCCTTATTTGTTAACTGTCCTGAATCCAGCACTGATAACTATGCCCAATCATACTCTATTAATGGCAGGGGGTAAAAGGAGGTTGCAAACTCCTGTTAGGTAACTAAGCATTTTCAAACCTGCAAAATTCAAGGTGAGTGCTGTAGCAGCCACAGGACTGGAGATACCTGGGATGAAATTCACAGAGAGCTTCATATTTTCGTTTCCCAAAGTGATGTTAAGCCTCAGCAAATCTTCAGGAAACCCTGCATTTGGAGTCTCCAGCTGTGCTTTGTTTCTATCTGCAAGCTGCTAGCAAGCACCCTATGGTGAGTCTGCCTCTGTGGGATGAGACCCGGAAGAAGAAAAAGGGAAGACTCTTTATATGTAAAGCTTTTCAAAATGGAGACAATGTAAAGGATCCAGTGGAGTCAATGAATTATAACATCACTTCTGTATTACAGTCACCATATTGTAATTCTGACTAACCAAATGAGATCTTGGTTTGCTTGGTTACTGACTGCTGAGATTGGGGGATGGATGGAAATTGAGCTAGTGTGATACCATAAATGCCATAGGGCAGCACACTAGATGCCTGGGAGTGGAGAAACAGAAATTTGTATTTTATTTTGATGTGCACTTATGAATAATTGGCACAAAAGTGGGAAGAGGGAAACTGGAACTAGGACTCCATTATTTTTCAAATTCATGTGAAATAACAACAGTTGATATTATAATGTGAAAATGTAGAATGTTATGCCCTCTCATTCATTATTTCAGCTCTGTCCTGGTCCCCTGACTTGTTTTAACCTGGCCCTTTCTCATCATCCAGATGAGCATGTCATCCCCTACTTGAAAATCTTCAATGACTCTTCATTAACTATAGGAAAGAACATAATAATCTCAGCAGGTATTTTGTGATCTGACCCCATAAATATCGCCAGCTTTCTCTCTCTCTGAAACTGTCTCCACTCGTGTATTTATGCTTCACAAATATCAAATGCTAGTAATTTCCTGCACATACTCTATTAACGGCATGCCCTCATATCTTCATACATGCTTTTCCTTTTCTACTATGCTGTTTCTGCACCATTCTGCCTGGTAATCTCCCACTTCATCTACCACAATCCAATAGGTTTTCATCCACCCTGAAATTTCCTTCAACAGTTACTTGAACATATTTTAATTGCTGAATTTATTACAATGCATTGGAAATTGTTTACTTTATATGCCTTCCACAACACACTGCAAGTTCCTTCAGGACAGGAACTTCTTTGGAAACAAGAGAACATAGTATATAATAAACATCAAGTATATGTGTGGTCAATATAGGGTAGATTATTGTTTTCCTTAATGAATCCAAGAGCTATAAGAAGATAGAATCTGAGTAGCAACTTCTATGACCTGGTTATTTTTATACCCACCTTCCCAGGTAATCACTTAGATTGCAACACTTTTAAAAATATATATATTTTTATTGATTTTCAGAGAGGAAGGGAGAGGGAGAGAGAGATAGAAACATCCCAAAATATTGTATTGTGCACTTAAGTTGATGAATCATATATACATAAATGAATTATTAATACGGTTGAATTAATATATGTCATGTTTGTTATTGTTTTCTATTAGCTGCCCTTGTTCTTTGTTCCTGTCTTTGTCTTCCATTTCTTTTTTGCCTTTGTGGTTTTAATTGAGCACTTTGTATGATTCAATTTTCCCTCCTTTCTTAGCATATCAGTTATACTTCTTCCTTTACTTTTTTTAGTGGTTGCCTAGAGTTTGTAATACACACACCAAACCAAGTCCACTTTCATATATATATATATATTGATTTCAGAGAGGAAGGGGAAGGGTGAGGGAGAGATAGAAACATCAATGATGAGAGAGAATCATTGATCAGCTGCCTCCTGCACTCCCCCTACTGAGGATTGAACCCGCTACCTGGGCATGTGCCCTTGACCGGAATCAAACCCGGGGCCCTTCAGTCTGCAGGTTGATGCTCTATCCACTGAGCCAAACCGGGTAGAGCAACACTTTTTTTTTAACAATTGGTGGATTGTTTCTGTTTTCTAAAACCTTTGGAACTCTTCAATCTGTTGATCAGACAATGTGTATTGAGTGCTACAGAAGGCCTATATGGCATAGTTAAGAACTTTGAGAAATTTGTAATCTGGTTCAGAAAATGAAGAGATTACTTGCTCACCTCCTGGATTTGCATATGGATGGTGGTGATCCACCATTCCAGATTGCCTGGAACTGTCCCAATTTTAAGAGTGAAAGTCCCATGTCCTTGGAAGCCCCTCAGTACTGCATGAACCAGAGGGTTGGCCATCTTAAGAGATACTTAATAGCACATCTTCTGTTTCCTTATCTCTAATATAAACCAGAGCAATAGCAAAAACGTGTATGTGAGTATTATTGATATGAATTGTGTCCTCACAGTGCTATTCAGGGATGCAAGCAGAAGGGGAAAGAGGGGCTAAAATAAAGACATTTATCTACTCTGAAGATTTGTTTGTTTCCTAAAGAAAACTAGTGAGTAGGGGTGTTTACTGATATTTTGATTTCAGAGCCAAGAATTCAAATTTGTCTTGCCAAGGGAGGCCAGTGAGTTTGCTAAAGTTACTGCACCTTGTCTTGGGTAGTTGGAGTTACAGAAGTGATCTCTTTTGCATACATACAGAGAGTCTTGATTGAAGCCAGGCATTATTGAGCATGGTCAGCTGGGAAGCAGAGGGCTGTTTGCCTCACCAGGAATCAACAGATTCACATCTCTTCTCCCATCCGGTACTGGATTATAGGGGTAGCAGGGGAGATAAGCACATGTACAGTAGAAGTCAAATGCACAGGAGGAAGTGCTGGACCATAGAGGTCTGTCAGTCTAAGCTGGGAAAAAGATAATTCATCAGGGGGTGGGCCCAAATGCAAGCCTGCAAAATATTGGGAACTTAATTGGTTACTTTGGAAAAGTTGCTGGTTAAAATCCCAAGAGACCCGCATTTGTCCCATTCCTTTGAACATTCTCTTCATAGCCATGTGGCTTTAGCAGTGCATGACCAGTGGTCATGCAGACTACAAATGCCGACTCCAGGCAGGAGTCTGGATGCATCAGCAAAGCAATGGATTGCAGCCAGAACACAAGCTAAGCTAGCCGAATGTTGGACTTGGACTAAGCTTTAGTATAACACAGGATCTCTGGACATTGACTCTATTTCTGACCCTGATTTTCCATCGTGGACAGACAGAGATAGGACATCAGAGGGATATCCTTTTGATTTTGCATTATAAATAAATATTACCACCAGTCCTCATTCTTTCTTGTGGGTCCCCAGAAATGCTTTTTCTCACTATACTGCAAGAACCCCAGATCCACTGGTAACATGTTCACCATTCCAAATCAAGTCTTCATCCATCACCATTTATCCCCCCTATACTCTCCTTTACCTCCCTCAACTCCACTTCCACCTGGCAATCACCACACTGTTTTAATCACATTTATTTAATAATGTATAACTCTGTTATTAAAACTAGTTAAATAGAGGAAAAATGTCCCTAACCCCACCATCCTAAGAAAATTAATATTTTTATGTTCTTTTGTTATATAATAGTCACTTCTCATAATGTACTAGTATCTATTTATTAGAG
Source organism: Myotis lucifugus (assembly GCF_000147115.1). NCBI lineage: Eukaryota > Metazoa > Chordata > Mammalia > Chiroptera > Vespertilionidae > Myotis > Myotis lucifugus. Next base: position 19,677,156 of record NW_005871050.1, on the reverse strand, counting down.
GCCATTTCGCCCAGTCCCAATCGGGGCGATGTGGGCTGGCCAGCCAGGGAGGGACCGCAGAAGGTTGACTGGCTGGGGAGGGACTGCAGGAGGGCTCCCTGGCTGGTCCGGCCTGTCTATCCCAGTCCTGATTGGCTGGACCCCAGCAGCAAGCTAACCTACTGGTTGGAGCATCTGCCCCCTGGTGGTCAGTGCACGTCATGGCAACTGGTGGAAAGGTCGAATATATGGTTGGACAGTTAACATATTATGCTTTTATTACATAGGATAAGATAGAATTTTATTTTGATTTATACATTTCAGCCATTGGAAGCTCCAGATAAAAATTAGACACAGAAACAAACAAAAGACACTTGTTTTAGGCTGGAACGACTATTCATGATTTGATGCTCTTTTGGATGAATTAGCAAATGCAAAATTGTTCAAAGTACTTTGTGTAGCTGCTTTCTTTTGTTTGAAAGTTTCAGACATGCATCTTTGAAGATGCAATGTTTGGACTCTTTTTTGTTTCCTGCTATGACTCCCAGCTTTCCAGGAATGACTGCTGCTTCAGGAATCTGTAGCTGGTTAAATGAAGATTGCATATGTATATGACTTCACGTGACTTACCAAGTAGCATAACAGGGCTCCCCATGGGGAGGCAACATATGTGGAGGATCTGGCAATTTAATAGTACACACACAGGAAATTCCTAATGTTGTTTGTAAACTCTATTAGTAAACACTATAAAATGAAAAGTGTGGTGCATTTTTGGAAGCTAAGACTTAGTATTACTATTACAAAAGTCCTTTGAGAATTATAATTAAACTAAGAAATAGAAAATGATTATAGTGATGAAGACTTACTAGAGCTACAACTTTGGAAACTACAATAATCTGTGGGGAAAACAACTTTGGTTGTGTGTTTTTCTTTTATAAAATGCAAATGAATATTTTCTTACTGGCACCATGAGATGCTTCAGGCTCATCTTGTATTTTTTCTGCAAACCCAAAGAATCAACCATTTCTGCAAGTCAAAAGGGTACAAGAACAACCTGAAATAAATCCCAGTGGCTTGAGATGCTGTTTTAATCTCCTCTTCTTCACATGTCAGCAAGGGAAAGATTCCCAACCTAGAGTTTGGGAACCTCAATAAACTAATTTAATTCTATCAAAGCTTTCTGAGTAGTTTTTTATATAATAAAACTAATTATCATTATTTTCTCATAGCATATACAGTACTTGCAATTTTGATTTCTTATTTGACTCAATGTGTTTTACATTTTTTTATCTGTATTGAATTTATTGGATTGACATTGGTTAATAAAATTACATAAGTTTTAGGTATACAATTCTATAATACATCATCTATATATTGTATTGTGTGTTCACCACCCAAAGTTAAGTCTCATTACATCACCATTTATCCCCCCCTTTAACTTTTCCTACCTCTCCCCATCCCCCTTTCCCTCAGATTCATAGATACAGAGAACAGACTGTCAGAGGAGAGGGAGGTTGGGGGGCTGGATGAAAAAGGTGAAGGGATTAATCAAAGATAAAAAACTCATAGACACAGATTAACAGTATTGTGATTGGCTCCATATTTTTTAAATCATCATAATTTTTCAAAGTTGTTTATTTTTTGTTTCTTTAACACATTAATTTCCAGTTTTTTTGTACTATAGTCATAAAAGGTGACTATTATAATTTCTGTTGAACTGGGGAATTTATTTGAGTTATCTACTTAAAAATACCATTTGCATTTAAAATAAAAATTCATTCTTTTTTTAAAAAATATATTTTATTGATTTTTTTACAGAGAGGAAGGGAGAGAGATAGAGAGTTAGAAACATCGATGAGAGAGAAACATCGACCAGCTGCCTCCTGCACATCTCCTACTGGGGATGTGCCCGCAACCTAGGTACATGCCCTTGACCAGAATCGAACCTAGGACCTTTCAGTCCGCAGGCTGATGCTCTATCCACTGAGCCAAACCGGTTTCGGCTAAAAATTCATTCTTGAGGGTAATATACAAAGTTTATGCTTCTTTTAATTTTAGTTTATTAATTTTATTCATTTTCCCATAAGTTGGAAGGCCTGTATATTAATGTTCTTTTCTTCTGTTTATTTTTAGAAATAAAAAACACACAAAAATCTACAAAGAATAAATACATCTATGTCCATCATCAAGAACTGAGAAATATCACATATTTTCATATTTATTTCACTGTATTTTAATGTGATAGCACAGAGTTGAGATCCCCTTTGCACCCTTCTGGTTCTAATTCCCTCCTTCTTATCCAGAAAAAGCAATTATCATGAATTTATTGTGTATCCTTCATGTCTATTTAAAAACATAATTTATACAATAAGTTTGCATTCTTGGACAATAAATAGTTAAGTATGTATTTTATTTAATTGTATGTACATGATCATGATCTGAAGCTCTGAAAGTCTTTGTTTTCACTCAGAATTACATTATTTGAAATCTATGTTGATTAGTATCAAGTTAATGACCTTTTGTTACCTTTTATTGTTCTTTAGAATTTTATGGCATAAATTAGAGGCCTGGCACATGAAATCCGTGCATGAGTATGGTCCCTAGGCCTGGCCTGCAATGAGGGCCATCTTCCCCAGCTGCCCACATCCTGCCCTGCCCCCCTCCGCCACCTACCCCCAGTTCCCCGTTCACCAACGGGTGATCAGTGCCTGACAGCTGGGGAAAGGGACCTAGAGGTCGTCTGTTCAGCTTGCTCACTGGCCCCGCCCCTGCCACAGGTGGCCATCAGGCAATTGGAGCCTGCTGGCTGGGGGAAAGGGATCAAGAGGTGGTCAGTGTGCCTCATAGTGACTGGTCCAGCAGTTGTTCTGGTCGTTCTGTGTTTAGGGTCAATTTGCATATTACCCTTTTATTATATAGGATAGAGGCCTGGTGCACAGGTGGGAGCCAGCTGGCCTGCCCTGAGAGGTCCCCAAATCGGGGTTGGGGGTCCCCATTTGGGGGTGGGGCCAGCTGGAGTGAGGGGCTGTGGGTGGTTTGCAGGCTGGCCATGCCCCCAATTGGGGTGGGGGTTCCCGCTGGGGGGGGCGGGGCTGGCCTGGGCAAGGGGTCATGGGTGGTTTGCAGGCCAACCACGCCCATGGCTTTGTCTGGAAGGATGTCCAGAATGATGTCCAGAAGATGTCCGGTTTATCAGATCTAATTAGCATATTATCCTTTTATTAGTATAGATAGATCACATTATTATATGTGACTTACACTGGTATAACACAGAGTTGAGATCCCCTCAGAGTTTAGATTGTTTCTAGTTTTTTCTATATCAAAAAATGTTGGAATCTTATAAGTGCATCTTCTTTTGCTCAGGTGAAAATAGGTGATTTATCTAGAAGTGGGATGCACATTTACAATTTTACTGGTTATAGCTAAATTGCCTTGCCTAATTGTTTTACCAATTTACACAACTTTTAACAGCATATTAACATTCTCCTTTCCACTGATATTCACCAATATTTGATTTTGTCCTGCTTTTTTCATATCACTGTTCCATGAATACTACTGAAATTGAGCATCTTTTAACATGTGTATTGGACATTTATAAAGACCCGTTTATTTCCTATTTCTGTGTTGTTATTATTTATGTATACTTTTTTATATAGATTTGTAAGAATATATTATATGTTTGGGACAGTAATTTTTTTATAAGTTGTACTTGTTGCAAAAATTATATCCTAATCTCTAGTTTGTTTTTTCTGTTTTTCATAAAGATTTTAAAAATATATGACCAAGTTACATTTACTAGTATGAGACTTTTTCTTCATGGCTCTTGCATTTTTGTCTTGTTTAAAAAATTCTTACCCTGTATCACAATTATATTCTATTCTATTTGCTTCTATACTTCTCAGAGTCTTGATTTGAACATCCATCTTTATGTAAAGTATAAGGTAAGGATCTAATTTTTAAAATGGAAATGAACCTAAAAGAATATACATGTACTCATCACATAATATCCACAATTACCAGCAGTTGGCCAGTTCTTTCTCATCTATACCACAAAATTTTGGGGGAGAGGATTAGAGTATTTTAAAGAAAATCCCAGACATAATATCATTTCATGCATCGCTATTTGAGGACATTTTAAAACATAGCAAGAATGGCATTGACATAGATGAACAATGGCATTGTTGCTATGTTAAAAAGTCTTTAACATTAGCCAATATTGAGTACATACTCAGTCATATCTATTGAATCCTATGTATTCAAATTTTCATACTGTCTCGAAATGTCTTCTTACTTCATATTTATTCAAATTAGGATTCAAATAAGCTCAAAGTCTACATATGAATTTGCCTTTTATTTATTAGTCACTTTTTTCCACTTTATTTTTATGCCATTGATCTGTTGGAAAATCTGGGTAGTTTACCTATGAGATAAGTTACACTCAGCATCTGACTGATTGCTTTCTAGTTTAACTTCATCCTTCTGTTTCCTGTAAAGTGCTAGTTACTCTAAAAGGTAGATTAGATTCAATTTTAACTTTTTTTGGCACAATACTTTGAAGGCGATGTTGTATACTTCTTATTACATCACATTATGAGATACATAATGTCTGTATGTCTCACTTTTCTTTCTCATAAAGCTAAATTTATTCTATTTAAATGACTTACTTATTTTGAGATTATGTTCTCCCTACTTTTTTATGCTAAAATGACTTATCTTTTATATAAAGATGGTAATTTGGTTTTTCTGTTTGTTTTATGTCCTTAGCTGACAAAATTAAAAGCTGGAAACACTTAAACAACACAATTTAAAAACTTTTTTGCTAATTTACTGCTGCTTGAAACACAGACCCTCAGAACCACAGCCTAGGTAAAGACCTCCCTGCTAGGTTGCATGTTTCATAATATAGAATTAGTGCTTGGCAATTTTCCCAAACAAGTTATGTAGCAGGATAAAAGTAAGTTCTTTCTGTAATTTATATAGTATAAGTTATGTTTTGACGACCTCTGCAGTACATGAAACACCACAATATATAGAACTGTGTGTAGCTCCCTGTATACCTCCTATAGTTATTGGCCTCCAGTCTTTTTGTTCCCCCTGTCTGGAGAGTATTTACCTTTCCAACTGAAAAACTGCAGATAGGATTTATTTTTTTAATTGAATTTTAGAGAGAGAGGAACAGGGAGAGAGAGAGATAAACATTCATCTGAAACATTGTTTGACTGCCTCCCTCCAGGGCCTGACCAGGAGATCAAGCCTGCAACCTGGGCATGTGCCCTGACTGGGAATCGAACCAGCAACCTTTCCATACACAGATGACGTTCCAAGCAACTTAGCCACCCCAGATAGAATTTTAAGTTCAGTAAGATACCACCAAGAAGCCTTCCAGGACTAGCTTTGCCAGCTAATCTAGTATTGATTTCCCTCTTTTGAATTACTATGGTATCCACTGCTGACCTTTATCCCAAAGCTGAACATGTTACACAGTAACTGCTTCCATGACTGTTTTATCCTTGAAGAAAAGATGAATATCTTCTTCATCTCTATTTCTGCAATGTATAAAAGAATCTCTGGCACATGTATAATTTCAATAAAATATTTGACAAATGAATCAGTACTATAATGAATGCATTTATTAGAACTTTATGCAAACTAGAGTATAAGTGTATGATAAAGGGTAGCAGTTGACATAGGGAAAAGAGGAATACCAAGCACCTAGATGACAAAGATTTATAGGGCAAGTAGACTTACCTAATGAAATACTTTATGGTGTAAATAATTACAGAGCTGTAACAATTCCAGGCAGTTTTTGGTACAACTGACTCATTTAGATGGCTCAAGGGATACTGGGATGGTGAATCCCTCCTTTTATTTGAATACACTTCCTGTTGGCTCAAAGGACTTCACCTAAACAGCCCCACAGTAACACACAATGTCAGGCTCGGATTCAGCTTCTACTGGGCCTGGGCTCGCCTGAGCACTAACCGAAAAGATCCCAATTGATAATGAAGACTCTTGTCAAGAAGAACACAGTATAACACTGATTGTAGTGCTTATTTCACAATGTAGTTTTATATCAAAACATCAAGTACTCAAACTATTAAAATCCCATCCTGGTATGGTACCTCAGTCAACTGGGCTGCAGTTGGTTATTAAAATATTTCTTCTGATAATCTCACTTACATTGACAGGAGGCTTTCTATCTTTGGTATAAAAATAGTAGTTCTTGAAAATATGGCATTTAATAAGCAATATAGGTACTGATGAATAGAGAGTCATGATGGCGCTGGCAAGATGGTGGTGAGTGAGAGACTGTGAGTGAATGAGGAAGTGAAAGGGGAGTGTGTGGACATGTGGTGTGTGTGTGTGTGTGTGTGTGTGTGTGTGTGTGTGTGTGTGTGAGTTAGGGACAGTTAGATCCTGCAGGAGTCTCAGGGGCTGGCAGACTGAGCTCTACTAGGTGGGCAATCCCTGCTACCGATACAAGCATTCCCGGGGCAGCCAGCTATGGCACAGAAACAATGACATCTTGAAGGGGAGACCTGCCTGACTAGGAGGCCAGCCTCACCACCACCCATACTGGCCTCAGACACAATACCAGACCCTATAGCTACTATATCCAAAGACCTGCTACCTCATCTGCAGACCCACAGACACCGGGACTCCAGCTTCATATGCTGCAGGCTCCTGTGAGCCCTGGAGTGCACTCCACACCCACCAAGTCCACCATTTCAGCCACAGGCCCTGCAAGACTCAGTGCTTGTACCCTTCGGTGAGAGCAAAAATAGGGGACAAAGACACAACCACAAAGGAATGAAAAGGAGGAATATAGGAAAGGAACTAAATGGAATGGAGGCAAGCAATATGTAAGAAAACAAATTCAGAGTAAGGGTCATGTAGTTCCTAATATGGTTGTATGAGATAATCAACAACTTATGTAAGAATCAAAAGGAAATGAAGAATGATATAACTACAATAAAAAACCCAATGGAAGGTTTAACAATATAAGAAGCAGAAGATCAAGTTAGCAAGTTATAAGACAGGGCAGAAAAACAAACCCAATCTGAACAACAATAGGAGAAAAAAATTAGAAAGCAGGAGGAGAGCCTAAGGGCACTTTGGGACAATATGAAACAAAGTAACATCAATATAATAGGGGTGCCAAAAGGACAAGAAGAGCAGCAAAGACTAAAGAATATATTTGAAGAAATAATGACAGAAAACTTCCCTAATTTGGGTTAGAAAAAAGTCACACAAGCACATAGAGTCCCTAACAATATGGGGCACACTAAGACACATTGTAATTACAATGGCAAATGTTAACAAAAAAGAGAGAATCTTAAAGGCTGCAAGAGAGAGACAGAGATTTACCTACAAAGGATCTCCCATTAGATTATCAAATGATTTCTCAACAGAAACACATCAGGCCAGAAAGGAATGGAATGAAGTATACAAAATGATGCAAAGCATGGGACTGAATCCAAGAATATTCTATCCAGCAAGGCTATCATTCAAAATTGAAGGGGAAATCAGGAGCTTTGCAGACAAAAAAAAAAAAGGCTAGGGAGCTTATCACTACCAAGCCAGCAATGCAAGAAATGCTAAGGGGTCTGTTTTAAAAAGAAGAAATAGAAAGGGAAGAAGGAACACGGGAATAAAAAATAAAAAGTGGCTACAAACAAGTACCTGTCAATAATAACCTTAAAGGTAAATGGACTAAATGCTCCAATCAAAAAGCATTGAGTGGGTAAGTGGTTAAGAAAGCATGACCATATATATGCTGTTTATAAGAGACCAACCTAAGAACAAGGGACTCACACAGACTGAAAGTGAAGGGATGGAAAAATATTTTTCAGGCAAACAAAAATGCAAAGAAAAGCTGGAGTAGAAATACTTACATCTGACAAAATAGACCTCAAAGTGAAGGCCATAACAAGAAATAAGGAAGGCCACTTTATAATACAAAGGGATTAATACAACAAGAGGATATAACTCTGATAAACATATATGCACACAATACAGAAACACCAAAATACATAAAAAAATTTATGGAAGATATCAAGGGAGAGATCAACAGCAATACAATCATAGTAGGGGACTTTAATACCCCATTGACATCACTGGATAAATCCTCTAGAAAAAAAAATCAGCAAAGAAACAGCAATCATAAATGACTGACTAGATCAGATGGACTTAATTGACATCTTCAGAACATTTCACCAAAAAGCTATGGAATATACATTCTTCTCAAGTGCACATGGGATATTTTCAAAGAGAGACCACATACTGGGACGTAGGCAAAGTCTCTTTGAATTCAAGAAGATTGAAATCATATAAAGCATCTTCTCAGATCACAATGGTATAATATTAGCAATCAACTACAATAAGAGCAATCAAAAAAATTAGAAAACTTGGAGGCTCAATAGCATGTTATTAAATGATTATTGGTTTACCAAAGAGAACAAAGAAGAAATAAAAAACATCCTGGAAACAAATGACAATGAAAACACAACAATCCAAAATCTAAAGGACACAGTGAGAGCAGAGGAAAGTTCATAACATTGCAGGCCTATCTGAAAAAAAAAGAAAAAGAAAAACTGGTAATAAATTATCTAACTCTACAACTTAAAGAATTAGAAAGAGAGCCACAATAAAAGCCCAGAGTGAGCAGAAGGAAGAAAATAATAAATATCAGAGCAGAAATAAATTATATAAAGATAAAAAATATAAGAGATCAATAAAACTAAGAGCTGGTTCTTTGTAAAGATAAACTAGATTGATGTACCTCTGGCCAGGCTTACAAAGAAGCAAAGAGAGAGGACCCAAATAACAAAATAAGAAATGAAAGAGGCGAAATAACAACAGACTCCACAGAAATACAAAGTATTGCAAAAAAAAAATACTATGAAAAACTCTATTCCATCAAACTGGTCAACCTAGAGGAAATGGACATATTCTTAAAAATACACGACCTTGCAAACTCAATAAGAAAAAATCTGAATAGGCTGATAACTATGGAGTAAATTGAAGCAGTAATAATAATAATAAAAAAACAACTACTAGCAAACAAAAGCCCTGAACCAAATGGCTTCACAGGGGAATTTTTCCAAACATTCAAAGGAGAACTAAAACCTATTCTCCTCAGACTATCCCAAAATATTCAAGAGGAAGGAACACTTCCAAGCTCTTTCTATGAAACCAGCATTACCCTAATCCAAAAACCAGATAAAGACACTACAAAGATAGAGAATTACAGGCCAATATCACTGATGAACATAGATGCTAAAATCTTCAACAAAATTCTAGCAAATCAGATCCAGCATTACATTAGAAAGATCATATACCATGACCAAGTGGGATTTATTCTGGGGATGCAAGCCTGGTACAATATTTGCAAATCAATAAACATGATAAATCACATAAACAAATTGAGAGATAAAAATTACATAGTCATATCAATTGATGCAGAAAAAGCATTTTACAAAATCCAACACTCTTTCTTGATAAAAACGCTCAGCAAAGTTGGAATAGAGGGATCATACCTCAACATAATAAAAGCCTTATATGACAAACCTAGAGCCAACATTATACTCAATGGGCAAAAACGAAAACCATTCTCCCTAAGAACAGGAACAAGACAGTGATGCCATGTTTACCACTCCTGTTTGACATAGTACTGGAAGTGCTAGCCATTGCAATCAGAAAATAAGAAGAAAAAGGCATCCAAATTGGAAAAGAAGAAGTAAAACTGTCATTATTCACAGATGACATAATATTGTACATAGAAAACCCTAAAACTCCATCAAAAAAACTATTAGACATAATAAATGAATTCGGCAATGTAGAATGATAAAAATTAACACCCAGAAATCTATGGCTTTTTTATACATAATAATTCAATCACAGGAAGAGAAAATGAACAATAATCCCATTTACCATTGCAACAACAACAACAGGCCAATATCACTGATGAACATAGATGCTAAAATCCTCAACAAAATTCTAGCAAATCAGATCCAGCATTACATTAGAAAGATCATATACCATGACCAAGTGGGATTTATTCTGGGGATGCAATAAGATACCTAGGAATGCCAGTTGGCGTGGTTCAGTGGTTGGGTGTTGACCTATGAACCAGGAGCTCACTGTTCGATTCCCAGTCGAGGTACATGCTCAGGTTCTTGGTTCCATCCCCAAGAGGGGGCGTGCAGCAGCCAATCAATGATTATCTCTCATCATGGATGTTTCTCTCTCTCTCCCTCTCCCTTGGTCTCTGAAATCAAAAAAATATATATTAAAAAAAGATACCTAGGAATAAACTTAACTAAGGAAGTAAGAGACATATACTCAGAAAAGTACAGGATATTGAAAAAAGAGGTAGAGGAAGACATAACAAATGGAAGAATATACTGTGTTCATGGATTGGTAGAATCAACATCAGTAAAATGTCCATACTATCCAAAGCAATCTATATATTCAATGCAATCCCCATCAAAATACCATCAGCATATTTCACAGACCTAGAAAAAAACTCTCCAAAAATTCATCAGGAATAAAATAAGACCCCGAATAGCCACAGCAATCCTGAGAAAGAAGAACAAAGTTGGAGGGATCACAATACCAGATATGAAGCTATATTACAAAGCCACTGTTCTCAAAACTGCCTGGTACTGGCACAAGAACAGACATATAGACCACTGTAAAAGAAGAGAGGACCCAGAAATTACCCAAGCCATTATGCTCAATTAATATTTGACAAAGGAGGCAAGAGCAACAATGGAGTCAAGACAGACTATTCAATAGATGGTGTTGGGAAAATTGGGAAGATCCATGCAAAAAATGAAATTAGATCACCAACTTAGACTATACATAAAAATAAACTCAAAATGGATAAAGGACTTAAACGTAAGATGGGAAACCATAAAAGTCTTAGAAGAATTCACAGGTAGCAAAATATCAGACATATTTTGTAGCAATACCATTACCAATACAGCTCCTAAGGCAATGGAAACTAAGGAGAAAATAAACAAATGGGACTACACCAAAATAAAAAGCTTCTGCACAGCAAAAGAAACCATCAACAAAACAACAAGAAAGCCCACTTCATGGGAGAACATATTTGCCAATATTATCTTCCATAAGGGTCTAATCTCCAAAATTTATAGGGAACTCATACATCTGAACAAAAGGAAGATAAACAATCCAATCAAAAAACGGGCAAGGGCCCTAGCTGGTTTGGCTCAGTGGATAGAGCATCGACCTGCAGACTGAAGAACCCATTGTTTAATTCCACTCAGGGACACATGCCTGGGTTGCAGGCTTGATCCCCTGTAGGGGGCATTAAAGAGGCAGTGGATCAATGATTCTCTCTCATAATTGATGTTTCTATCTCTCTCTCTCCCTCTCCCTTCCTCTCTGAAATCAATAAGAATATTTTTTTAAAAATCGGCAAGGGACTTAAATAGACACTTTTTAAAATTGGACATACAGAAATCCAAGAGACATATGAAAATATGCTCAAAGTCATGAATCATCTGAGAGATGCAAATCAAAATGACAATGAGGTACCATCTCCACCTGTCAGAATGACTATCATCAACAAATCAACAAAAGACAAGTGCTGGTAAGGATGTAGAGGAAAAGGAACCCTCATGCACTGCTGATGGTTATACAGACTGATACAGCCACTGTGGAAAACAGTATGGAGTTTCTTCAAAAAATAAAAATGGAAATCCCATTTAACCCAGTAATCCCACTTCTAGGAATATATCCCAAGAAATCAGAATCACCAGTCAGAAAGGATATATGCACCACTATGTTCATAGCAGAACAATTTACAATAGCTAAGGTTTGGAAACAGCCTAAGTACACATCAGCAAGTGAGTGGATTAAATCCAATGTACATCTACACAATGGAATATTACACTGCTGAAAAAAAGAAAGAATTCTTACCATTCACAACAGCATGGATGAACATGGAGAGAATTATGCTAAGCAAAATAAGCTAGTTGGAGAAAGATAAATATCACATGATCTCACTCATTTGTGAAATATAATCAACAACATAAAATGATGTATGAAAATAGATCCAGATCCAGACCATTGAACAGACTGTCAAACCTCATAGGGAAGACAGAGGAAGGTGTGTGTGTGTGTGGGGAGGGGTAAGAGATTAACCAAGGGATTTGTATGCATGCATATCAGCATAACCAATGGACACAGAAACTAGGGGATGAGTGCATGTGTTGGGGAGTGGGAGTGGCCAATAAGATGTCAATGGGGGAAAAAGGAGACATATGCAATACTTTAAAAAATAAAGAATTCTTTTTTAATGAGCAATATACTAGAACAGCAGGAGGACCTGACTTGGAATTCAATAATGCTTAGTATGAATAAAATAAGTCCATATTTCTAATAGGACATAATGTCAATTCATTAATGTTTTATAGCATAATAATTATTGATATTGTTTCAGGTCCATTTTTAGAGCCAATGCAGCACAACGGAACATTAAGGTTTTACCCAAGGAATAATTATGAGTGATGAAACAACATTCAAAATTATACAGTTGCATCAAATGCATCATAAAATTATAGCTGCATATTTTCAGTCAGTGGCCAGACCACCAGCTTCTCAGATATGGGCAGCTTGTCAGATTACTGAAATAATATTGTCATCATTATCTTCTTTGTTTCTCATCAGGGATCACTTAAAGATTTACCTATTTTTGCTTTTGGCTCTAAAGGTAAACCATCACCCTAAAGTTCTAAAAACAGAATTCAATGTCCATATACCTCAAATACTGACTGAATAGCTAAATACAGAGTAGAGGAATGGCAAATATCATCTTTATGCAAGTATTAGGCTCTTTCATGGAATTTTTATCTCTCTTTCCTGATTATTACTGGTAAAAACAAGATAATCATGTGAAGGCCAGTGCTCTAAGCTAGAAGCAAGTGCTTAACTATCTCAATAGGCATTTAGATGTTAAGATACTAATTTTTAAGAAACACATTTTTAAATATAGACAAGGCCACCTAGGTATAGTTTGCAAATGCCTTTGTTATTCAATTCTTAAATGTGATTTTCCCAATTTATGATTAAAGGACTATAATTCAAAAAACAAAAAAACAAAATGGAACTAAAGAATGTACATTGACTAATTACGCTCATAGATGGCGCCTAATACGTAACCTCAGAAAGCAGCCTATTAAATTTTCTTATTCTACCTCTTGAGAGAATCTTGAGAAGATAATACTGAAACTTATGAACACCTTAGCTATAATGCTACAAGAAAGGGCTTTTATATCTACTTTTATGTGGATATAGATTTTTATTTTCTCTTAGTGTTCGCAGGAAATATCATTTTATCAAAAAGAATAATGGGCTTGAATTAGAGCACCTGATTCCTGTCCCTGATTTGTTGTTCTCTCTTGCCTGAGAAAGTATCGAAAGTCAGTTAAACTCTGTGACCCCCAAGTCACTCATCTTTAAAATGAAGAGGTTGGATTATTTCCTTTTACAGAACTCAATAGATATTTGTTGACATGAGTGAATTTATGAACTAATCTAGTGATGATATGTAAAGTTCATTCTTTCCAGGATAATCTATGGTTCTCCAATTAGCCCTGTCATTGAGCATAACCAAACAGAAGCTACAAATCTAATGGATGCTATCAGAGGAATTCTTGCATTGAGCATAGATTGAATTGGCAACTCCTTAGGTCTCGTCCCCTTCTACTAACATATGGTACTATCTACATACAAGACACTGTTCTTGGAGCTATTGTTGAGCCATCCTAGTCAAAACTGTAACAGAAAAGAGACATTCGAATGTTATCCGATATAATAAAAGAGTAATATGCAAATTAATCCTTACTCCTTAACAAAGATGGCGAAGGCTACAGAGCTGGAGCGAGCAGGAGGCTTGGGTTGCCCCCAGCGATGGAGAAAGCCAAGCTTCCCGTCAACCCTGCCGACCCTGAGCTCTCCTCAAGGCTACAAAGTTTCAATTATAGAAGTTAAATAAATTCCAGATACCTGCTTCCATCCTGCGGCCATGGCCAGCCTGAAAACAGCCCTCAGCCCCTCACCCAGGCTGGCGACACACCCATTGGGTGAGGGTCCCCAACTGGGAGGCTTAACCAGCCTGCAAACAGCCCTCAGCCCCTCACCCAGGCTGGCAAGGCACCCCAGTAGGGACCCCCACCCTGAAGGGGGTGTGGCCAGCCTGAAAACAGCACTCAGCCCCTCACCCAATATGGCCAGGCACCCTAGTGGGAACCCCAACCTGACCTGGGACACCCTTCAGGGCAAACCAGCCGGCCCCCACCTGTGCACCAGGCCTCTATCCTATATAATCAAAGGGTGATATGCAAATTGACCTTAACAGCAGAACAACTGGGAATGACTGGTCACTATGACACACACTGACCACCAGGGGGCAGACGCTCAATGCAGGAGATGCCCCCTCGTGGTCAGTGCACTCCCACAGGGGGAGCTCTGCTCAGCCACAAGCCAGGCTGATGGCTGCCAGTACAGCGGTGGTGGCAGGAGCCTCTCCCGCCTCCTCAGCAGCACTAAGGATGTCCGACTGTAGCTTAGGCCTGCTCCCCGCTGGCAAGTGGACATCCCCCAAGGGCTTCCAGGCTGCCAGAGGGATGTCTGATTGCCAGCTTAGGCCCAATCACCCAGAGAGCGGGCCTAAGCCAGCAGGTGGACATCCCCCAAGGGGTCCCAGACTGCAAGAGGGTACAGGCCAGGCTGAGGGACCCCCCGAGTGCACACATTTTTGTGCATCAGGCCTCTAGTAGAATATAAAAACATCAACCTCACAAATAATTCCAGAAAAACAAGTTGAAAAAGTAACATGATGTGACTTTTTGCCTAGCAAATTGGCAGAGTTAACAATAAAATGATAGTGTTCCATATTGGCCAGGGTGTTGGGTACTATCATAAACTCCTGTGAGAGTACAATTTGACCCAGATTTTCTGAAGGCTCTTCACCTGGCTGGCTGCTTCTTAGGGTTCAGGACTCAGCCTGGAAGGTAATTCATCAGATGCATAAGTAGAGGCTCCTTCAATCCCCAATCCATGCCAACCCTGCCAATACTTCCCTTCATAGCATATATTGTAATTTATAATTCTACTAGAGGCCCGGTGCACAAAAATTTGTGCACTCAGGGGGGAGGGGGGTCCCTCAGCCCGGCCTGTGCCCTCTCACAGTCTGGGACCCCTCAGGATATAATGACCTGCTGGCTTAGGCCTGCTCCTGGGTGGCAGAAGGCAGGCCCAATCCCTAGGTGCAGCCCCTGGTCGGGCTCAGAGCAGGGTTGATTGGGAAGCTGGGGTGCCGCCCCCTGTCATGCACAGAGCAGGGCAGATTGGGAGGTTGCGATGCCACCCTCAGTCACGCTCAAGGTAGGGCCGATTGGGGGGTTGGGGCACCGCCCCCCTGTCACACTCAAGGCAGGGTCGATGGGGAGGTTGCGGCCCCACCCCCTGTCATGCACAGAGCAGGGCCAATCAGGAGGTTGGGGCTCTGCCCCCTGTCACTCACAGAGCAGGGCCCATCAGGGGGGTTGGGGCTCCGTACCCGGTCACACACAGAGCAGGGCCCATCAGGGGGTTGAGGAGCTCCCCCCTGTCATGCACAGAGCAGGGCCGATCAGAGGGTTGAGGAGCTCCCCCCTGTCACACACAGAGCAGGGCGGATCAGGGGGTTGGGGCGACGCACCCTGTCATACTCAGGACAGGGCTGATGGGGAGGTTATGGCTCTATCCTGTCACACACAGAGCAGGGCCAGGGGGTTGGGGCGCCGCACCCTGTCACACACAGAGCCACAGGGCGATCAGGGGGTTGGGGAGCTCCCCCCTATCAGGTACAGAGCAGGGCTGATCAGGTGGTTGGGGCACCTTCCCCTGTCATGAACAGAGCAGGGCGGATAGGGAGGTTGTGGCCCCACCCCCTGTCACACACAGATCCGCAGGGTGATCAGAGGGTTTGGGCGCTGCCCCCTGTCACACTGATCCTGGTGCTGGGAGGCATATTACCCTTTTACTATATAGGATAGAGGCCTGGTGCATGGGTGGGGGCAGGCTGGTTTGCCCTGAAGGGTGTCCTGGATCAGGGTGGGGGTCCCACTTGGGTGCCTGGCCAGCCTGGGTGAGGGGCTGATGGCTGTTTGCAGCTGGTCACACACCCTTCAGGGTGGGGCTCCCCACTGGGATGCCTTGCCAGCCTGGGTAAGGGGATGATGGCTGTTTGTAACTGGTCACACCCCTTTCAGGGTGGGGGTTCCTACTGGGGTGCCTGGCCAGTCTGGGTGAGGGGCTTAGGGCCATTTTCAGGCTGGCGGGTGACTGAAGCTCCCAACCGCTCCTTTTTTTCTTTTTCTTTTTTTATTCTGGGCCAGCTTTAGCTATGAGGCTTGGCTCCAGCTCTGAAAACATGTATCTGGTTTGTTTGGGTTCTATAATTGAAACACTGTTTCAACTCCAGCTCTGAGATCCTGGCTGGCTGAAAGTAGGTTTCTGGGGTTTTGTTTAGCTTCTATATTTGTAACAATGTTTCAAACTGCAAGCTCAGAGGCCGTGCAGCGGCAGGCGGGGAATGTTGGCTTCCTCCGTCACTGAAGCAAGCAAGCCTCATGTTCACTTTAAGCTGCCTGGCTGCCAACCGCCATCTTGGCTGGCAGTTAATTTGCATATCACCCTGATTAGCCAATGGGAAGGGTAGCGGAGGTACGGCTAATTACCATGTTTCTCTTTTATTAGGTAGGACATTTACTAGTAGCCCATCGTGCGATATCATGCGCAGTAGGCCGTCCGTCACTTCCATGGGAGCTGGTGGGAACTGCAGCGCACTGCCAGGAACCATGCTGCTACACAGGAACTGTGTGGCTTCTGCAGGAGGCAGAAGAGAACCACCAGTGCCCCCAGGAGTTGGGAGGGACCCACACTTATTCCCCGGGAGTTGGGAGGGACCTGCGCTGCTTCTGCAGGAGGCGGGCCCCCCATCTCCTTTCTGGGCCTGCACTTGGCTGTGGAGGCTGCGGGCCAGCCCCCCTTTCCCTGTCGTTGTCTGCTCCAGTTCCGGGGGGCGGCCTGAGCCAGGGAGCAGCAGCTTGCTGGCCACTGTGTCTGTCTCCGGATCCACTCCGGGCCTCACCTGCACGCGCAACCTCCTCCTGTATGGTCATGACCCATTATGGTGTCCGGGCCTAATTTGAATATATATATATATATATATATATATATATATATATATATTTAATTATACTTTTAAAGATGTACCAGGATTCTACAGAGAAATAGAACCAATAGAAGACTGCATGTGTAAATATATTATATTGCATATATATTTAGGGAAATTTATTTTAAGGAATTGGCTCATATGATTCTGAGAGACTGGCAAGTCTGAAATCTTTAGGGCAAGCTGGCAGGTTGGAAAATAGGCAGGAGTTGATGCAGAGTCCAGATGGAAATTTCTTCTCCTCTGGGAACCTCATTTGAACCCTGAAGGCCTCCAACTGATAATCTCCCTTACATTGACGGGAGGTCATCTAACTGATTAGTGAGGCTCACATTGTTAAGGCTTATTTACTTTATTGAAATCCAACTGATTATAGATGTTCATCACATCTATAAAATACCTTCAGAGCAACACTTGGATTAGTGTTTGATTAAATAACTGACTAGGTTACCATCACAACAGGTTTGTTGATTCTTCCGCTTGATGATAAGCTCTATGAAAGGGCAGAGACCTTGGCTTTCTTGGTTACCTCTAGCATTATGCCAGTCATTCAGTATGTGTTGAGTACATATAGTAGTTTCTTAAATATTTGTTGAATTAATATATAAATATATGATTTCTGATGACCACTGAAGCTCTCATATCCTATGGTTTGGTAGTCAAATGGTACTTTTTTTTTTATCATGATCATTTTAGTGCCTGGTCAGTTTGGTACAACCATGTATTTGAGTGCTTGGTGGGGTTACTTTAAAATATTATTAAAATAAACAAATGACCAACAAACAAAGAAATAAACAGTTAATCACAAAATGTAAAAACATTTAGAATGGATGCTAGGTTACTCATCTTATATGTTTTTACTTTAATTATGCTATTATTTTCAGGTAAACTTGGAGTAAAACAGAGATAAATGAAAGATCAAAATCAATATTGTCCTCATGGTGTAGTAATAAGCAACTAGGAGATATAATAAGGCAAAATTATCTCCAAAATAGCAATGAAATTTTGAAGTACCCATGAGTAAATCTAAACAATAAAAATCAAATCAAGATCTTTGTCCAGAAGTTATTTAGTACATAATAGCTGCAAAACCCTGTTATATTCATTATAAAAGTTTCAGTTTTCCACCAAATGAATCTATAAATTAAATGAATTTCTAATAGAAATCCAATAGAATTTTTCTTGGAACTAAACAGATTGTTTCAAAAATTAATCTAGAGGAGTAAAATTTATAAACTAGTACCAATTTAAAAGTCTATGGCAGATGATCATGTGCTATAAGATTTTAAGATGTAAGGGGGAGAGATCAACCAAAGGACTTATATGCAAGCATATAGGCCTAACCAATGGACATGGACAACAGGGGGGTGAGGGCATGAGTGGGGGGACAGGGGGTAACGTGGGGATAAGGACACATATGTAATAACTTAATCAATAAAAAATTTAAAAATAAATAAATAAATAAAAATAAATAAATGATTTTAAGATGTATTTTAAAGGTATAGTAATTACAACATTGATGTATTGGCACAGAGATAGACAAATGATAAAAGGAACACAATAGTGCTTGAAATATATCCTTGTATATAAGAAAACTTGGTGCAAAATTAGTTTCAAGTCCACTTCCCCCCCCAAAAAAAAAATTCTCTCAAACTGATTTTCATCATTTCAAATGATAGCCTTTGTGGTTAGTAATGTTGGTTGTAGGTCCTTGACTTTCATCACCAAATATTTCATCTTCTTTATATCTTTACTAATAGGACTCCTGTTCGCTATATTTTAGATGGCCCTGAGTGATGGTTGTTCACTAGTTTACTTGTAAGTTTGATGTGGTTGTGGATGGTTCCCAGTATTGTGTTTACCTGTGCTGCCATCCTGACCAGAACTCTCTCTGTACAGTTTTTATGGCTTTTATAGCAAATGTTTATTGTAAGAATCTTTGTAAGTCTCACAATTAGGTGCTTTTAACAAACACTTTTTTTATTAGATCTGAAGTCTTGTAATTTTTACTCATTTGTTTTAAAATAGAGATATTTGAGTGACCTGACATAATAATGAAAAGCTATTGATTTTATCTCGCATTTTTATTGGGAAACCAGTGCATTTTTAAATGAAAATATAATTCTGAAAAACCTCTCTTTGTTCACATCTTAACTACTATTTATGAGTAGGTCAAAGTTTGATACCCTGATTAAGAAGAAAATTTCTACACAAATACTTGAGTCTGAAGAAATAGAGGAAGATATTTACTTTGGATAAAAATAAATGTATGGGCCTAAGTAAAACCATAAGTTCTACCAAAATAAAGTTACTTAGCACATCCATCACAACACATAGTTACTTGTGTATGTGGTGAGAACTTCAGTCTGCAGGCCAACGCTCTATCCACTGATCCAAACCGATTAGGGATGAAAGCAGTCTTGAGAGGGAAGTTCATAGCTCTGCAGCCAATCTTAAAATCAAGAAAATATGGTAATAAATTATCTAACCCTACAACTCAAAGAGTTAGAAAGAGAGCAACAAGAAAAGCCCAGCGTAAGCAGAAGGAAGGAAATAATAAAGATCAGAGTGGAGATAAATTACATAGAGACAAAAGCAAATACAAAAGATAAACAAAATCAAGAGCTGGTTGTTTGAAAGGATAAACAAGATTGATGAACCTCTAGCCAGGTGCACCAAGAAGCAAAGAGAGAGGACCCAAATAAATACAACCAGAAATGAAAGAGGTGTGAAGTAACAACCTATCCCACAGAAATAAAAACGATTATTAAAAAATACTATGAACAACTCTATTTGAACAGAATGGACAACCTAGATGAAATGGAAATATTCTTAGAAAAATACAAGCTCTCAAAAGTCAATCAAGAAGAATAAAAAAACCTGAATAAGCTGATAACTACCAAAGAAATTGAAGCAGCTATCAAAAATCTTCCAACAAACAAAAGCCCTGGTCCAGATGGCTTTTACAGGGGAGTTCTACCAAGCATTCAAAGAAGAACTAAAACATATTCTCCTCAGACTATTCCAAAAAATTCAAGTGGAAGGCACACTTCCAAGCTCTTTCTATGAAGTCAGCATTACTCTAATTTCAAAACCAGATAAAGACACCACAAAGAAAGAGAACCACAGGCCAATATCCTTAATGAAAATAGATGCTAAAATCCTCAACAAAATTCTAGCAGATTGAATTCAGCATTACATTAGAAAGATCATACAACATGACCAAGTGGGATTTATTCCAGGGATGCAAGGATGGTACAATATCTGCAAATCAATAAATGTGATACATCACATAAACAAACTGAGAGACAAAAATCACATAATCATATCAATCGATGTAGAAAAACCATTTGACAAAATTCAACACCCTTTCTTGATAAATACTCTCAGCAAAGTGGGAATAGAAAGATCATACTTCAACATAATAAAAGACTTATATTACCAACCTACAGCCAACATCATACTTAATGGGCAAAAACTAAACTCATTTCCCCTAAGAATGGGAACAAGACAGGGATGCTCACTTTCATGACTCCTGTTCAGTATAGTACTGGAAGTGCTAGCCATAGCGATCAGACAAGAAGAAGAAATAAAAAGCATCCAAATTGGAAAAGAAGAAGTAAAACTATCCTTATTCACAGATGACATGATACTATACATAGAAAACCCTAAAGACTCCATCAAAAAACTACTGGACCAAATAAGTGAATTTGGCAAAGTAGCAGGATACAAAATTAACACCCAGTAATCTATGGCCTTTTTATAGACTAATAATGAACTCACAGAAAGAGAAGCAAAACAAAACAAACAAACAAAAAATTACAGTTACCATTGCACCAAAAAATAAATTAAGATACCTACAAATAAATTTAACTAAGGACATAAAAGACCTGTACTCAGAAGACTACAGGACACTGATGAAAGAGATAGAAGAAGATATGAACAAATGGAAGAATATACCATGTTCGTGGATTGGTAGAATCAACATTATTAAAATGTCCACACTACACAAAGCAATCTATAAATTTAATGCAATCCCCACTAAAATACCAACAGTATAATTCAAAGACCTAGAACAAATTCTCCAAAAATTCATCTGGAATAAAAAAAGATCCCGAATAGCTGCAGCAATCTTGAGAAAGAAGAACAATGTAGGATGAATCACAATACCAGATATCAAGCTATACTACAAAGCCACTGTTCACAAAACTGCCTGGTACTGGCATCAGAACAGACATATAGACTAGTGGAACAGAACAGAGAACCCAGAAATCAACACAAGCCAGTATGCGCAATTAATATTTGACAAAAGATGCAAGAGCATACAATGGAGACAAAATAGTCTTTTCAATAAATGATGTTGGGAAAACTGGACAGATACTTTCAAAAAGAAATGAAACTAGACCACCAACTTACACCATACACAAAAATAAACTCAAAATGGATACAGGACTTAAATGTAATATGGGAAACCATAAAAATCCTACAAGACTCTATAGGCAGCAAAAGAGCAGATATTTGTCAAAGCAATATCTTTACCGATACAGATCCTAGGGAAATGGAAACAAAGAGAAAATAAACAAATGCAACTACATCAAAATAGAAAGCTTCTTCGCAGCAAAAGAAACCATCAACAAAACAACAAGAAAGCCCACTGCATGGGAGAACATATTTGCCAATATTATCTCCAATAAGGGTTTAATCTCCAACATTTACAGAGAACTCATACAACTTAACAAAAGGAAGATAAACAATCCAATCAAAAAATGGGCAAAGGACCTAAATACACACTTTTTGAAAGAGGACATTCAGAAAGCCAAGAGACATATGAAAACATGCTCAAAGTCACTAATCATCCGAGAGATGCAAATCAAAACAACAATGAGGTACCATCTCACACCTGTCAGAATGGCTATCATCAACAAAGACAAGTGCTGGAGAGGATGTGGAGAAAAAGGAACACTCGTGCACTGCTGGTGGGAATGCAGACTGGTGCAGCCACTGTGGAAAACAGTATGGCATTTCCTAAAAAACTAAAAATGGAACTGCCATTTGACCCAGTAATACTACTTCTAGGAATATATCCCAAGAAATCAGAAACACCAATCACAAAGGATATATGCACCCCTATGTTCATAGCAGCACAATTTACAATAGCTAAGATTTTGAAACAGCCTAAATGTCCATCCGCAGATGAGTGGGTTAGAAAACGGTGGTACATCTATACAATGGAATGCTATGCTGCTGTAAAAAAGAAGGAATTCTTACCATTTGCAACAGCATGGATGGAACTGGAGAGCATAATGGTAAGTGAAATAAGCCCGTAAATGAAAGAAAAATACCACATGATCTCACTCATTTATGGATAATAAAGAACATTATAAACTGATGAGCAAACATAGTTACAGAGGCAAAGAAGCATGGAACAGACTGTCAAACTACAGTGGGAAGGCTGGGGAGATTGGGAGGGGGTAAGAAATCAACCGAAGGACTTGTATGCATGCATATAAGCATAACCAATGGACACAAGATACTTGGGTATAGGGGAGGCCAGGGGAAGGTCAATGGGGGAAAAAAGGAGACATGTGTACTACTCTTTGTAATACTTTAAGCAATAAAATAAAAATAAAAAGATAGTTTGGCAGTTTTATACAAAGTTGAACATAGTCTTATCATCCAACCCAGCATTCATGCTCCTAGATATTTACCCAACTGATTTGAAAACTTATTCCCACACAAAACTTATACATGGATGCTTATAGCATCTTTATTTATAATCACAAATTTCTAGAAGCAACCAAGATATCCTTTATAGGTGAATGTATAAACAAACTGGGGCACATCCATACAATGGAATACATTCGGGGGGTGGGGAGAATAAGCTCTCAAGCCAAAGAAAGACATAGATTAATCTTAAATACATATTCTTAAATAACAGAAGGCAATCTGAAAATTTTATATATTATTTAGTTCCATTTATATGACATTTTTGAAAAGGCAAAACTATAGTGTTGTAAACATATCAACAATTGCCAAAGATTTGGGGGAGAGTGTTAAGCAGTTAAAGTAGAGGGATTTTTTAGGGCACCAAAACTATTCCATGTGATACTATAATGGTGGATAAATGACATTATACATTTGTCAAAATCCACAAAAGTTGACAGTACAAAGAGTGAACCTTAATACATATAAATTTTAAAAAGTCTATTAGTAAGTTAGTAAATCCCAGGATGAATTATAGAATGTAATACAAGAATCTAACTATATTAAAATGCATGAAATAACCTCACTGAAGGAGTGGGGGAATAAGATGCTTACCTAAATAACTTTAGAAATGAGTGGACTCTGTAAGAATAAAGTCAAAACAAAGTCTACATAAGCACTGTACTCTACTTGATAAAAGTATTTCTCATGGGCATGCAGATTAACAGTTTTGAAACCACTATATCTGTACACAGGAATTGAACAGTTAAGTAAACGTATGACAAATGGTGAGAGCCAGGTTTCTTGTTGTTGGAATGCAAAGTTGCAGATAAGCAAGGAAAAGGGACTAGAATGACCCATAATCATGGTAATGGATTAAAGTTGAAGATATTACTGTGCACTCATAACTGCTTTAATATTTGTAAAGATAGACAGGTAGAAATCATTATAGATATGTGTCTTTGCATGGCCTAGTATACACACATAAGTTTCCTTGCTCTGTCAACTGGC
Organism: Myotis lucifugus; assembly: GCF_000147115.1. Classification (NCBI taxonomy): domain Eukaryota; kingdom Metazoa; phylum Chordata; class Mammalia; order Chiroptera; family Vespertilionidae; genus Myotis; species Myotis lucifugus. Next base: position 19,653,212 of record NW_005871050.1, on the reverse strand, counting down.
AGAGCCTAATGTAAATGACACCCCAGTAGCAATAAGCATGCCTAGTGCCCAGATCTTCATTTCTACTACCATTCTCCAATAAAGGGAGCCAAGGATTTTTTAAGAAATGACTGATTCAAAGACTGGGGCAGGAAATGTATATCTTTTAATGCCAAAGCATCTTCTAGTGCCAGAAAAATACGGCAGTTCTCAAACAAAACAAAATAAAAAAACAACAAAACACAATGATGGGGATATATCAAAAGGGCAGAGAAGCCAACTGAAAGAGCTCCCAATGGCCAAAGCTGGGACAATTTGTGCAACACAATAAAATAGTATTGGATTATAACACAAATCATAATAATAAATATCCATGAATTCATACTAACATACATGATTGAATAAAGATATAAATGGAGGAGAACAGACAAACCTCTCTTGTGGAAGATTTATGTAGATACTCTGCTCTCAAGGAGGTGGAACATAGTGGTGGTTGTGCATAGTGACTTCCAAAGAGTAGAGTATAGAAAAGTTGGGGAAAGGAGGGATAGTAAATTTACATTGGAGTAACCTGACAACACTACCTCATCCAGGTGGTGAAGATTAATATCATCAGTGTTAAGACATTTGGAGATCATATACGTTTAATCTGATGTGATGAGAATGGCTTACCTCTTTGATCTTTCTCCCTAAAACCCATAAACTCAGTCTAATCATGAGAAAAACACCAACTGAGGAACAGTCTATAAAATACCTGACCAGTACTCTTCAAAAGTGTCAAGGTCTTCAAAAACAAGTAAAGTTTGAGAAACTGTCACAGCCAAGAGAGCATAAGGAGACATGACAACTAAATGTAATGCAGTGTCTGGATGGAATCTGGAAAAGAAAAAGAACAGTAGGTAAAAACTAAGGAAATCCGCACAAAATATCAACTGTAATTAATACTAATGTATCAATATTGTGTTATTAATTGTGGCACATATACAGCAGGTCCTCAAATAATGTCATTTTGTTCAAGGTTGTTTTACTATAACATACATGGTTAAACAAACAAAACAAAACAAACAAAAATATCAAACAAAAAAACCCGATTCCAGCCAGTCACTGTCTATGTGGAGTTCGCACATTCTCCCCAGGTCTTCATGGGTCTTCTCCAGCGACTCCTCCCACATCCTAAAGCTGTGCACGTGAGGGTAATTGATGTGTTTACAAAGTCCCAGTCTGAATGAGTGTGGATGTGGGTGTGGGTGTGGGTGTGGATATGAGTGTGCCTTGCAATGGAATAGCGTCCTATCCAGGGTAGGTTCCTGCTTTGCACCATGAGCTGCCAGGATAGGCTCCAGTGACCGCCGCCTTGAACTGGAATTAACAGGTTGGAAAAGAATTATCTTACTTGTTTTAATTCATCTTTTTAAAATGTATGTATAGCTTACATTTATTTCAGTGTTTAATATTACATTTTTGGGGGTCTTTATTTAGAAGTTTGGTGATGTTCTTGTGATTAGAAATAAGCATGGGAACTTAACTCTTATTTGTATTAATTTTCTCATTATTAATTAATGGGAAAATTGTTTTCATTATATGTTGTTTTGCTTAAAGTCACAGTTTCCAAGAATCTATTGAGGATGTTAAATGAGGTATTATTATACTCTACTAATGTAGAATGTTAAAATAGGTAAAACTGGGTGTGGGGTACTCAGGAACTTTATACCAGCTCTAATAATTCTGTAAATATAAGATTTTGTTCTAATTTAAGAAGTTTATTTAAATAAAATACATTGCAGTAGAGTTTGAGGCTATTAAAATCAATCTACTCTTAAGCATTAATAAGGTGTTCAACTAAGAGTCAGAATTTGTTGACTTTCCTCTGCCTATACAGTAAGTCCTCAATGTTGTCAATAGGTTCTTGGACTTTAAGCGAAACAACGTATAACAAAACCAGTTTCACCGCAGGTGAATTGATAAAAGAACAGTTAAGTTCTTAAGGCATTTCATCAACATTGTAACAAACATTGAATAAAACAACATTTGAGAATCTGCTGTACTTCCTTCCTTTTACAGAACTTTCATCTGAGGATTTTCCTAATGTCTTTTTAGGATATTTAGGGAAGGTGTGCTTGAGCTAAGAATAAAAATGGCTCACTTGTAAATATAAGCCCTTCACCGCAAGAAACCACCCTTAAGGCCTGATTGTAACTTTTATATGGTGCTTGCATTTAGCTTGATCTGGGAAATTAAACCACTGCGAACTACAGGTGGAGAAGGAAGGAGGCAAATGAAACCTGATGTTTTGGTTTTCTTTGAGCATTAGCCATCCTGAAACCAAGGTCAGACCTTAGCCAGTGATTGAACACTGCACTCTGTCATTTAAGGGAGTACCCTAAATGACAAAATGGTAAACCTAGATGAATTCACAAACCTTGGGAAAATGTTTTCTGGCTCATTTTAATGGATGATGTGAAAGCCTTCTGTGCATATTGGGTTCACCTGATCTCATCTATTAGAAACATGCAAAGGCCCTAGCTTTTTCTAATCTTACTTCTGCACAGGTGCTATACAGGACAGAATGGCGCTGACCATGTCAGAGAGAGAAGTTTATGTCTCAGGTAAAAATTAGGTCACACTCCTTTAAAGAAAAGCTCACCAAGCCTACAAAATGATTAAATCAACAGTGGAGGTAATAGTACAGAACTATTTGAAGCATTATCAAAGTTAATGGCAGAGAGGAATGTAGTGTTGGGAGAAGAAATAACCACTATGGAATATTTAGGTATCTCCCTTCCTTGATTCATGAAACAAGTTTCTGCAAAGAAGAAGGCAAAAGGACTATAATATTTAACAAATAAGAAGGCTAGTATTGAGAGGGAAAAAACTATCTTGTTAAATGAAATTTTAATAATGAAAAATCAAAATGTAAAAATACCTCAAATTCAGAGCTTGATAAAATATATACTGTGCTGATAATTTCTAGAATTTATTCTTTTCGTTACCGTAAGTCTCTTAAATCCACAGTACTCACTCCTTTGGCTCCTGTCATTATCCATATAACACATTTCTAATAAGAATTTTCCTATTTTTATTTATGGATTGCTGATTCTGCTGGTTCCTTGCCTCTTTTATGTTCCCCTATTCCAGGGGTGGGGAACATCCAGCCCACGGGCTGTATAAGGCCCATTAAAATATTTGGTCTGGCCCTGTCAAGGCATTAGGGGTGAATTAATGAAATGTTTGACCAAATATAACAGGCTAATTTTAAGTGGAAACTTTTCTGTGGCCCGCAAATGATACTACAAAAATGGTCCTTGTCAGAAAAAAGGTTCCTCACCTATTCTCTTCTCTGTCTGTCCAGTGTTTATATTTAGAAATAAGCTAAGGGCATTCACAAAGTGGTAGGAAACCTAGCTCCAAAATCCAGATTTAATGAAGCTGTCAAGTTTTTGTTTTATACTTCTAAGGATTTTAAACTTTTTGTTAACTATGAATAAGTTTATCCGTGATAGTTTATGGTAATCATATTAGCGTTTTGTCAGAAAATTAGCATTTTCTTTTTAAATATGGGGTTTCAAATTATACAGAATGTGTTCTTTATTCTCTTTTGTGACTCTTGCATTTTATTTGGTTTCATTTTATATTTTCCAAGGAATATATCTCTTATGTTATAATGAAAGTCAAGTCAAAAAGTAATCAAAGATACATACATTTAATTATAGAAAATATAAGGCCCATAGTGTGAATTAACTCTGTTCTGCCAACACCATAGAAGAACTGATGAAGTATATTCAGCCAATATGTTTACTCTGTCATCTAAAAGCTCTGCAATTCAATTCTAAGATCTGTAGATTTAGAGAAGCATCAAGCCTGTGTGTTTATATGGCAGAAATACAGAAACATGATTGAATCAGTGTTTTCGAACACTAGTCTTTTATATGGAAACGTATTGTTAACATAATTAAAAATATACATTGACAACCAGTCTGTTACTGTGATTGACTCAGTTAAATCAGAGATTATGAAGTCATGTCTTTCAGGCAATAGTAGTAGTGGTTAGTAAGAAAGGATTCTCAGGTTCTTCAGTTGGACATCATTCAACTCCTTCACTAGACTCATTTCCTTTTTTCTGCCTCTTCTACTTGCCTTCTTTCCTTCTATTATATATCATACTCCTTTATTGAGGTATGGAGACAAATAGATATAGAAATGGAGATGCAGAGAGAAATGGAGAGAGAGAGAGAGAGAGAGAGAGAGAGAGAGAGAGAGAGAGAGAATATAGATGTAGATCCCAAGGGAAGGGTTTGGTTGGGGTTGGGGGAAGGGAAGAAGGGAGATAGAGAGGAATGGAATTCTCCTCTTAAACCATTTGCAAATCAAGGGGAGAAATTATACTCTTTTCTTGGTTAAGGCCTTAACTCATTTTACAGAATTACATATACTGCCAGAACTATAGATTGAAGGTATTTTATTTGCATTTTCATACCAGTAGACTTTTAGGGATAAGAGGTGGTAGACATTGCCAGTTGTGCAAAAAATTATTTTCACAGGAAACAACTTGGTTTATTCCTATTTTATGATACTTTGCACATTCTAGGTGATAGCACACTCTCCTGGGTAAGTGTACCATTCCACCTATATTTTAAGCTCCTAGTTGGTAATGACAGTGTTTGATTACTATTTTATTCCTTATGGTGTCTAACATAGCACCTGGCACAAAGCAAGTATCTGTGAATGCTTCTTAAATAAATGAACCCTATGGAGTGGAGAGGTATAAAAGACAACATTTTAACTTTGAACAAAACTGTAGTCCTTGATGTATATTGCCTAAGTTCTAGATACATTTCAAAATGATTCAAAAAAGTGAAAACATACCCTCATTAATTATAAATGTTTATGTTGGCAACCACTTAGTTCCTATGGTTACATCTCCAAGAAATTATAAAATAGGTACTTCAAGTGTTTGGGAACAAAAACAAATTGGCTGATATAGAATTCATGAATGCTAATAATTCATTTACTTTTAATGCTTATAATTAATTGGTTTTAAATTATCTGCTGTAGTTTTAAAATGAATAGGATATTTAAAGGTCACCATTGCTCTTGGCTCTCATTTAAAACTCTAATCGAACAAAAATACATTGTGGATATCCATTAAAACATTTGAAATTATTCTCTAGCTAAACTTGGCCTAAAATAATAAATAATGCATTCATTAGCTATCTTTTAAGAATTGTGATCTATACTCCATGATTAAGTTATTATAAAACCATAATTTCTAAGGTTTTGGATGATGGGGATATATCAATCATTTAAGAAATGGAGTGAAGCAGAATTAATTATGTACACACCAAGTAATTTCTTGTTCGATGTTTATCAATGTACCTTCACTTTTTTTTTCCTTCACTGGAAATGCCAATCGAAATTATATGTTAAACCATGTTTAACACTGACGATACCAAATTCAATTAAAAAGTCCTTTTTATCAATGACAGAGCATCAAACAATAAATCTCAATAAAATTGAAACAACATATCAACACATAATGCACACACAGAAATATAGAATTTTTGACTACAAGTGTATTACATATGATACTACTAAAACGGGCCATTTGTAATTCTTAAAATTATAAATCTTCAGAAAAAGTTGCTACTATTGATTCATACAATTTTTCAAACTGTATTTCAGGAAATGTTTTTTAAATTTATTTTTTAATTACAATTGACATTAAATATTATATTAGTTTCAGGTGTATAGCATAACGGTTGGACATTTATATAACTTACAAAGGTATCCCCCTGATAAATCTAGTACCCACCTGACATCATACATAGTTATTACAACATTATTGACTATAATCTCTATGCATGACTCTACATCCCTGTGACTGTTTTGTAGCTTGATAGAAGTGCTATCAATAGGGCTTCACAACCAAATAAGCTTGAAGAATTGTGTTGATGGTTCTTTAGTTAAGTCTTCTTAGTCTAAATAGATTTTTTCCTATAGTCTTGGATAAATGCAGGAAAGCATAGCGATCCACTTAATTATGTCTTTTCTATTGATCAAGATATCAAAAACATTTTTTTTAAATATGATACATACATCAATAATACATAAAGAACTACAAATGCCAATTATGACAGGTTGTATTTTCCAAAGATAACTACAACAATATCTCCCATCCCACATGTTCTTCTTACAAAGTAATATTGACAGTTCTCCTTTGGAAAAGTTGGATCTATGTTGCATCCCCTTAAATCTGGTGGGCTTTTAACTAATAATATGTAACTTCTGCATTGCATGCAAAAGTAATGCAATGCAATTTCTGAGGCTAGGTCCTAAAAAGTGATAGTGTCTACCTGGTTCTTTTTTGTACTTTATTGGAGCCCTGAGAGGCCATGTAAGCAGTTCTGCTGTCTTGAGAGCTCCATGCAGGGCCATGAGGAAGGCCCAAACTAGCCCATCTAGACATACCACATGGAGAGGCCCTCAGGTGACATGAAGGGGAAAAGAGTGTCTGGTCAGCTCCCTTCTGCTTCAGTGCCCCTGAAATTCCAGCTCCCAAAACCATCTAATCATAATCACATGTGAGATTTGAGCCTGAATCACCAAGCTGAACCCTTACTGAAATCCCTGGCTCAAATAAACTGTGTAGACAATGAAATGATTTTTGTTGTTTTAAAGCATTAAGTTTTAGGGTGATGTGTTATGCAGCAATAGTAACTTGAATATTGGATACCATATTTAATATAACCTTTAGTAATAATAGTAATGCTCTCATCATAATAATAAACTTGTCATAGTTATTTTGACTTTCAGCTTTTGCCATTGTCAAATAAGGATAATCTTTTGAATTAAAAAAAAAGGGGGGAATAAGAGAAGCAGATAAAATATTTCACAAATTCCAAATCTTGAGATCTGTGGTAGACAAGCTATATGCTCACTGAGGAAGGTATTTCCAAGAACAAAATTTAGGTTTACTAAGTCACTAGGAACATATCTTTTAACTGTTCTTGAATCCTATATAATAAAAGAGAAACATGTAAATTAACCGTTCCTCCACTACACTCACCAGCCAATTAGAGTGGGTATGCAAATTAACCTGACAAAGTTGGTGGGTAAATTTGCATACCCAGGCACGGGGCAGCCAGGGCGGGGCAGGTACTTCCCCCTGCATCACCATGGCGGTGCATGCGGGCGCCAGGGAGCTGGGGTCGGGGAGGCGTGCGCAGAAGCCAGGGAGCCAGGGGCAGGGCCTGGAGCTTCACCCCACGTCTTCCATGGCACGGGTACCAGTGGAGGTTCTCATTCTGTGGCCTCTTGCACGCACGCCAGCGCCAAAAGGCCTGTGTCCCTGGGACAGGCATCCTCGGTAGCCAGGCCACCCTGAGCCTGTAGGCCCGCACCTAAGCCCAGAGCGGCCTGGGTCCTGGAATGTGACAGAGGGTGCACGTCAGGCTGAGGAGACCCCCCCCTCCCTGTGCACTAATTTTGTGCACCAGGCCCCTAGTTATTTAAATAAAAGAGAATATTAGAAATTTTGGCATCTGTTTCTTTAGTATTTATTGCCCACAAAAACATTACCATGATTCACTGATTCAAAAGAAGTTGAGTATTCATAGATAGTGACCTATATCTATACTTGAAAAGGCACCATGTATACTTGAGAGCAATCAGAGAGGTCAACTTATGGGCAATGATTCAAAGATTTTTACAGGATGATGTTCCCTCACATGGAGAAAATCTGAGGAGACATTGGCAGTAGATGTCCTGAAGATAGGAGTACAGTGTGCTTCATTAGTAATAAGAGCCACTTAATTGGTTTGGTTGCCAATGTTCTTCTTGGTGAAGGGATGGGAGACCTTATAGTCATAAGTTAGCAAACTTGAAAAGGGCCATTTAAAAGAAGTGTTGATGATATACATTTGAAGTAGGGAATGATATATGTCTGGGAAAATATTTTAAGCTCTAAAAAGTAGTCCAATGTTTGCTTAGAGTGTGAAATATTAACTATTTATTAACTAAATATTAACTATTTAGTCAAGACTTAAACATTCTCCAAATACTGACATGGAATCTTATCTTAATAAAGACACCAATTTCCTCTTTATCATCTAACCAGTGAATGATTAGAGTTCATCATCTTCATTTAAACTCACTTAATACTACCTAGCATTTATTTATCCATTACTATATACCTGGTACATATATTAACCTTTTTACATCTCACCAAAACTCTGTGGGATAGTTACTGTTATTATCATTCCCATTTTACATATGAGGAAACTGAGGCCCCCCATAATGAACTTGCTCAAGATTACACAATCAGTAATTGGCAGAGTCTGGATACAATCTCAGATAGTCTGGCTTAGGAGCCAGTGCTGTTCAACACCATGCTAGATTGCTTCTCTTGAACCTTTGTTTGTATATAGTGCTAACCAAAGATGATACTGAGTTTTTCAAGGCCACTGACTCTGGCCTTGGAGAAGTTACTTAATCATTCTTACCCTCTGTCTCTACGACTATAAGATGAGGATAATAATTTTCCTATGCTTATAGGGTAGTTTTGAGGATTATAGGTAATAAAAGTAAAGTACCTAATCTAACAATATATAACTGCTGATGCTGATAGTGATAATGGTACCACTTTCTACCTCCAGGGCCTCCTGCTTAAAACTTCACACAGACCCACAGGAATAGATTTTTAGCTCAGTAGACATTGGATGATTTATTTGAGATCAAGACTGAGGTAAGAATGTTATGAGGGTAAGGAAGGCTTGAGGCAGAAATGATTCCCTTGGGCTATCTGTCTGCCCTATGGCATCAAAAAAAGGCAGACAGGGTAAGAGACTAAAGTAGTTTATTGATGATCCCATGTCTCTGTGGCCACTGAGAGCTCTATCTTTCCAATATTTATGCTGAAATGAGGGAGAAATTGGCAGTAGGATAGTAAGATGTATCTTTGAACATATAAATCTGAAGTTGTGATTGCATGAGTAAGCATTTTCTTGAGAGAGCTAATTTGTATTTTAAAATGTGCTGAAAATCGATAGAAACATAATAGAAACTAGAGGCCTGGTGCATGAAATTTGTGCATGGGTAGGGTTCCTAGGCCTGGCGGGTGATCAGGGCCTTCTGGCTGCCAACTGAGGCCTTCCTTCATTCTGCGCTGCCCCCTGGTGGTCAGCACACGTCATAGCGAGCAATTGAACTCCCAGTCTCCCTGTCAAACTCCCGAGGGGACACTTTGCATATAGATGGTTTGAGACTATAATTATAAACAGTAACATAAAATAATTATGATAATAATATTCCCAAAGTATTTATATCATCTTTTGCTTTGGAAATGATTTTGGAGTGCTTATAGTATTCTGTGGAAAAATAGGTATTTTAAAAAGTGCTTTAGTTAAATAACTAGGCCATTTTAGCAATCTTGCATCTTACTACCATATGATGTCTAGGTTAATATGTTCATAAAATGTCTGTATGAAAAAAATCCAGATGTAAAACACCCATGTGTTCAACAACATCCAGATAATCTGCTAAATTTGGCCTTTGTTTTATGTTTAAATGTCACAATGGGCTTTATTTCTACTTCTTTCACATAAACTTATTTCCAGAAATTGTTTTTAACTAGATGAGGTAAGAATTTGGAAAACTAAATATATCCACATCCTCAAACCACTAATCCTACCCTTTAAAAAGGTGTTTTAATTATTTTAAAGAATAAAAAAACTACTGGGCATATTTTATTACTCATCTTGAATTAATTCCTTTACAGATCTTTTGTTGACTATTAATGGAGGAAATGAAAATCCCATTTAATAATTATGCTTAGTAAAATATACAATGTGACCTTTTCAGCTGTACCAGTCAATGAAATTTACTGAATTCACTTAATTGCACCAAAGACAAAATTAAACTTTAGGAAGAGATGCAAAAGAAGCTAAAGACATGGAATTATTTATTGCACTGTAGTTCTTACACTCTAATGTTTATAAGGATAACTTGGGGAGCTTGTTTAAAATGGAAATTATTGATTCCTGTCTCCCAGAAATTTAGACTTATTAGGTTTTGGATAAAGGCCAGCAATCTACATTTCCAATAATCTTCCCAGGATGACTCTGATACACGTGATCCTAAATCAACTACTATTAATTCCAGAGATAGAAATGTTCATGCATAGTGGTTTTCAACATTGCAGTGCATTGAAATCCTGTGGGAAGCTTTAAAAATATAAATCCTTAGCCACCACTTCTAGACTGTCAATGCCAAATTATATGGTAAAAACACTTACTAGGATGTGCCAATACTGCTCCTAACTCCCCCATTAAATCTCTTGTTCACACCTTATTGAATTTCCTCACAATGCTGGATTAGATATTATTTTTGTCTGAAAATTTAAACTTTTCTTTCATGCAAAGCACATGCACTTAACCTCTTTACCAGTTTTTCTCAAAGTGTGAACCATGGTCCAATTATATCAGCATTACCTGAGTAGCTTCTTAAAATGTTCACCCCAGATACCATCTCCAGAGATTTTGTTTTGGTAGCTTTTGAATAAAACCTGATCTACATTGGCAAAATGTCTCTTCAATGGATAAGATTCAAGTGGATAATTACCTATACTGGGAAATATTTTTCAACAGCCTAGAAAATGCCTCTGTCACTTCTACGGTTAACATCTCCAGTAATAAAACATGTATAAATTTCTCAGGTGTCCAATTCCTCTTTTGAAAGTTTTGGTTTTAAAATTCTTCCTTAAACTATGCTATGCCTTAGGCCAAGCTTTGGCTTTTTTTGGCACATCCTTGCTTCCAGGCCCTCTTGATGGACAGAGCTAAAGAATATACTAGTAAATATGTACATACATATACAGCTACATCTCTATTTCTCTATTTGTATATTTGTTAAAAACACTGATTTCATACTGATTCAAGTCCTATACCACAGAGTTCAATCTAGCCATTCTGACTAGGAATGACAAATTACATTCCTCATTGTAATTTGTTCAATGACACTGAGAAAACTGGTTCTCATTATCCACAATATATTTACTAATTTGCTCAATCCTAGAATATATATGTAAAGTAGTTTCAGAATTGCTAACTCTTCTATGCAAAACCAACCTACTTACTAGAGTATAGTATTTATAGTTCTACATGTTTTTAGCTTGAGGTTATATAGTCAAACTAATATAGTAAAAAATTACTTGGCTATGTTACCACCCTTGTATCTGCTTTCATTGTGATTGTGTTACGTTATTCATTTGACAGTTGGCTTCATTTGTTTCTTTTTTAATTCAATTTCTGACCTCCCTCCCATCTTTGTTAAATGTATATATGTATGTATGCATGTATAAATGTATGTATTTTGTTTAAAAAATAAAATTCTTTCTTAAAAATCTACCTTTGAGACTTTGATCTGTTGAGCTCTCTTTTCCCCTAGAGCTATTTATCCAGGACTCAGCCCATACACACCACTCACTTCCATATTCTTTTTCACAAACTAAGCATTCCTTCGTGTGAGGTAGACTAGAGATTGATATTATTTGTCAATGTGTGTTTCATCCATGATCTACTAGAAGCAAGGCCACTGTTCCTCCTGCAGAGACAATGACCCTATCTCAGAACTGTCCTGCTCCTTCAGAACAGCAGTTGCCAACCGGTGGTCCATGGACCACTGGTGGTCCATGAGGTCCAAAAGTTTAGCAACCACTGATCTACACCAATCATGAGGAGGGACTTATTAAGATTCAGCCTTCTGGGTTCTATTCTAAATCTATTGAATTACAATCTCTGGGGAAGAGATGTAAGGACTGACCTACAATTTTGTTAAGTTCCCTACGTGATTCTGATGTCAGTGGGTCACAGACCACCCTTTTAAAGATAAAGCTATAGAGATTAAACTAGTATGTGTTGTATTTAGAATGAGGTGGGATTCAGTTAAAATCCAAACTCTGTCACTTATTACCTGTGCTCAGGCCCTAAACAGATCTCATGTGTTAGAGCCCTTAAATCTGTCCTGCCCTCCATTCTTCCCTGTTATAATATTCTCTTTTGTGCATACTCTATTAAGGCATCATCCTTTGACCTTGATCAGAGAAACCCTCCTCAGTAGGTGTTACTATTTCCATTATTCCCTTTCTGTACATGTCCTTTTATCTAATTGCTTTATCTACTCTTTCACCTGGTTCCCTGTCTCAAAATGGTTGCCAGTTGTACTCCTGAGTCATGTTTGCTGAATGGCTTGGATTCATTCTTCTAACCAATCTGAGACCCAAGCATTAATGACTTTTTTGGGGAATCACCCAGATTACAATGCTTTAAAAACAACCACAACTGCAATGTACAGAACTCACTGGCAAAATATCTTTGCCAACCTTTGAGCCCTCCCTCCCTACACCCATTGCTCCTTTGTATTCTGAAATTGCCAGTTCCCATATTCTATCCCGTAACCACAGAAGACATCACAGCTCTTACAAGTGGAGGCCATGAAATCAGGGAAGGCTGCATTTGAGCTCTGCCTTGAAGGATAGTCAGGATCCACTCTCATTGGTGGAGAGCAAGAGAAGACCTGAAAAAAACCAACAACATGAACAAAGGCATGAATGCTGCAGATCTTTAGTTCTTAACGTGTGATCTCTAGACCAGTAGCATCAACATCACCTAAAATCTTATTAGAAATGCAGAGTCTCAAGCCCCACAGCAGACTTAGTTAATCAGAAACCCTGGGAATAGGTCCCAGGAATCTGTGTTTTAACAGGCTTTCAAGTGATTCTGACTCATACTAAAGTTTGAGTACTGCTGCTACAATAGGAGATCTTGGGCTTGGCATATCAGGGTTCAAATTTCAGTTGCTGTCACTTCGTAGATCAACGTATGGAATCTACTCTTCTTACTTGCTCCCTGCTCTTACACTATTCACACATCTTCTTTTTTACTTACTATCCATGGATAGTGTTCTAGTGGGCAGCCATTTTTTCACCGTCCCTCTGTATTAAAATGACTGCCAATATGCCTTGTCAAACCTAGTTCCATTTACTTCTCTGACCAATCCGAAGGCTGGTGTTTGTTTTGTTGTTATTAATTAATTTAATGTATAGCCTCTAACTTCATGTGTTCGAGTTTCCATTTTGAACTAGAAGGTTGGTTATTTGTTATGCCTTACCACTTTATTTTTTTAAATTACATTATTTATTTTTATTTATTTATTTGTTAATTTAAAATTGTTTCAATTATATTCAATATTATTTCAATATTACTTTATATTAGTTTCATACAACATAGTGGTTAGACAATTATATACTTTACAACGTATTTCCCCTGATATTTCCAGTACTCAACTGGCACCATTCATACATATTACAATATGATTGACTATATTCCCTATGCTGTACTTTACATCCCCATGACTATTTTGTAACTGCCAATCTGCAGTTCTCAATACCTTTATATTTTTCACCCTCCTCTCCTCTGGCAGCCAGCAGTATGCTCTCTGTATCTATGAGTCTGTTTCTGTTTTGTGTGTTTGTTTATATTGTTCTTTAAATTCCACACATAAGTGAAATCATATGGTATTAATGTCATCTTTTATGGTCAAGTAATATTCCATTTTATATATGTACCACTTCTTTATCCAATTGTCTATTGATGGGCACTTGAGTTGTTTCCATAGTTTGACTACTGTAAATAATGCTGTAATGAGCATAGGGGTGCATATATTCTTTTGAATTGATGTTTTGGGTTTCTTCAAATATATACTCAGAAGTGGAATCGTTGGGTCTTAAGACAGTTCCATTTTTTAATTGTTTTGAGGAAACTTTATGCTATTTTCCATAATGTATACCTTACCACTCTTTAGTACAGTGGTACTTGTACATTACTGTGCATCAGAATCACTTAGGAAACTAGTTTGAAATTACCCAGATTCCTGGCCCTGACCCCAACTCCCCACCCAAAATTCTGAATCACTGAGGTTGATGCCAGGAACATGTATTTTTACAAGAACACCAGGCCATATTGATGCAGAGGTTTACAGATCACAGTTTGAGAAACACAGATCTAGGAGCTTATAATGTAATGAAGGCAACAAAGTAAATGCTTGCTTTTTCAGAATGTATCAGATGAATACCAGCCATGGGCCTAGTATTGCTGCAGAACTATTAACATGTACATGACTGCTTTTACCTCTAGAGATTGGTTCATGCATAATGTTTTCAACTTTTACCATGCATCAAATTCCTTTGTGGAAATTATTTATATATAAATTCTATTTTAAAATGTAGAAATTCTGATTCTATTGGTCAGAGGGGGGCCTGGTACGTTTAATAAACCTCTTCAGGTTCTTTTAAGGCATAGCTAGATCTGAAAGCCCTGTATTTGGTTGGGCTACATGTGGGAGCATGGAAGGAGGAAAGAATCTGTGGCCAATAAGGTAGTGATTAGAGAAACTACAGCAAGCTGTGCTAGTTTCAGACCAAAAAAAGGTGAATACTTGTGAAGACAAACAGCATCACTGGGTGAACTTAAACCATTGTTTTTTAAATACAGAATACAATTGTTTATTAAACATTCATTCAATAGGAATTTTTGAGAGCCTACTATGAGCCAAGCAATAGGACAGGCTCTGGAGTCATAGACTTGAAGACAACATACAGAACCCTGCCTTCATGAGACAGTCTGACATATGTTTATTTAAGTAAAAAAATAATTATACAAATAATTACAAATATTACATGTTATGAAAGCATATATCAAGAGTATTTAGTCCAGTCTGTAAGGTCAAGAATAGGCTTTCATAAAGAGGATTGTTTAACTTTTAGAGTTGATGTATGTTAAGGATAAAAGTTTATACATGTTTGGAGGGCTCTGAGGCAAAAAAAATGCTATTACAGTGGTTCCAAAAGTGTGGTCTCCAGACCATCAATATCAGCAACTTCTGGGAACTTGTTAGAGAAAGAAAGTCTCAGGCCCCACCTTAGACCTGCTGAATCAGAAACCATGAGGGTGGAACTCAGCCATCTGTGTTTTATCAAGCCCTCCAAGGATTCTGATCCTAACTTAACTGTGAGAACTACTAGTCTATTCTAAGAGCCTGAAAGATGGCCATAGTGGTAGAACATTATGAACAAAGGGAGAAGGATAAAAGAGGGAACAAAGGCAAATAGAAATGAGATCTTGCAGGACTCTGTAAGCCCTACTTAAAGATTTTGAATTGTTTAATAATAATAACAACATATCACTTTTACTGAATGTGTATCCTGTAAAATTCATGAATAACCTTATCATTTCCTTTTGGAGGTGAGTAAACTGAGTCTCAGAAAGGTCACTTCTCGAAGGTTCTAAAGCCAATAATCCAGCCAGTTTTTCTCCAGAGCCCAATTCACTAACCATTCAGTTGTACTGATTATTTGAAGTCAGTGGGGAGCTATTGGAGGGTCTTAAATAGGGGAGAGAGATGATTACATTGAACTTATCAAAATATCACCCTAGTTACTATGCGGAGAATGATTTGGAGGGGTCAAATCAAGCAGTAGGAAAACCTGGTAAGAATCTATTGTAGTAATTCTTGTGAAAGATGATTATGGCTTGGACCAGAGTGCAATGGAAAGAAGTGGATGAACTCAAGGTATGTTTTAAGGGTAGAATTGTAAATATAGAAATACAAAGTGTCCCCAAAATGTATACAAACTTTGAATAATTATAGGGACAGTGTTTATTAAAATACACTTCATTTTCAAAATGTAATAGAATCAGCTGTTAAAGTGTGTATACATTTTTAGGACACCCTCTATTTTCCCTCTTTATCCTTTTATGCATTCTAAGGAACTCTAGCTGCTGTTTGAAGAATGGATTGAAAGTGGGTAAAAGTGGTAGCAGGGAGACCACTTACAATCCAAGAATGGGGACTTATTGGTATGAGATATAGAGAAGTGGTAGGAGATGAGTCTAAAGAGGTAGTCTAGGGACAAATTACATATGCTCATGAAGGCCATGATACAAAATGTGATTTGTATCCTAAATTCAAGTAGAAGCCATTGGAAGGTTTTAAACAGGTAATGAACAGAATCTAATTAATCTTTTTTAAAAGATCACCTTAGAAGTTGTGAGGAGAATTGATGGGGAAAATGAAGGATAAAAGGAGGAAGACAAGTTAGAAGGCTAATGTAGTGGTCTAGGAAATATATGAAGAAAGAATAGTAATAGTGTGGATGGAGGGATGGGGATATACATATGATAAAAGGTCATAGAACTGATGGGACTTTGTGATGGAGTTTTCTGGAATAAACTCCTGGATGCCATTAAATGAAATAAGGATGGGGAAGAAAATGAAAAGTAAAGGAAGTTTGAGGTGACAAGTAGGGAGTTGAGGGGTAGCAGGTGATAAATTCAATTTTCATAATCCTCACAACAAATGTATTGAGAATTGTAGAGATGAATGCAGTAACTTGCTCAATCTCACACATTTGGGAAGTAGCAGAGATGGATTCAAACCTAGGTCTGTCTGAATTCACAAACGATGTTCTTTTAGTTTATACTACATGACATTTCCATGCTAGTAAGTCTTTTGTAGAATGTGTAAGGCAAGAAGTAATATGATATGGCAGAGAAGAAGTAAACAGGACTCTTTAATTGGGCTTCTCCTGGCCTGGTAGACAATATGGAGATAGCAGGAAATAACCTAGGTTTAGGGAAAGAAAATAATTCATAAAGCTCTTAAATTCTACCAATAATATAAGCCACCATATTCTTAGATCACTTTCAGCACCATTACTTGCAAATTGGAATTCCTTGTACAGTCTTTTAACAAAAAAAGTTCATCTCTTCCCCACCCACCTCATTTTCTAAAAATTAATATATCATCCATTTCCAACAGTGAACAGCAAAGCCATGTTAAGATGCAGGCACTTAAACAAAAAGGAAATGATATCTGTGGTGGGTGATCAGCTAGGTTCATTCACTAGCTAAGTAACTTACCTCCATGCACCAGTCACAAAAAGTACATGGTACAATTTCATGCCCCAGTGCACTGACAAATAACTATGTGTCATGAACCTTCAGAATCACTTGAGAATAATTGGAACTGAGTTTCAAACCTGAGAATGCTTAGTAAAGGTTGACTACACATTAAACCTTGTGTCACGTGGTTAAGACAAAATGATTGGCCCAAGCCCCTACCTGCCTACTAATTATAATCACTCATTTGATCCCTTCTACTTGTAACAATCAAATCATGTGTCAAAAGGGGGGTGCATAAGAGCATGAAAGTGTTATCTCTTACACAGCACTGCTGTATTATATCCATGAAAACCCTATGTCAGTGATTTTGCCTTCCAGACAACATTTGGCAAGAATTTTTTGTTGTTAAAATTTGGGGAGTTGTGTTACTGGCAACTAGTGTGTAGAGGGCAGGAATGCTGCTAAATATCCTACAATGTACACCACAACCCCCTACAACAAAGAATTATCCAGCCCAAAATGCCTGTAGTGTCCAGGTTAAAAAACCCTGCCCTGTGTCAAAGGAATAATCTAATCAGAGAGAGGCCATGTAAAATGTTTCCCATTAAAAGACATACTTGGTTCCCATTTCTTTGTTCCTCTTGATTTTCTCAATCCTATGATTAAGAGAATTGACAGTTTCTGAGTAAAGATACTTTTTTTTTTAAATCTGCAAACTCACTTCTCTTGATCTGTGTAATGTATACATTTATCCCATGTATAAAAATTGCTACAGACTAAATGTTTGTGTCCCCTCAAAATTCATATGTTGAAACACTAACCCCAATATGACGGTATAGGAGGTGGGGTTTTGGTGGGTAATTAGGTCATAAGGTGGAGCCTTCATAAATGGGATTAGTGCTCTTATAAGATGAGGCTGGAGAACTAGCTTGCTTCCTTTCCACCATGTAAAGATATGAGAAGTCAGCTTTCTGCCATTCAGAAGAGAGCCCTCATCAAGAATCCAACCCCACTGGCACCCTGATCTTGGACTTCCAACCTCCAAAACTGAAAAATAAATGTTTGTTGTTTAAGCCACCCAGTTTATGGTATTTTGTTATAGCAGCTTTAGCTAAGACAAATGTTTTGTATCTACTGTGCTAGTTCTGAGTTATAGTGAGGAATAAGATGCAAAAGCAGTCCTCCCTTATGGTCCCATAGAATTTGCATTTTTTTATTGTCTAAAATTTTACATATGTCTCCTTTTTCCCTGATTGACCCCCACCCCCTCAGCCATTCCCACCCCGTGCAAGCCCCCACCGCCCCAGTGTCTGTGTCCATTGGTTATGCTAATATGCATGCATACAAGTCCTTTGTTTGCTCTCTAAACCTCCCATCTCCCTTGCCATTTGTCTCTGGATCTATGTTTGCTCATCAGTTTATGTTCATCATTATATCCCACATATGAGTGAGATCATGTGATATTTGTCTTTCTCCCACTGGCTTATTTCGCTTAGCACAATGCTCTCCAGCCAGATCCAGCCATACTGTTGCAAATGGTAAAAGTTCTCTCTTTTTTATAGCAGCATAGTATTCCATTGTGTAGATGTACCACAGGTTGTTTTTTTTTTATGAGGGATATAGTCAAGCAAGCAGACAATTATAATGCTGAATGGTAGGGGCTATGATGGTGGAATTCCAGGTTCTCTGGGACTTGGATATGTATCCATTAAGGCCAAGCATTTAATGGCAAATGCCTTAGAGATATAACTCTTCTCTGATAGTTTATTGAACTTGTCATTTCCCTTTTCACTGAGCATTTAACTGGGCTGACAACCCACTTGCCCTGGTCCTTGATTCAGCCTTAAAGGATGGGTGTGGAATGGAGGAAAATGACATGGAATAGAGCAGGGGTCCTCAAACTACGGCCCGCGGGCCACATGCAAATACAAATATTGTATTTGTTCCCGTTTTGTTTTTTTACTTCAAAATAAGATATGTGCAGTGTGCATAGGAATTTGTTCATAGTTTTTTTTTAAACTATAGTCCGGCCCTCCAACGGTCTGAGGGACAGTGAACTGGCCCCCTGTTTAAAAAGTTTGAGGACCCCTGGAATAGAGTGTGAATGCATCTTTCTGGAGAAGTGTTAATTAAGCAGAAATGGAAGGACAAGAATAAATTAACCATGTGAAAATAGGGAAAAGAGGAGAAGGAGGGTATTCTAGGCTGAAAGGAAAGTATGTGTGAGAGCCTGGAACTGAATTTGCCCTCTCAAGCCTGAGCTATTCTGAATTTGTATTGGTGGATGAGAAGAATATAGGGTTTGAGGGCAAGACTTATGAGAATCACACTAGTCTCATTTCCAATTCTTAAACCATTTTCCTTGGAGACATATGTAGTACTTTTTGTAATACTTTAAGCAATAAAACAATTAAAAAAGAAAAAAACTAAAAAAAATGCTTGTGTATGTTGCAAAAATAATCCACATTCATTATTATAACTTTTCAAAGCATATACAATGAGAAATGAATGTCTCCATCAACACCTGTCAACTTCATTTTCTAAAAGTAGCCATCATTAATAGTGTGCATACTGCTGGTCTTATCTTCACTTTAAAAAAAAATTGAATTTGTTGGAGTGACATTGGTTCACAAAACCATACATGTTTCAAGTGTACAACTCAACAAAACATCATCTGTACACTGCATTGTGCGTCCATCAGCCAAAGCAAAGTCTCTTTCCATCCCTATTTATCCCCCCACATTTTTCCACCTCCACCTATCCCCAAGCCCCTTTAATGCCCTTACATTCACCTACTGTATGTAGTCTTGAGGGTTTTAAAACATAAATTGCATCATGATATAGATACATATATAAACCTCTTCCCCTTTTCACATTTTGCAATGTTTTATTGAATTTTTTTACATCAGCAAAAATGGATTTATCTTGTTCTTTTAATATCAGCTTTGATTTCATTATATATATCTACCATAATTTATTGGGACTTTTACTTCACCAAAGTTCCCCAATTATAGATTCTTTTTCTGCTAAGTGGGCAGAACAGTGGACTGCAAACTGAGGAAGCAGTGGGCTATGGGATGATGGGGAAAATAATGAGAACTCCTTAGATGAGGATTACATATAGATCATCTGCACCTGAAACCTCATTCCTTAAACTACTGTCCTGGCCCAAAGCATGTTTCTCTTCCAATTTCTACATACACCCTTCAGGCTGCATTTTTTTGTCTGCCCTGTTCCTCAAGAATGCCTTTGACGTTCACTTTTAATGTGATTACATTTGTTTGTTTGTTTGTTTGAAGTTATTGTTTAAAGTATTACCTATATCTCCTTTTTCCCCCTATTGACCCCCCACCACTCCCACCCCTGAGAGCAGGCCCCCACTGGCCCAGTGTCTGTGTCCATTGGTTATGCTAATATGCATTCATACAAGTCCTTTGGTTGATCTCTAACCCTGCCCCTTGTTTCTGGATATATTTTTGTTCATCAGTTTATGTTCATATTATATCCCATAAATGAGTGAGATCATGTGATACTAATCTTTCTCTGACGGGCTAATTTCACTTAGCATAATGCTCTCCAGTTCTATCCATGCTGTTGCAAATGGTAAAAGTATCTTCGTTTTTATAGCAGTGTAGTATTCCATTGTGTACATGTACCATGGTTTTTTTTATTGTTTAAAGTATTACAAATAGTAGAACATATGACTCCTTTTCCCCCTATTGACCTTCCCCTGGCCTCTCCCACTCCCCCGGCACATGCCATCACCCCCCAGTGTCTGTGTCCATTGGTTATGCTGATATGCATGCATACAAGTCCTTCGGTTGATCTCTTACCCTCCCCCCAACCCTCCACTACCTTCCCGCTGAAGTTTGACAGTCTCTTCAATGCTTCTTTGTCTCTGTATCTATTTTTGTTTATCAGTTTATGATGTTCATTATATTCCACAAATGAGTGAGATCATGTGATGTTAATCTTTCTCTGACTGGCTTATTTGGCTTAGCATAATACTCTTCAGTTCCATCCATGCTGTTGCAAATGGTAAGAATTCCTTCTTTTTTAGAGCAGTGTAGTATTCCATTGTGTAGATGTAGCACAGTTTTCCAATCCACTCATCTGCTGATGGCCACTTAGGCTGTTTCCAAATCTTAGCTATTACAAATTGTGCTGCTAGATTTTCCTTTCTGAATGGTGTTTCTGGTTTCTTGGGATATATTCCTAGAAGTGGGATTACTGGGTCAAATAGTTCCATTTTTATCTTTTTGAGGAAACTCCATAATGTTTTCTATAGTGGCTGCACCAGTCTGCATTTCCACCAGCAGTGCACAAGGGTTCCTTTTTCTCCATGCATCCTTGCCAGCCAGCACTTGTCGTTTGTTGATTTGTTGATGATAGCCATTCTGACAGGTGTGAGATAGTACCTCATTGTTCTTTTGATTTGCATCTCTCCAGTGATTAGTGACTTTGAGCATGTTTTCAGATGTTGTTTGGCCTTCTGTATGTTCTCTTTTGAAAAGTGTCTATCTAGGTCCTTTGCCCATTTTTTGATTGGATTGTTTATGTTCCTTTTGTTAAGTTGTATGAGTTCCCTGTAAATTTTGGAGGTTAAACCCTTATCTGAAATAGCATTGGAAAATAGGTTCTCTCATGGAGTGGACTCTCTTGTTGTTTTGTTGATGGTTTCTTTTGCTGTGCCGAAGCTTTTTATTTTTATGTAGTCCCATTTGTTTATTTTCTCCTTAGTTTCCATTGCCCTAGGAGCTATATCAGTAAAGATATTACTATGACATATGTCTCATATTTTCCTGCCTATGGAGTCTTCTACGATTTTTATGGTTTCCCATCTTACATTTAAATCCTTTAACCATTTTGAGTTTATTTTTGTGTATGGTGTAATTTGGTGATCTAATTTCATTTTTTTGCATGTATCTGACCAAATTTCCAAGCATCATTTATTGAAGAGACAGCCTTGACTCTTGCCTCCTTTGTCAAATATTAATTGAGCATAATGGCTTAGATCTATTTCTGGGTTCTCTGTTCTGTTCCATTGGTCTATATGTCTGTTCTTGTGCCAGTACCAGGCAGTTTTGAGAACCGTGGCTTTGTCATGTAGCTTGATATCTGGTATTGTGATCCCTCCCAATTTGTTCTTCTTTCTCAGGATTGCTATCCGGGGTCTTTTTTTATTCCACATGAATTTTTGGAGAGTTTGTTCTAGGACTGTGAAATATGCCATTGGCATTTTAGTGGGGATTGCATTGAATCTATAAATTGCTTTTGGTAGTATGGACATTTTAATGATGTTGATTCTACCAATTCTTGAACATGGTATATTCTTCCATTTGCTATGTCTTCCTCTATCTCTTTTTAAAATGTCCTATAGTTTTCTGAGTACAGGTCTTTTACTTCTTTAGTTAAGCTTATTCATAGATATCTTAATTTTTTTGATGCAATGGTAAATGAGATTTTTTTTTTTTTAGATTTTCTTTCTGTGAGTTCATTATTGGTGTATAAAAAAGCCATAGATTTCTGGGTGTTCATTTTGTATCCTGCTACATTGCCAATTTCATTTATTAAATCTAGTAGTTTTTTGATGGAGTCTTTGTGGCTTTCTATGTATAGTATCATACCATCTGCAAATAAGGACAGTTTTACTTCTTCTTTTCCAATTTGGATGCTTTTTTTTTCTTCTTCTTTTCTGATCACTATGGCTAGCATTTTCAGTACAATATGGAACAGAAGTGGTGAAAGTGGGCATCCATATCTTGTTCCTGTTCTTAAGGGAAATAGTTTTAGTTTTTGCCCATTGAGTATGATGTTGGCTGTAGGTTTGTCATATAAGGCTTTTATTATGTTGAGGTATGATCCCTCTATTCCCACTTTGCTGAGAGTATTTATCAAGAAAGGGTGTTGAATTTTGTCAAATGCTTTTTCTGCATTGATTGATATGTTTATGTGTTATTTGTCTCTCAATTTGTTTAAGTGATGTATCACATTTATTGATTTGTGGATATTGTACCATCCTTGCATCCCCAGATTAAATTCCACTTGCTCATGGTGTATGATCTTCCTAGTGTATTGCTAGATCTGATTTGCTAGAATTTTATTGAGGATTTTAGAATCTATGTTCATTAAGGATATTGGCCTGTAGTTATCTTTCTTTGTGGTGTCTTTATTTGGTTTTGGAAGTAAGGTAATGCTGGCTTCATAGAAAGAGTTTGGAAGTGTGCCTTCCTCTTGAATTTTTGGAATAGTCTGAGGAGGATAGGTTTTAGTTCTTCTTTGAATGCTTGATAGAACTCCCTTGTAAAGCCGTGAGGACTAGGGCTTTTGTTTGCTGGAAGATTTTTGATTAATTCTTCAATTTCTTCAGGAGTTTTTGGCCTATTCAGTTTTTTTTTCCTGGTTGAGTTTTGTAAACTTGTATTTTCTAAGAATATGTCCATTTCATCTAGGTTATCTAGTTTTTTGGAATAGAGTTGTTCATAGTATTTTTTCATAATTCTTTGTATTTCTGTGGGGTCGGTTGTTACTTCACCACTTTCATTTCTGATTTTATTTGTTTGGGTCCTCTCTCTTTGCTTCTTGGTTAGCCTGGCTAGAGGTTCATCAATCTTGTTTACCCTTTCAAAGAATCAACTCTTGGTTTTATTGATTCTTTGTATTTTTTTGTTTGTTTGTTTTTTGGGGTATTTTTATTTTTGCTCTGATCTTTATTATTTCCTTCCTTCTGCCTACTCTGGGCTTTTCTTGTTGCTCTCTTTCTAATTCTTTGAGTTCTAATTCTTTGAGTTGTAGGGTTAGATAATTTGTTACAATTTTTTCTTTTAGTGTAATTTCATTGGGATCCAAATGCATCTGAGAAAGGGGAAGGCAAGGAGGTACACCTAGTGGGATATGCCTCAGAAACTGCTCACTCCCCCCTTTCAGCTGTGATTCAAATATAACACAAACAGTTGCTTCTAAATGTAATTTAAATAATAATCAGGCTTTTATATGTATAAATAAGGCATGGAAAGAAACTTGGGCAATTCTAAAAAAAAAGCCCAATGCAAGTTAACAGGAACCGAAGAGTGGGGGCAACTGGCTGTGCACACTGACAGTAAAATAACATGTTTGAAAGATCTCAGGCTCAGAGGGATTTATTTGAATTGTTCACTAAATTATGTGTTGTTGTTTTTTAATTTCTGTCTTCACCTATTTTACTGGTATATGTTTACTGGATCAAGAAAACACACAATCTGAATTGCTGTTTTAATGATATCTGCAAAGCCACCTTTTATTCTCAGTTTTTATAAAAACACTAGAGGCCCAGTGCACGAATTCGTGCATGGGTGGGGTGCAGCTGGCCTGACCTGATCAGGGCCAGGCTGGTGGGAGGGAGAGAACGGGAGGTTGGCTGGCTGGACCCACCCCCAATCAGGGTTGGGGGCGCTGATTGGGGGTGGGGCCAGCCAGGGGGAGTGGCTGGTCCCGCCCCTGATGGGGGGACGCAGGAAGTTGGCTGGCGGGCCCGCACCCCTATCAGAGTTGGGGGCTGATCCCAGGTGGGCTGGCTGCGGGGAGGGGCCATGGGCAGTTGGTCAGCTGGCCCTACCCCTCAATCAGGTTGGGAGGCTGATCGGGGCAGGGCTGCCTTGGAGGAGGGGTCACGTGTTGTTGGCCATCTGGCCCCACCCCTGGTCAAGGTGGGGGGCTGATGGGGGCCTGGCCAGCTGGAGTGGGGGGCCATGGGTGGCTGGTGAGGGCCACCAGGACCCCGATCAGGCAGTTGGTCACCACAGTGTGCATCATAGCGACTGGTTGTTCCAGTCATTCCATTGTTCAGGTCACTTGGCTTTTATATATATAAATGGAATCATCTTCATCCCTCCAGATGATCACAAAGCTGAATTGAATATCACTTGGTTTGTACTGAAGCAGGTATGGTCATTGGAGAGATTAAGGTACACAGGGCAGCCTGGAGTTGATAGAGGAGAGACAAGAACATGAGGAGATAGGGTAGGGCCATTGCTGAGAAAGCTTGGGAGAAGGAAAAATAGAAGTGGAGTGAAGCATAGCAATGGGTAGTTAATTCTCAGATATAAAGCACTTTGGTTCATATTCTTCCCAGTTTCCTAGGTACTTAGCCTTGTGTAGAATTAGAAATTCAGGGCAATTTGTATTTCATAATCTTCTGAGCTATTTACTGTTTCAAAGGATAGTAGTTGTAGTCATGGTAAGAGAAGAACAGAGTCAAGTTTAGTTGGAGTAGGCAGAAAGAGGAGTGTCATGGATCCTGAAAATGGACACTACCTATGACAAAAGTGTTGTGAGGTCAAAGAGCCTTACCAATGGTGGAAAGCTCTATGAAAATGTCTTCCAGTTTATTGAAGAAATGGATTGATATGGAAACATAGGTGCCCATTGTCAAACATGAAAAGACTGAGGCTGAAAAATACAGCACATGTTTATTTGGAGTCTTATTAGGATTCAAACCTGGGAGTTGCAGATTCAGGAGAAAACCTGAAATGTGCTCCAGGAAAGACAAAGAAAACCAGAGATTATAAAAACAAAAAGTTGTAGCAAAGGAAACTTTTCCTATTGGATGTCTAACATGGCCTGATGAGTAGTTCACAAAGGTTTGCTCAGGTCCAGGGGGAGAGACTCTGAGATAGACGTTGGCATGGAAAAAGGGAGACAAGTTCCAGGATATGCTTAGATGGTAAGCACAAAAGTCCAAAAGTTCAATTCTCATCCATGTGTGGGTGTGGATAAGTCTGACTTTCCTAATAGCCTTCTGACACCAATTTAGAGTCCTCTGGACATTAGTGACTTTATTTTAGATATTTCTATTCACATCATTCTTTCAGGCATCTCTTTTGTACAGGCTCATCATTGGGATGCCATGTGTTTGCTTTGCTTTATAATTGACTTTGTCGCACTAAATTTTGTGAGCAGTTCAGCATTTAGTTAGGACAGTGGTTTATGAATTTGTAATTAACAGTACTAGTGGGTATTATTTTTATCAAGTGGAATTTTACAAAAAGCTGTAATATGTAAACATATGTTAGCAGCATATTTTAAGTTCAAATTTAAACCATTTACTTAGGGTATAATCAGTACATGAATTAAGTATTTATAAATACAAAACTTTTGAATTAGGGGGTTCTGGGTGACAACTGTATTCTTATGTCTAGCTCCAGTATATAATGTATTTTTTTCTATAAGGGTTTGCTTGCACAGTATAAAGACATTCCTACTTCACACAGATAAATGGCAAATAGAAAGAGTGTTTTAGGATAGCTCAGCTTGTAATCTCAGGGGACTCTTGAATTCAATGGAAATGGTAGAAACAGCTTTTGATCAAGGTCTACACCAAAAAATAATTCACTCAAAAGCATGAATTAACAGTGTACTATTTTCTAATGTATTGCAGTTTGTTATTTATTCCATTTGAGTGTTATTATTCTACTATGTTTTGAAAGAATTAAAAAATATAATTATTGTAGTACAAATGAATGCTTTCAAAAATATCATGACCTCTTTGAGGAATGTTAGAATTTTTTGAAACACAATTGTGAAACCCCTGACCTAGGAGGTGTCTGCTCTGAAAAGAACATTGTGAGAGGTGAGTCAGAAAACTGAATAAGAGGAAAACGGTCACTTGTAAGGAAATGATGTTCAGAATCAAGTCAGATGCTCATGTAAGTAAATTCCATAACTCACAAGGGGCATACTCAGGTGTTCTATGGATGATTCAACAGGGAAACACTGGCTACATGACTATTAGCATTTGGGATAGAGTGAAGGTAGGGTAAGAAAGTAGTCCCTTGACTGGAATGCACAAAATAGATGTTTACTGAAATCTTTCTTTTCCTTTCATTTCTCTTTGTATATTTTTAGTCCTACTACAATACTTGGTACATAGTAGATTTTCAATAAATATTGAATGAGTGGAGAGAGTAATCAATGGTGATCTGGCTGAGGGGTTCACAGAGGAAGATGACCTCTAGGAGTATATTTCTGTCCTCAGAAGCCATAAGAAAGTCTTGCACATATGAATGAATGCAGGCTTCTAACCTGGGAAGCCAGAGCCTGCATATGTTTTTTCCCCACCCTCCTGCCCTGAGTTTTATCTTCTTTAGCCACTCTTGCCCCTTCACAATGTGTCTTCTGTCAAAGAACATGGCTCAAGGTACTAATGATTCCTCATTTCTGTCACTTCTAGGCCGCCCAGAGTTGATTCACTCCAAGTTCTCTTTTGCTCTCATCTATGTAAAACCAGTCCCAGACATAGTTGTTTCTGTATAGTGTCTTTTCCCTTCATTAGGTGCACCCTGGTTTTATTAATTGACACACACCCTCAACATATACTCCTCAATGACATTGAGCCCTCCCCTCACCAACAACTCATGCAATGCATTTCATTGTATTAGTCTCATTCTTCATCTCCCTCTATTTCCCAGGATACACCTAAATGTGGGATAGTGAGGCTAAATTATAATAACAGATCACATTTATTTAGTATGGACTGTGTGCCAAGCACTGAGCTAAGTACTTATATGCTTTATCTCAGTCCTCACAAACACCCAGTGATGGGTGTATTATATTTGTCCTCATTTTACAGCTGAGAAAAAAATGAAGTAAGCCCAGGAATAATTAACTTGCCCAAAGTCAGCTTAGTATGAGAGCCAGGATCTGATTCCAAACCCTGACCTCCTAATTACTTCCTATACTCTGCCCTTACAAAACAGCTTGTTGGAAGGAAGCATATCATTAGCAAATAAGGCATTGTTTTGGATTCTGGCTGGAGTCCAGCCTATGCACAGGCCTATGGAATGAAGATCAGGATACTTCTTTTTATATCTGTGCTGCTGCTCCCCAAAGCAGGCACTGATATAATTCCTTGTGTTATTTCACTAGATTTGGGGGTTAATAGTGCTGTAACATATTTTAGGAATGGTGCATAGAAGTGTCACTGAGAGGGGGAGAAATTGTCCCAGAGTCACATAAAGATGTTATGGCAGAGGCAGGAACAGAACAGAACCCGTGACTTGTTAATCCAGAGCTGCCTACATTGCCAGGCTACACCTAGATAAGGAACATGGGGAATTTCCAAACCTGTTTGAGAATTCCATATTAGTCTTAAAAATATCAGTAAGCTCCCTTCCTTTCCTTCCAATGTGACCCCCCTCCCCACCATTTTTTTCAGCAAAAAATTATTTGTGAAACCACAGTCTGTTTATTCCTAGTTTTCATGGAATTTTGTGGTGAGTTCCATCCTCTTCTCCAGACGCATTATCTCTTATCTGCCTCTATCTCATCTTCCCTAGTCTGGACTGTTTTTGGGCTAATACTCCTAATGCTTAGTAAGCATCTTGAAGTGCTTCTCCCTTCCCTAGACACAAGTATAAGAACCACTATGTTTGGGGCTTATGTATTTGGAATTTAAGATTGCTATGTGAATGTGGTGCCTGCTCAGGGTTCTTAAATGTTGTAGGTTATGTCCCCTGTGGCAGCCTAGAGAAGTTTAGTGTCAGGACTATATGATAGTATGGTAATAAAATATAGAGATAGGTTAGAAGGTATGATTGAAAAAACAAAGAGTATGCAAAAGTCTAGGTCAGCAACAGAGTATGTCAATGATTTCTGTTTGCCTGTATGGTAGTTTTATCTAAAACACCTGAAAAGATGGAATTCAAAATATACTTTCTACCTTTCCTGGATTGTCTAATACTATCTTCTCCCGAACCTGTATGAAAGTGAAACCATTTTAAAATGGAGCTGGAGCAGCCATACCAGAGGAACTGCCTTGTTCATCTGTTTGGACTGAACCAAGCCTTTGGACTGGGCCACACCACAATTGTTTTATAATTATTTGAAAAGTCAGCAGGAAGATGGACATCCTGATCACACAAGGACTAATGATTATGCATTTTCTATCTGAAGATAGAATCAGTAACCAATCAAGTATAGCCATGAGTAGCACAGGTTGTCATCACCAGTAGACATTTTTTTCTTCTTTTCACAGAATTATTTCTTTCCTTTTTCTCATTAAAAAAACCACCTTGCTTTCACCCTGTAATTGGGACACTATTTTGGTGTCTTCCTGAGTCTGTGCTCCCCAAATTATAATCCTTTCATCCCCAAAATGCTTTGCCTCTTGAACTGTTTTTCTTTAGGCTGAGACCTATTAAGAATTACTTTTATTTACAGGAGTATGACATATCCCCTTTGTACAGGGGGAAGCAATAATAATTAACATCAATTGTATACCTACTATGGGTCAGGAACACAGTTTTAAGGTATATTAATTCATATAATCCACACATAGACTCTATGAGGTAGGTGTTATTATTATCACTTTTATTTTTCATTTGGGGTAGCTGAGGCACAAAAAGTGTTGGAAGTTTGGCCAGGCTCATATGGCCTGTAAATGATAAAGATTGTGTTTAAATTAAAGCACTCTGACTCCAGAGCCCACCTCTTTCCCTACTCTGCTACACTGCATCTCAGAAACATGGTCATTCATATGTCATCTAACAGAAAAGGGGGAAAGATATGTGTACAGCATCTTTCCTATATGTCACTATAAGCCACTTGAAATGCTTTTTGGAGAGGTTCAAGGTATAGATAATACAAAAATAATTCTGGAGATTCTGGCAGTTACTGAGACATCTGCCAGAAATGGCAAGGAGACCATCTGCAAGGAATTGAGGTTAAAGGAGTAATGCTGTAGCAACCCAAAGAGATTTCTGTTAGTTGTTGCTCCAACATTTTCTAGAGTGCTTCCGATGCCTTTAAAAATCACTGATGTTATTGGTCTTTTGCATACTTTATTTAATCCTCACAACAGCCAATTTTGTAGGTGTTACTTTTGTTATTTACCTTTCAAAAGAAGTAACTGAAATCTTAAGAAGGCAGATATCTTGTCCAAGGTCACAGAGCTGGTAAGTGGCAGAGCAGCCTGGATTGAAACTCAGGCAACTTGTTTTTAGAGCCCATATGTTTAAATGCTGCAAATGATATAGGAAATCTGGTCTTCAAGAGGTCATGTAAATCTAAGGTCAGAGAAGCCAGTCAGCAATCTGAGGGGAAGCAAGAACTTGG
Source organism: Myotis lucifugus (assembly GCF_000147115.1). Classification (NCBI taxonomy): domain Eukaryota; kingdom Metazoa; phylum Chordata; class Mammalia; order Chiroptera; family Vespertilionidae; genus Myotis; species Myotis lucifugus. Next base: position 19,623,192 of record NW_005871050.1, on the reverse strand, counting down.
AGGATCAACTTACTGAAAAATAAAACCAGCAGCTGATCCAAAGGCCAATTTCAAAAGAGCCTCAAGCAATGAAGGTGCAAAACAGGGCAAAGTGGATTGGAAAACAACCTTGACAACTAGCACAAAAGACATTTGAATTTCATGTTAGCACCTGTCCCAGCCAGAAAAGTTCATGTGTGTTTCCTGTTAGTGCAGAGACCAGTTCCAGAGCTCATCTAACCTAATGAAATGAGTTTTAGGGACAAAATAGCCAGTTTTAGGGAGTCTGAGAGATAAAGAGGGTCCATGGGATAGGAATGCATAGATGGAGACTTGAAGACACCAGAGTGCTTATCTTATACAGAGGATAGAGAAATGCCACAGAAAGATGGGATCCAGGCAGATGGAAACATTTCTGACCAGAGCAATTAAAACAGCCACAAACCAAGGACAAAGATATCTCTGGCCTGAGCAGTTGGGGGATAAAAGGTAACTCCACCCAGCAAGATAAGGGGGAGAGAAACAGGGGAGCATCATGGGCTTTGAGCTTTGAAACTAATACCATGTAGCAGAATGACCAATGAGGAAAACATGGGGGTCCCAAATTAAGGAAAGGGACCAATAAAAAAAGGTCAGATTCAAAGAACTGCAGCATATATAAACTGCAACAAAGAACTGCAGCATATATAAACTGGAGACAAAGGGACATGAAGCAGGATTTTCTTTATTTTTCCCATTAGAGAGAGAGAGCAGGCTTTTCCCATTTGAGGCCCCCTCCCCATGGGGTCCCCTTTGGGGATACCCCTGCCCAGATGGAGTTTGTTTCTGCTTCCAATAAACTTTTTTTTTAATTAAAGAAGCCTTTTGATTTTTATTTTTTGGTCCATGAGTTTATTCTTTAAACTTCGTGGGGACAAGAACCCACGGGAAGAAAAGTCTGCATCCCAAACCCCACGTTTCACTAAGAGCTGCAGGTAGAAATTGGTTAAGTTGGAATGCCTGGATGGAGTGGCAATCACATAAAAATATTCAGATAAGTAGGCACTAGAGCAGTGATGGCGGACCTATGACACGCGTGTCAGAGGTGACACATGAACTCATTTTTTTGGTTGATTTTTCTTTGTTAAATGGCATTTAAATATATAAAATAAATATCAAAATATAAATCTTTGTTTTACTATGGTTGCAAATATCAAAAAATTTCTATATGTGACACGGCACCAGAGTTAAGTTAGGGTTTTCAAAATGCTGACACACTGAGCTCAAAAGTTTCGCCATCACTGCACTTGAGACTGTTTAGCAAACTGATAAAATTATGGACTATTAGGAGTCAGAAAAAATACTAAACTTCTCCCCATCACATTTATTCTTAAATCTTTTGATGACATTCCTGGCAAGAGGTCACCTAGCTTCTGCTCAAACACTATCTCCTGGGGCAGCCTGTTTATTTTTAGGCAATTTTCACAGTTCAAAACTTACTCTTTATGTTGACCTGAAATCTGTCTCCCTGTACATTCCTCCTTTTGACCCCTACCTATTTTTTTTACCAGGAACACAAATAGGTCAAACCCCCATCCACAGGACAACAGACTTTTGAGCACATGTTGGAAAGGGAAATTGTGCTATTAGCCTAACCTGACTGGAAAAGTAAGCACACACTGACTTTTCTCATGGAAAGGCAGGTTTCTTTGACCATGGAAATTTGAGTTTCTTAAGCCATGACTTTTCTAAGGAAGGTTTTATTTTGGACTTGCTATTATCTAAAGTTGATTCTGGTGGATCTTTCAAAATACCCGCAAAGCAGTTTGTTTCCATAATAAACTCACTTGTAGCTTAACTCTGTTTACTTATTTCTGGCCCTGAGGTCTTTGTCCCATCTAGTGAAGAGTATGAGAAAGTAATTACTTTTCCAAATGGAGCCAAAGCTTAGCAACTCTCTTTCCCACTATCCTTGCAATTGTTAAATACATTCCCAAATAAATGCTTTCCTTATTGCTAACCTGGTCATTAAGGATAAACACTCAGGATATACAGGGATACAGCCTAAGTGTAATAAGGACAGGAAGAACAGGCTTTGTTTTATTTTTATTTTTTGATGAGTTTAATAGCTAAATTAGTAAAATATAAAGTTTAAGGGGACACAAAAAGTTATGTATTCTTTGTTGAGAGAGATAGACAGAAAAGAGAGAGAGAGAGAGAGAGTTTGTTGAGAGAGATAGACAGAAAAGAGAGAGAGAGAGAGAGAGAGAGAGAGAGAGAGAGAGAGAGAGAGACTGTACCAGACAGAAAGAGGAATGTGTCATACAGGATAGTCTGGAAAGATCATCCAAGATATACAGCTTCTTGGCTTCTGTATGATGAGAAAGGAAGGAAAAATGGAAATAATGGCATCTGTAGATGAAAAGTGAAGTTTGTGAATCAAAATTAAGAAAGATTTATGAACCACATAAAGGGAGAAATTCCAGACTGGATATTTGTGAATTTTTTCCAGCCAGAAGTCCTGAAAATTAAGAAAAGATGTATGAAGAAGTTGAGGCAGTGTAAATTTAAAAATTTTTAAAAAAGAGAATGATTGGGTTTAAATTGGAACTCAAAGAAGCAGAAAAAAATGAGTTTAACAGAAGCTTAGAATAGTGTTTCATGAGGCTCCTTTTCTTCCCTGTGGGTATTACAGAGGCAGGGGCTCTGACTTGCCAAAGATTTAAGTCCCACAAGGCATTGTGTAGCCTTTTTAAGGTAGGCCAGGAGAATAGTGGGGGTGGGGTGGGGTGCAGAGCAGGACAAAGAGGGGACAGGGACCACAGAAGGCTATTCAAAACAAAGAGGGAAAAGCCTTCAATGTAGGCCAGAAATTATATTGAATCTCCTAAGAGCTTTTTTCCTCCCAGTTCTGCTAACTGTCATAGTCGTATTTTTAAAGTGCATAGATTGAACCTATGA
>NW_005871050.1:19567501-19620173 GCF_000147115.1 Myotis lucifugus | reverse complement strand
AGGTATAAACATGAACTCCCTTAACAACCGCTTAATACTGGTGTGAGTGGGCACTGAAAAAGTCCCCCTAGCCCTGATTCACAGAAAGTGAACCTAGGACTCACAAGCAGGCTACATTTTTGTGAGGAGCGCGTGTAAGAATTTAAAAGCCTTGGAGAAGAGATATTCTAGGATTTTTTTTTTCAGAATGCGGGAGAAAGAAGTTATACTGAGTGCCCATAGCAAAGGGAGTTAGGCAGAATCTCTCTTCTCCTGTCTTTCCTGTTGTCAAGTACATCGTCAAGAATTCAAGAAGTCTTGAGTGTATATTGGATGGGACATGAGGCAAACTTCTCTGACCTCATAATGTTGCTGAAAGAGTGAATGAGTCGTTTTATCTTCAGTAGCAACAATTGGATAGAGGGAATGGAAATTACGCTGCTTGTAAAATATAGGGTGGAGCAAAAATAGGTTTACATTTGTTTGTATGGAAAATAATATAATAATAAGTAATAATATAAGAATAAACTGTGTTTCATGTACTCATAACTGTAAACCTACTTTGCCCCACCCTATACAGATGGGAGAACAAAAGGTTAAGGGCCTAATCCTTTATTAATATCTAGTTGATCTCCCTATACCAAGAAACTCTTTCCAGATTTTAATATCTGATTATTTAATCCCTTCATAGTGCCACATTGTTTATAATTTACCCCAAATAATAAGTGCATTTTCTTGTCAATGCTTAAAATGCAAAGATATTCAACCCTGAACAAATCAAAAGTAACATAAAGTAAATGACTTTTTATCCATTATGACGCTGTCGGCTCTAGCTGAATAAAGAACTTTTTTTAGCCATCTAAATTTTAAATGACAAAGTGCCCTGGACCAAAATCATAATGCCATTTATCCTGTTATCTGATGCCTCTAAGAGGTTGAAGGGATTCATAAATACCGTTGTCTTAATGTTTCAGACACATTTTTCACTCCTTTTGACAGTTATTAAATACATTAATTTTCTGATGGTAATTTCAATGCAATGACCATATGAAAAATGTAAGTCTTGTTTTCCCATCAGAATAGAAGAAACTGGGAAGTGTCTTGAGAGCCATAAATCAGAGTATGAAAGAGCCTTAAGATGTCATTCAGGGAGTGGGGTGGAATTCTGTGTGTTAGAATTGAATTAGGCAAGAAATATAATGTAATTACAGTTAAAGGGACTTTTCCATGCAATAACTCCCTAACCTATATAGAGAGATATGGTAGCTTTACCAGAATGATAAGTAAGCAAGAAACACATAGGTACAAGACAGGGTCTTGAATTCTTGGTTGATTCTATCAAAATGAACCCATAAATAATGTAGGGGGAAAGGTTTGTTAAAGCCGATAACTTGAAAATCAAATAATTTGAGAGTAAACATTGGCTCTTGTTGGCAAGAGACTTAAATTTATTTCCCTGAGGTGAGGCTAGTTGACTCAGTGTTGTTCCATGGCTCTCTAGGCAGTAGCCCCCTAACCTTAGCAAGGTCTCTTGCAAATGCATGCTATTGGTCCCAAGGGAACTAACCCAAACATCAGAAAAATGGCCTACATCTACCTATAACAATGGAAAAACAATCTAAAATGCATTCCTTCACCATAAATGACAGTGATAGCACATTATTAGTAATGAAACACCACTTTTATTCAGAAACATCTATTGTAGGATATGGATGGTTCTTAACATCATTGCTAGAAAGCTCCAAACAAGCCCCAGACAATAGTGGAAACCAAGGGGGCCAGAGCATGTTTTTAGAAGGTTGGCTGGTAATATGCTCCCTATCACTATTTTTGAGGTAAATACTTTTCTTTCAGACACACCAAGACTGTCATATTCATATCCTGCTTCTTTGGCAATTCATGTCATTTTGCTTTATTACTTAAAAATAATTTTAATGTTACCAAAGCAATATATGTATGTAGATTAAAAATAAAATTTAAATTGAAAAAAGCAGTCCCTTTATTCATATTTCTCCATTCCCTAGTCCCATTTGAAACTTTCAACTATTTCTTCTAGTATATACCTTCATACTTCTAAGTTATATGCTTATGTTACACTTTCTTGATTTATCGACAACACATTGTCTATTAACTCCTTGTAATGGAAGATGAGAAATTTAAGCTCTCTACCTTCTCTCACACATACTTTTATTATTGTTTATAATATTATGCCTATGTAAATAATATTCACTAGTGGTCTACTACCACGGTTTTATTTCTTATAATTTGTGTTTGCTTTCATTTGCCTTGTTTTCTATTTACCTAACATTAGCTTTCCCCCAACTATCCCTCCAGAATTGTTCAATGCCAGAAATATTTTTTACAAGTGTTCAAATATTAGAAAAAGTTGTAAAAATTCCATCAGTTCCATTTTTCCCTGTAAGCTTCTTTCCCACCACCTTGTATCCTCCGGTTTCAATCCAGAATGGTTGCTTCAGCTTGCTAGGCCTGGGGCACAAGTCTTGTCCTATAGCCTCCTTTCATCATTCTGTGTTGGATTCTAGGTCCTATTATCTTTCTAGGGTTACACTCTCATTATTCAACCTAAGAAAAAATACATGAAAGGTAAAATTTTGTGTTCTTACAACCAGTTTTTTCTTAAGGGTTACTCTCAAGTTGGAGAGTTGCCTTGCAATTCTTGATAACAGTGATACATTATAAAAGTGATTAGAAACTGTGTGAATGTGAGGCGAAGGTTTGAGGCTTGCTGACTCGTACATTTTCTTGAATGGTGATAGGGCAGAAGCTAGCTGCTTCATAGGAACACTCCAAATATCAGAATTCTTTTTCTCTAAGCACCCCAGTTTCTCTAAGAATAGTTATCCACTTCATTAGTCTGAGCAGAATATTAATGGTTGTGTCTAAAAACAGGGTGTAGGAAAGGAGTGGGGAACCTACTGGGATTTTCACTTAATCTCCTTGTTCTCAGCTCCTTTCTTGAGTCTGGAGACACCCCACTTCAATTTTTCCAGAGACTAAACTTCTTGTCTCCTATTGGAGAAGTGGTAGTTACCACCTGCATGGAACAGAAGAGGGGAACTGGTAAGTCTGAACACTATATTATCTTTCTTTTTTATGTTTTCTTTTTTAAAATCTTTATTGTTGAAAGTATTACAGATGTCCCCTTTTTTGTCCCCATTGACCCCTTCTAACCGACCCCCACCCCCTACCCCAGGTATTCACTACACTATTGTCTATGTCCATGGCTTATGCATACATGCTTACAAGTTCTTTGGTTGATCTCTTCCCACCCATCTACTATATTATCTTTCAATAAACCATTGTGGTATTTTTTTCCACTTATTTTTTATTTTTCAATTACAGTTTACATTCAAAACAGCCATTGTGTTTTAATTTCATGCCACTTCCCTGCTTTCTGCAGTACCTGGTACCTCTAAGCACTGAGCCTCGAGTTCTGCCTGGCTATGAGGGTCACTTCTCATTGCTCTTCCCCCTCTGCAGGCACTTAGGTTATAAATTCCTTTACTCTGCAGAATCCATTTACACTTTTCCTTCTAGTTTTATTTTCTAAAATCTATTGAAATCTTTTGTCTGCTGTTTCCTCTCCTGTTTTCTTAGTCTCTGTTGGTTAATGCCTTTTATTATTTCTAAACTTGACATTTCAACAAGGTTTAGGAGGTAAAATAAGATACACTCACGTGGTTAATTTGCTATATTTAGCTAGATGTTTGTTTCCATGTTGACCTTTGACAAATAGCCAGATATTTGTCCAGCAAAATGGGTTTATTTGGGATAACAGACTTTTGACTTCCAAAACTATAAGATAGTGAATTTGTGTTGTTTCTAAGGCATTAATTTAGTGGTGACTGGTTGCAGCAGCCATAGGAAACTAATATAGAAGACATATGCCAAACCTTCACTTATTCTTTTTTTAAATAAAAGAACATGGTTATTTTTAATGATGGCTCTAAGTTGTGGACACATGGTAGGCAAACAAATAATTGTCCATTGACAAAATACAGCACATCATATTGTTGATTTTTCCTCCAACATAGTTTTAGTACTCGGTATATGATATTCTATTATAACACACTATATATCACTGATAAATAGAACTAACCTAGATAACAGATGTTGGGGAGAAAAATCTTTCTTTGCTCCTGGTGTTTCCTTCCATGAGTAAGAATTGCCACCATGCTAACAATACTGTCCTCTCTCCCCCCATCACTCATTTCTCCGCAGAGAAGGAGTGCTTAATATGATTTGTGAGAAAAAGCCAAGCATATGAACCTGGTTCCTTCTGCCCCACCCTCACTGCCCAGAACTGGCTTGTTCACAGAGCACACATAGTTTCCATTGTTCTAAGCCATGCAGGGAATTTTATGAAACGGTTCCGGTTGAAATCTGGGGTATTTAAACACTGCCTATGCCTGGTGGGTACATCTGTCCACATGCCTGAGGTATAAGCCCATTCTCCAAAGTGGCCTTTTCTATAATAAAGGTAATATTTTTATCTTACCTTTGCCAGAGGTTGAAAGATATTATGGATAAGTGCGTAGATGTTGGCCTCAAACAGCTGAGATTCAAAATTCCTACTCTGTTACCTACTCAACCAGAATTGTAAAGATCCAATCTTACCCTTTGGAACAGCATGGAGGGACCTGGAGGGTATTATGCTAAGTGAAATAAGCTAATCAGAGAAAGAAAAATACCATATGATCTCACTTGTATATGGAATCTAATAAACAAAATAAACTGACAAGCAAAACAGACTCATAGAGGTAGAGAAACTTCACTTCATTTATGCAATATGTTTATTGATCATTAACTAGTACAAATCACTATGCAGATAATATGTGGTTTACAAGGATGAAACACGAAGATCTTGATCTTTATAAATGTATTGCTAGTAGAGTAGATGAGATATTGCATTGTTTTATGTGTGCTACAAATTGGTGAGGAGAGAGAAAGAGAAAGAAATAATGTTATTTATTTATCCAAGGATACTCAAACTTAGCAGAGGTGAGGTGCCTATCAGACAGAGGAGGAGCAAAGTAGCATTATTCTGTTAACCCTTGAGTCCCTAATGTGATAAGGCAGTATTCCTGGGTGCAAGAAATCTGATTTTGTGCTTCAGTGTATCCCTTTTCTATGTGTGGATTCTATTACTGTTTGGGGAAAATTAAATGACCTTTGCACTCAATAAACATCAGATTTTTCTGCTTGTTTGACTGAATTCAGCATCATGAGGCTACTTGTCATCTAGGGTGAAAAAGGAGAGCCACTAAGTACCCAAATGCCCCTAAGAAGTATTTCTTTTTCTTTTATTTTCTTATTTTCAATCTTTAATTTCTGTATTGATTAAGGTATTACATATGTGAAGTATTTCTTCCCTGAACGCTGCTTTGTTACAGAAAGCTCATTTCCCCATGTGTATTTTATGTAAGCGAATTTAATCAGTTTACACAGAAGGTACGAATTGGTAAGAGAAATATGTATGCCTACACAGAAACACACATATGGACATGTGCATTTAGATACTTACAAACAAATGTTGCTAAGGTGATTAATGTTTTCCCTTAAGCAAACAGATGCAAGGCAACTTTTAGGATAACTCTGGGCTTCAAAGTATCAGGGAGGAGAAATTAATCAGACAGAAAAGAAAATATCTTGATTAGGAAAAAAAGACAGTGATAGAAACTGCAAATGTTGGGTCATATTTATAATTTTTCTTTTTCTCTCTTCTGGGCTTGCAACAATGGACAAATATCGTGACAAGGAAAGGCTAGAGAACTATAAAGGCCTGGCAATTCTAGACTAAGAGAAACTGGGATTGGATTAAATAGTGGTTAATGGTTGAGTTTAGTGATATGACCACAATAATTAAATTCAAGTCACCTGTTATAAATAACCCTGTAGGGGCACATGTATTCTAATTCATGTTTTGGATTTATTTGGATATATTCCAGAGGGAAAGGGGGTGGGATAGGTAGAGGTTGGCAAAGGGAGCAGGGAGAAATGGATATGCAAAGAGACTGCTTGGGGCAATGGGTGCATGATGCAGTGTGCAGATATTTTGCTGAGTTGTACACATGAAACCTGTATAGTTTTGTAAACCATGTCATCCCAGTAAATTCAAGTAAAAATTCAACAATGATCTATTTGGCACCTACTATGTGCTCAACAGGTTCTGTGAGAATACAAAGATGAATGAAACCCAGTTCTTGCCATCAAGTAATTTCAATCTAGTGTTTGGGCGTAAATCCCATATAACTCTAATGCAAGGCCAGATATAGAGACTATTAGGTTGAAGTGCAGAGCTATGTTATTCAAAGAGGGAGAGATCAGAAGACTCATGGGGTAGGGAGATGGAGGAAAAGAGAAAAATCTCAATGAAGGAGGACGTATTCAAATGGAGCCAGAAAGATGAGTACAAGTTCAGTAAGGAAAAGGGACTGAGGGGCAGCATGAAGAGCATAGCACTGGCAAAGAGTGGATTTTTTTGGAAATCAACATTTATTTGGTCTTTCATTCATTATCTGGGTCTCTGTTCTATAAAATTGGTTCTACCCTGATTGAGGTTACCATGGAAGAAAGGAGCACAGTTGACCCTTGAACAATGTGGAGTAGCAGGACTGACAATAAAAAATCCACATCTAACTTTTGACTCCATCAAGACTTAGTTGTCCTTCAGTATCCATGGAGGATTAATTCTAGGAACCCTGGTGGGTGCCAAAATCCATGGATGCTCAAGTCCCTTATATAAAATGACATAGAACAAGGCATTCAGTCTATTCTCCACATGTGCAGATGAGGAACCCAGGAATACAGAGGGCCAACTGTATATTTATTGAAAAAAATCCACATATAAGATATATGCATAATCTGTGGATACAGACAATGGGGTGGTGAGGGTCTGGGTGGGGGATGGGAGAGGGATGGAAGAGGTTAATGGGGGAAAACGAGGACCTATGTAATACTTTCAACAATAAAGATTAAAAGTTCAAATCCATGTTGTTCAAGGGTCAACTATATTTTACTTAAACACATCTCTAGTTTTGATAGCAGAGATGGCAGTTCTTTATCTTTCCCGTATGGTCAAGACACAACCTTCTGAACTGAAGAGAGCAAATACATGAATTAGAAGAATACACTGAAATAATTCTGATATAATGACATCATTCCTGCTTCTCTAGTGAATAATATCCTGCTTTCTTGGTGACTGTGAGCAATGCTCATTTATATAAGAAAGGAATTGTCTACACTGTGACCAGCACTTTGTTGGCACAGCAATGAAGTAAGGCTGTTTGCCTGCCTTCAGAGAACTCAGAGTCTTTTGGGGACTATGATGGTGTTACATACAGAATGCAGGCCATTTAACCTTTGTTATTCTCATTTTCCTCATCTCTGAAAATGGAACTTGGAATGCCTTTCCTACATGGGGATGTGATGAGACTGAAATTACTGTGTGTGAAAGAACAGTTAAAAGTATGAAGGACATTATAAATGTTCAGTGATAATAATCCTGTGAATCTGCCTATTATCCCCCACTCTTAGTTCTTCCTAATTGCATAAAGGAGTCTCCTGGGCCAGAATGAATCAGGGTAAGTGCCTACCCTGTTATCTGCTGCAATGATGAGTCAGATGAATGCCCTGACTCCAACACATTTGACTGTCTCTCTTGCACTCTCTGGCACTGTTACTAGAATAAGCATATTTCTACTTGATTGACCCATTGGGAAAATGAGTTCTTAGCTGGGAGTACTCAGGTGTCTGAACATTGGGTTTGAGTTCTTTCTGCTGGGGTCCTAGAGCCATCTGTGTTTCACCAGACTGGAGCCGTTTCCCAAAGTGAACATTGTTAAGCTCTACAGCTGAGATGTTTTCTTCCAAGTGGGATATGCAGCAGCAAAACTGAAAGCTTTCACAAATCTCTATGTGGATAACTTTTACTGAAAATATTGCTATTAATGCAAATGCATTCACCTAAGAATGATGGAACAAAGGCCAGTTTACGGCTTACTGCCTTTAGAAGAAGGGGGAGTGGGCTTTTGAAATTGATTGCTGGGTGAACACAATTTGTACTAAGTTTGCCTCTCAATTGGACTTGTGACAGCTTTTAGCTATGTTTGAAACAGCAGAGAAATTTCTCTTTTGTCCCTTGAAGGGAAAGTGGCTAAATCGATTTGGGTTATTTGTCTGGAAAACTGTCTTGCTATCTGGGAAACTGTCTCTCTGGATGCATAAAACAGCCTCTTTTATAAAGACGGGGCCCTGAGCCATGGCTACCTTCTATAATTACAAAGTGCATAACATTTATCAGCAATAAAAATGTACAGTTTCTCTTTGGAAATGTTCTGGCTGAATTGCAGCTATTTATCATTATTTCTAAATAAAAAACTCTGAATGGGTTGTGACAACAGCCAGACAGGTGCTATTTAAATAAATAAATAAACAAACAAAACATTGGAAGAATTGTGATTACATTTTTCAAAGAAGTGTCATCTCAGATAGTTAGAATAACAATCATGAGCAGCCTGCACCTGGGGAAGTTGACCTTGAGTGACAGTTGGAGGGGGGGGGGGCTACTTAAAGTATGCTGCCCCAGGATTATATGGGAGATTGAAGGAGCATAAAGGTTGGATGGGCCTCTGGTAATTTGTCTATTTTTATCTGGCACCTAATGAGAAAATTGGGAGAACTTTATATGATGCGAGTGTAGTATCTGGAGAAGTGATACCTAGTCCAAATATGAGAACTTCTTTGAAGAGAGAAACCGTGTCACAAACTATTTGATTTTTCAATCTATAAAATGGATAAGGTAATGCTAACTTTCTAATTACCTCTATAGCTTCTTTATGTGGGTTAAGCAAAACGATGCTTGCAAAACAGTTATTACAATGCCTACCTGGCACAGAGTAGGGGCCTTAAAAAGATATTTATTTAAAAAATGAATGAATACATGAACAGAGGAAATTGGGAAGCTTCAATTGGATGTGCGTCCCCCTTTGGGAGAAAACAGAGTCTGCTTCTGGGTGAACCTCTGAGTGTCTTAAAACTTCTATGCAACAGTTAAACTGTTGGCTGAGCAAGTCATGAGCATTGGTTCTATCAGGGAAGGAACTACAAAGATTCATCTTTTACTTCCCACAGTGAATCTTTCAACTTTTTTTTTTTAATTTGCTTTCATTGATTTTTTTTTCTAGAGAGAGAGAAAGGAAAGGAGAGGGATAGAGAGATAGAAAAATCTATTAGAAAGAAACATCATCCATTGGCTACCTTCCACACGCCCCCTACTGGGGATTGAATCCACAATCCAGGCATGTGCCCTGACTTCTTGGTTCATGGGTCCATGCTCAACCACTGAGGCACACCCTCTTAATCCACAAATTTATTTGGCAATTGAGTGTCTATACTGCTCTCTCCTATCTTAAGCATAAATAATCATGCTGTTAGACTGCTATTTCCAGACTGAGATTCTCTTTATTATTGATAGTAATAATAATAATAACAACAAGTACACATTATTTGATGCTTAGTCTATGCTCAGCACTTGCAGAAACACCTTTACATGCCTTACCTCATTTAATATTTAATAACCTTTAAGGTGTAGATATAACTATCCCCATTTGAAAGATGAGGAACTGAAGTCCCATAGGGTTAAATAATTTTTGTAAGCTCTATGACCAGAGGAATGTGAATACATTTCAGAAGAATATTCATAATTACTAAATATTTCTAAATAGAATATTGGAGGAAAGGAAAAATGCAAATACAATTGCTTTGTCAGACTGAGTAAAGTCTGAGGAGTGAATTCCTAATCACCTTTAAGTTTATTAAGGAAGATTGTAAGAGAAATAGAGCCTAGTTGTCCTTGATCAAGGATACTAGCAAGAAGAAATGGCTAATGTGGATAAAAAGACATAAAGAAGATTCCATATTCTGTGGTCAAATCTCTGGAATAAATGACCCATGAATGATGGCCAATTGCACAGTCATCCATGGGGATTAGTTGATTTGCTCAAATGCTTGCTCATTTACAAGGGTCAAATGAGCTAACCTTTTGAAACACCAGGCTCAAGATATAGAAACATTTCTGGTTCCAAATTTAATTTATTTTTCATCCAGTGCTTTAGATAGATACATTTTATTATGCTGTTTTCATGTTTCAAATGCATTAACTTGGTAATGTAAATTAAATTTTTATATCATGTGAAAAACATTCTTTTTGATTTTTCAATAAGTTGTTCTCATCTAAATGCTAAAGTGGTATTGACTTTGAAATACCAATTAATATTATTCCTGAGAACAGTCTTTAAATCTCAGGGTTAGGAATCTGGCCTACATATCCTCTGAGTATACACTTAAGATGATCTTTAGCCTTTGGGAAAAATGAGGCTGATGATGATAAAAATATGACTAGGAAGGATAAGTAAGTTTGATCTGTAATCTCAGAATAGGTTATGTGTATATGGAAGGATATATATGTTAAGTATCCAGATCTAAAATCTCTTTAGAATGTATAATTTGAAAGTTACATCGTGAAGGGGAACCCATAATACCTTCCTCAGGTACAGTGATGCTACACATCAAACAAGCTCCAAGGAAATCAGTGCTTTTTTTCCAGTTCAATTATTGTTACAATAATCTACAGAGTCATTTATTGATCTTTCACAAATTTCTCTAGTAGTTATAACTATAGTATCTAGGTGCTTAATAAATCAATTAACAATGAAATCCATTTACCATCCATCTTTCTATCAGCAACCAGAGATCACTTGCAGGGCCATGTCTATATTAGCTCTCTAGAGTACTTAGAAAAATAGAAATAACTCTATATATTACAGAGGATTGTATTATAACTTTGGATCCATTTTTAAAAATGCTTTCACTTGAAACAAATTTGAAATTGATTCAAGGGAATATATATGGATAATACATTGTTCAAGTGAAATATAAACAAAATATGTATTTAATTATAAATACTGCCTTATTATGCTCATGGTGTCTAGGCTTCTCTGTTTTTTTACCTAGATACTTTCATGAAGTTTCTACCTTTGCACCTGTATCAGATGATATTGTACTAGTTTCCCCACACAATATCTTTGAATGATTTGTGAATACTTGTATCAGCCTCAGGGATCTCCTTCATGGACTTATTCTTAGCTCTTGTGTTTGACAGGACAAACCTAAACACCAGAACTCAAGTCTTCCCTACTTAAACTGGTTGTTGATGCCTGTCTTTTTTTATTCCAAATTAGAGTTTCTGGTACTTGAACCTGACCTGAACAAATATTGCTTTGACCATTGATCATCCCAGGTTCCATAGACTAATATTTGTTATCTTTTTGGGTTTACTAACTCCTTAAAAATATTATGAAACCTATGGACCATTGCCCCAGAAAAAGTTTCATAACAATCCTAGACTATTTACAGATATCCGGAAACTCATCTATGAGTCCCAGTTTAAGAATCACTGTTTAAGACTCATAGGTGTAGAGAATAGGCTGATGGTTTCCAGCGGGGCGGAGAGTTGGGTGGCTAGGTGAAAAAGGTGAAGGGATTAATAAGTACAGGTTGAATAGCTAAGATCTGGAAACAGCTCAAGTGCCCATCAGTAGATGAGTGGATAAAAAATAAGTACATTTACACCACAGAATACTATGCAACTATAAAAAAGAAGGACCTCTTACCTTTTGAGATAGCATGGAGGGACCTGGAGAGTATTATGCTAAGCAACATAAGCCAGTCAGAGAAAGACAAGTATCACATGATCTCTTGTGATCTAATGTGGAATCTAATGAACAAAATAAACTAATGAACAAAATAGATACAGATACATAGAAGCATGGAACAGACTGAGGTATCTCAGAGGGAAGTCAGGGGTGGGAAGTGGGTGGGGAGAGATTAACCGGGAAAGTTCTATGCATATATGCAGAGCCCATGGACACAGACAATAGTGTGTGAAGGCCTGGGGGGTGGAGGGCTACCAAGTGGAGGGGTACTTTCAACAATAAAGATTTTAAAAAAGAAGTACAGATTGGTAGTTAGAAAATAGTCACAGGATGAAAAGTACAGCATAGGGAATATAGTCAGTAATATTGTAATAACTGTGTGTGATGCCAGGTGGGTACTGGAAATATTGGGGGAACACTTTGTCAAGTATATGATTGTCTAACTACTACACTGTACACCTGAAAACAATAAAAAATAGTATTCAATGTAAACTGTAATTTAAAATTTTAAAAAGAATCACTGTTTAAATGGTCACAGGAGCTTGATGGTACTCTGGAGCTAGATCCAAAGGTTAAAGGAAAATGATCAATTTCAAAAGTTTTTTCTGGAAAAGGTAATTTCCACTCTAAGCAAATTTGTATAATTTATCCCTTAGTTTGACATTGTCCAGAGACTCAAATTGCATTGAAATTGGCATGAGGTAAAAATTTAATATAAAAATGTAAGTGGAAACTAATATAGCAGTTTTATTTATGCTGCTGAGATTAAGGTCAAAGTATTTTCTTTTGGAATTGTTCATCTTTTGGGTTGGCTGGAATATTAAAGTGCATCTTCTCCAACAGCATTTCTGATGCTTAAATCCACTCTATGTTGAACACTTTTCTTGTTGTTTCTGAGTTAGCCATCACAATTTTAATGTGTAAGGAGGGAGTACTTATTTTTTAATCAATTTTTAAAAGAATTATACTTTCCCTTTATATAAGAAAACTTTAGATTATTGTGACCTCAGGTCTTTTTCTCAAAATTGTAAAGAATAATGCAAATGGATTCATGCAGTAAAAGAACATATAACATAGTCATTTTTTTCCAATCTATTTCTATCTAGATTCTAAGTTTTGGCTTTTATAGCTGTTGACATGGCAGCATTCTTTTTTTATATATAATGAGAGATGCTATAAGTTTTTGAGTGAGAAATAGAAGATCATTGTTGGAGCAGATAAAGAAACATTGAGTCACTTATTTACAAAATGCTTTTCTCTCTGTGACAACCAGTGTTCACTACCTAAGTTAATAGCATATTTTAAAAAATCAGCCCCTATACCCTGGATATTCTAACTCAACAACTTGGATAGAAATGTAGTGAAAAAAAGTATTTCTGAATGTCAGTTCCAGGAATTTTAGTTATACTTTCCATCTGTTTTCATCAAATTCCTGGATTCCAAATGTCTTTATCCTTTCATAAATTCTTTCTCCCTCTTCTTTCATGTGGAAATGTGTAGAAACCCTTACTTTAAGTGTGAGAAATGACTGAAAAGCAATGAGACCAACTTCACAGCACTATATATGCTAATGAACATTGACCTTCAAAGTAGTCAACTTGGGAGTCTGCACAATTATCCCAATGTTGTCATTGCTTAAAATATTTTCAAATTTGTTTCAGAATTGGTATATGAGCCACATATGCTGTTCCACTGGCCAAAGGGGCTAGATATTTGGTTATCAACCTTATTTTACATTGTAATCACCTATGAAGATTTAAAAATATGGTGTCCAGGCCCGTCTCTAGAGATTCTGATTAATTGTTGTGGAGCGTAGCCTGGGTTAGGGTTTTATGAATTTCCCCAGTTAGTTTTAACATGAAGTGAAGGTTCCTAATAGCTTATCTGCCACCTAAGAATTCTTTGAAACCAAATTTCACAGCTTAAAGCCATTCAAAGTGAAATAATATGCTAAGTGAAATAAGCCAAACTGAGAGAAAGAAATATCACAGGCGTGGCCGGTTTGGCTCAGTGGATAGAGCGTCGGCCTGCGGACTGAAAGGTCCTGGGTTCGATTCCGGTCAAGGGCATGTACCTTGGTTGTGGGCACATCCCCAGTGGGAAGTGTGCAGGAGGCGGCTGATCAATGTTTCTCTCTCATCGATGTTTCTAACTCTCTATCTCTCTCCCTTCCTCTCTGTAAAAAATCAATAAAATATATATATTTTAAAAAGAAATATCAGAAGATCTCACTTATTTGTGGAATCTAAAGAACAAAATGAGTTGACCAACAAAATAAGATTCGAAGCAGGGAGGCATGGAACAGACGGATATATTTCGATATGGGGTTGGGGGGATGAGAAGAGATAAACCAAAGAACTTATATACATATATACATATCCCATAGACATGGGCAATAGAGTAGTGAAGACCTGGGGGAAGGGTAGGGGCTGGGAGGAGGGGGGAAAAGGGGGAAATGGGAAGTATCTGTAATACTATCAACAATAAAAATACATTTAAAAATGAAAACAAATGAAGTAATAGAGTAGATGTCAGGTAATCTACCTTAGCTCTCTAATTCACTATGATTTCTCCAGCACTGTGTTCTATTAGCACATTTCCCCAAAAGCCATTGAACTATCTTTAATAAAGAAAAGCTAAAAAAAAAGCAACTTTACAAATAGGACAGTCTTATTAATTTGACTTTCAGCTGACTAGAATTAGATTAAGTTTGTTGAAGAAGATTGTTTTTGTTCTGGACTATCTATATACAGTAGTTCCTCGGGTTATGTCAGAGAGCTGTTCCTACAGCATGACATAATGCAATTTTCGCCGTAAGTTGGAACCCACCTACATAAGCACCTACGTCACTCACATGGAGCACATACACAGCAATAATGAAGTGAAACAGTAAAAAAAATTAAAAGAAAGATAACAATTCCTGACCTTTACTTGTGGTAAATAAATAATAAAAAACATAAAGCACATATGTACATATGTTGAAATGTTGGAACTTTTTTTTAATAAATAAATGGGAGATGGCAACGTAACCACGAAACGATGTACGTCGAGTCCGACATAACCCAAGGACTCTGTATATAAAAGCCTAAGCTACCATCCGACTGTTCGACCATCTGACCAGTAGCTATGATGCGCACTGACCACCAGGAGACAGACGCTCAACACAGGAGCTGCTGAGCTGCAGTGACTTGGCAGCTGTGGTTCTCAGATGACACACCTGGAACCAGAGAGGAGGGAGCCAGATTTCGGGGTCTGTCACCTGAGAACCACCCTCTCGCAATCTGGAACCCATCAGGGGATGTCGGAGAGCCGGTTTCTGCCCAATCCCCGCAGGCCAGGCCAAGGGACCCCACCTGAGCACAAATCTGTGCACCAGGCCTCTAGTTTTAAATAAACAGGTGCTGAATTACTGTATTTTTACCAGATAACAGCAATAAAAGAGTTTTTATTTTTTCAGAAGAGGAAGAGGAACAGCTAAAAATACTTTCTTATACCATGGTCTCAACATATGTGGATTTAAAATTTTCTTCCAGCTTCATGGTACATGCTCTTTCTATAAACAATTTCTCGATAATGTCGATTTCTTATTAAATATGTCTTACAAGATGAGATACTATCTAACACATCCAAAGTTCCAAATGATTTTAAAGAAATGCTTGATGTGGTAGAAATATTTTTAGCTTTTCCCAAATTAATTTGGGTGGATTTTTACCACATGGATAAACATATTCTTTTAATAAATATATTTGATGGAATTAGATTGAAGAGCAGAACTCATTCACTTAGCAATAACAAAACACAAAACAAAAGTACAGTAACTGACAGACAAGATGGGTGATAAAAATGTAGTTATAGAAAGAACAAGGGGAAAGTTGAAATTATGGCCTATGTGTTTTCCACGGGAAGAGAAACATTTAAATTACAATGAAATTGACAAAACTTATAACTGTGGAAAAGCTGTTAATGGTGAACCAAAAAGAGTCTTCAAGCCAATGGTGAGTCTGGCACATTTATGCTCTTGATGATGATGCTGACTTTGTCCTCTATATGAATGCAAATTGGAATTTTAAAGGGGTTTTAATGAATTTCATTATAGCTGTTAAGAATTACATATGAGAAATTGGTACAATCCCAATTAATAAGTGAGGTTGGAGGGAATCTGAAAGTGCTGGAATACAGGCATCTTCCAATTTTTAGAAAACTTAGCCTTTCAAAAATTCCATATAATTCCATTATCCATGTAAGATTTCAGAAATGACTGTCATATGAGATGAAAAACAATTCTGATTTACTGGGATGGTAAAGAACATTAAAAAATTATATATGTTTTATGCATGTACCACTCCACAGGCCAATGACTTGTCCCCTCTCATTCTTTAAAAATATTATAATAACAAGTTTGTTGAGCTTACTCAGAAGCCAGGCAGTGTACTGTATATATTAGACTGAAGTATAAAAGTGCAATATTGGACCAATATTTGTCTACATAAACAGCAATTAAAAATGGTTCAATCTTGCCGAAACCGGTTCGGCTCAGTGGATGGAGTGTTGGCCTGCGGACTCAGGGGTCCCGGGTTCGATTCCGGTCAAGGGCATGTACCTGGGTTGCGGGCACATCCCCAGTGGAGGATGTGCAGGAGGCAGCTGATCGGTGTTTCTCTCTCATCGATGTTTCTGACTCTCTGTCTCTCTCCCTTCCTCTCTGTGGAAAATCAATAAAATATATTTTTTAAATAAAAATAAAAATAAAAAAATAAATAAAAATAAAAATGGTTCAATCTAGTACATTATTTTAGTTTATCTTTAAAACCACATGATGAGGTAGTTAGGATTAGCCTCTTTTCATAGATGAGGAAGCTGAGATTCAGAGAATTACTTTATCTTGAATCCACAACAAGATAATGGCAGAGAAATGATTCAAACCCCAAATGGCCTGACTCCAGAGTGAGTGATTTTCTAGTATGGTACTGTGTCTGACATTTTCCAATTCATTTAAATTATGTAAGCATAAGGCACATCTATGATAAGGTTTCAACTCTTAATTGTACGAGAATAGAGCAGTATTTATGGATGTGTTAATTTAGTTACACTAAATTGAAAGTTACAAATTAAGAAGGAATGACAAAATAGGAAGATATGAATGCCAAAGAGAAATATAAATTTGCACTAGCTGGCATAGATCTAAATGTTAACTTTGGTGGTTGCTAAAAATTATCAAGTATTTAGCCATATGGGTTTGAAAGCATCCACCACTAATTTACTATGTGACTTTGAGCAATTAACTTTTCACTCTGAGCCTTAGCTTAGTCATATGTAAAGGTTTGGCTTAACTCATCTTTATGATTACTTCCACATGGAATATTCTGTGATTGCTAGGGTTCTATGGATTTTAGCACTTAGATTCATGTATGTAGTATTCACTCAATATGTCCTAAGGAATAATGGATTTAAAAAATAAAAGGCAGAAATTTCCATGTTTTTAGCCTGTTAATTCAAACAAATATTTGAGCATCTGTGTATTTACCATTTTGCCACCTTGCCTTGAAATGTGTGTGTGTGTGTGTGTGTGTGTGTGTGTGTACAGGGGGTAGATGGTGTTCAGGATCCATGGGGAGATCACAAAGAGATATCATCAGAGGAATGAAAAGATCAGGTATGCATATTAGAATATAAAGAATTGATATATATATAAAACCTTAATATGCAAATAGACCGAATGGCAGAACAACTGAACAACCAGTTGCTATGATGTGCGCTGACCACCAGGGGGCACACACAGAAATGGTGGTCATAGGCAGCAGGTGGCAGAGTCCAAAAGATGGTGGGCATCTGCCATGACGGGATGGTGGAGCAGGTGAGCAGGGGCGCCAGACCAAGGCAGGACACTGGTTGCTGTCATTGGGGTGAGCCTCTGGTGGTTACTGAAAATTCTTTGCTTGCATGCACCACAGTCCCACCCGGCAATCACACCTGCTGCTGACACCAGCCCCGCTCACACCTGCTGCCAGCGCTGGAGCTGCTGCTCGCACCCTCTGCTGGTGCCCGACGCCAGCCCCGATCACTCAGAGCCGTCAGCGGGTGCAAATGGCAGTTGCCGGCCCCTTTGCCCCTCAGGGCTTCTCCACCTCCCCCTGCTTCTGAGGGGTGATCAGGGCTGCTGCTGCCTCTCACACTTGCTGACAGCCCTGATTGCCCTTGAGGGCTTTTCCACCTTCTCCGCTCCTGAGAGGAAATCAGGGCAGCAACTGCTGCTTGCATGCGCTGCTAGTGCCAGCCCCAATCACTCCGCATCATCAGCGGGTGCAAGTGGGGCTGGTGCTGTCAGCGCATGGGAGTAGTGATGAGAGCAGGGCTGCTGGCAGACAGGGGACTGGGGCCCATGGCGGGAGGCTGGGCTGGGGCGTGGAGGATGGGCCAAGAACTGCCCCTGTGCCCACTGTAGCCTCACGGCCCACAGTTCCTTTCAAGGTGCACAAATTCGTGCACTGGGCCCTAGTATAAACTATAAATGGGTTGTATGGCCATGTTCTGAGATAGGAAACATTGAATGAAAGATTGAGTTGAAGAGTAGATGAGGAGTTTAGTTTTGGATATGGTAGGTTTATCTTACTACTTATCAGACATTCAAAATGAAGATGTCTTATTGGACTTTTGGGTGTAAGCTCAGGAGAAAGAAGTTGCCTGGAGATCCATGCTTAAGAGTACTTATTTGTTAATAAATCTTCTTTCATTCTTTATTCTTTGTGAGGTTTGGCTGCATACCAGGAGCCATTTTGGGAGACAGACAAAATGCATATACTGGAAAGTAAGGTCAAGGGGAGAGAGAAAAAGGAATTTTAAGATAAGATGCAGAGAAACTAGTAAGGACATTCAAAAACTTTAATGTGGAAAGAAAGCTGAGATTAGAAACTGGGGTGCACAGTTATGAAATGGTTCACAGGAATATGAATTGGGTTTCAGGGAAGTTATGCAAGTTCTTACAAATACCTTCTTTTTCATTTAATGCAGTTTCTATCTGGCTGCCTATACATATGTAGTAGCTTTTGCCACTTAAAGGCACTGCTTAACCTCAGACACCACCGTAGAAGCTGCCATGAAGGGTACTTGGGGGTTGAAAAAAATGATAAACTAACTTGCAGAAAATCAAGTAACCAGTAATAAAACCCTGATGAGATGGTCTGTAGAAGTAGAGGAATATATTATCACTGCTAATTACAACTAAACCTTTAGTGTTTTCTTCTGGGTAATAGAATGAGAAGTGAGAGCACAAGAGGACAAAATCAATAAACCCTTTTCTCTCTTTAATTTCAATCCTGTTTGTCTTATACTTGCATTCAAGTTACTGTTTAGGTCATTCTTTGTAGAAAGTTCATTTCTTAAGTCCACTGAGTGTTCTATAGATTGGACAATCAAGCCGAACTCACCACAGTGGAAAGGCCATAAATGGTGAGCATGGAGAGGATGCCCTATCTTTTTTTTCCCTATCTTTTTTAATTGGTAGTCAATATGAAGGTGATGGTAAAAAATTTTTATCATGTCATTTATCACAGACAGACACTAGAGAGCTGGAAGTATATTAACCAAATTGCTCATTTTCCTTGAAGTGTTTTATTTTGTTGTCCATGGTTATTAGTTTGGAGCATTTATTTAGAGAGTTCTTGCTTTCGTCCATTCCCACAGAAGGTGATAAGAGCATGTCTATAGATTTAGACATAATTTTGAAATTCTGACTTTTCTATTGGGCTTAACTGTTATCCTTGGAAATGTGTCAAAAGCATGAAGTCAATGAATCCCAGGCAGTGAATGTTGTTATCCCTAATATGTAGAACAGGAACAAAAATATTGTAAGTCAAGGCGATACATTTAGAAGATTAATTTTCAGGGACAGTGTCAGAATAGCCTGAAACACATATGTGTTTTAATAGAGTAAAGAACAAAGAGATGAGTAAATACCTTGTCTTTGCCAACATTCTGAGAAAAATCAGGGCAAGGATTTTACACTCTGCAAGAGCAAAAACTGAGTGGTGCATGTGCTGCCATAGCCAAAGGCTTTTCCTAGGCCTTGGTTGGAAAAAATGGAAATGTGGATGCAAAGGGATGGGGACAGATACTAAGGAAAACCCACAGAGGCAACACTATACATTGAGTTGTCCGAGAAAACGAAGTGAAAGAAATTTAATTTCTCTCTTAAGTTTCTGATAGAATAACTGTTATAAATAACAGAGGGAGAATAAAAATGATTACATGATTCTATTTTAAAATGTCATGTCCTTTTAACATCCATCTCTACTATTGTTTTACCTAGGTTTCCTGTCTTACAGGAACAACTTGTCAATTTCTTTTATGTATTTAGTCATGCAAAGCCAATAAACCTGAACTATTCATGTATTGCAGTTGTCACTATGATTATGGGTATTATTTTGTTGTTGTTGATTGTCTTTCACAGATATTGAATGAACGTGAAGATTAGGTATATGTAAATGGGTTTGTCTAAAACAAAATTCTGGCATTCAGATCAAAATTAGCCCTACATACTTATAATGTTGTATGTACCCATTCATTTATTCATTCATACAGAATCATTTATTGGGTTTCTTCTTTTTTTAGCCTCTCTCCAGGTATTGAGAAATCAATGCTATACAAAGCCCGCCCTCAAAGTCCTAATCATCTATTCAGAATCAGTTTGCTTTTAAGATTCTATGGAAGTACCATACAACAGTTCTCATCGCTCATATTATTCCTCTATTACAGTTCAATTTACTTTTTGAAATGTGAGGACTTTAAAGAGAGTTCACCTTGAAACTGCAAGTGATAGATAACAAGTTAACTCTAAAACTTAATAATAAACAATGTCAATGTTCAGGGATTAGTTTTGGGTTCTGGCTTACCTCTTTCTATTTTAAAATAATAGTGAGTTCACATCATAAAAAACCTTCTCCAGATCCGAGACTTGCAAACACTGAGAATAATATACTCTGTCCAACTCAGTTATCAAGGAAGTTCTATTCTTCCAAAATTTGGGATGAAGAACCACAAAATATTTACAAGAAGACTTCTTTATGAAAAAGTACCCTAATTACAGTTCAAACTACAATGGTCCCCAGAGCTTGTCCTGGGGTTAATTCAAATTTATAAAATATTGCCTCAGTCATTATCCAGAGACTGAAGACCTTTAACTAGAAATTGCATCCAGGTGAGCTCAATGTTTGTGATTGTCCATCTGGTGACCCTGAATATTGCAGTGATTTGTGTCCAGGTCACTTATATTAGCAGTCTCCTATCATAAGCCAAAACTTGGGCATCTGACCAGAGTAATTTGAAGTCATGTGAATTGTTTTAGGATGGCTGGTAGTAGACAGGAAAAGGTTCTTTTTTGCTCTTTTATAATATAGTTAATTGACATAGTTAATATAATTAGTCAACACGTTCTTTCCATTAAAAAATGCTAACTTTTTGTATTGTTACCCACTTTTTTCTCCTCTCCTTGGTTAAATCTTGAATTTCATTGTGGGTAGGGAGCTGACATCATTAGCTGTCATTTTGATTCTAAGCCAGGACATGGGTACACTGCAGGAGGAGTCAATGATCAGAAAATCTCTCTCTGTCGAAATCCATTTGCATCTTTGTGGGATTGATTCCTGCTAGAGATTAACTGTTCATTGCCATTTAATCTATACTGTTTGGGTTAAGTCCTCCATCTCACTTCCACCTAAGCCCCTGGGGCTACTTTGATGCTGCATTAAGGAACTGACTCAACCAGTTTATCAATGCACTACTCACGCAGAGAATTGGAGCCAGGACTCTGAAACAAAAATCATAACTTTTTTTTCTTGTTCCTTTTTTTCCTCTTCTGTGGTAAAAAGAGAGAAATAACTCTTCATTGGCTAATGGGTTTTCATATCATGGTCCTTGCCAACCAATGTAAACCAGAAAGTTTTTACAAATCTCATCCATACCATGCCTAATCCAATTATGATATTTAACATGAAGCAGCTTTACTGAACAGTTTAATATTTACAGATATGTGATTGGTATCCTTTTACCCTGTCAACCAGAGAGACAGATCACCCATACCAATGAGAAGACATCTTTTCCTCTTATCAACCTTGCTGTGACCTTGTCATGACTTCTCTCTATTTGGAAATAATGATACCTGGGTCCCATTAATCTTTGCAGTGATGTTGTCTGGCCTCATATAATAGTTACCAACCCTTGAGTTGCTCTAAGGAAATGAAGCATTATGCAAATTTGCACTCATTCCACAGAGGTCAGCCTTTTCAGAACTTCCCTCCAAAGAAAAATGCTTCATTCATGTTACCCTGCTTTATGAATGGAGCCTCTTAGGAGCTGTGCTGCCCTTACATGCTTGCTCTGTCGCCTGTATGACCTTCCCTGAGAGAAGGACTCTTTTGCAGTTTATGTCTCACAGCAGCATTGACATTTAGGGAACTGATAATATTAAGACAGACAAAAAATAAAAAAAGAAGAGAAAAAAATAGACTACCTTATTTTTCCCTGAAGTACTTAGGATATTTATCTGGCTCCTCATTCTCTGAAAGATGAGCTCTCTCTTGGCCACAAGAAGCTAAAGCCATTAAAAGAGAGAAGCCGTTTTCTTCACATTCTCACTTCCAGAATGGTTAAATGCTTGTAAATTGTTAAAAGATGAGTGGAAACTGCATTTCTGAAAGTCTTTTCTATCATTCTGTGTGCCAGGATGAGCAAAATTAATGTGTTCCAGATTATTGCTTTCAACCTGTTATAATTAGTCAAAAAATGTTATAACGTCAAGCCCAGCTTTAAGAACAACAGATATTGGACAAGACATCATTTCAAAAGTCTTCACTTGACTAAGGAATTACAGAAAGCTTCTTGAACTCTGTGGTGCATCTCTGCATTTATTTACAGACTAGAGGGCCCGGTGCACAAAAATTTGTGCACTCGGGGGGGTCCCTCAGCCTGGTCTGTGCCCTCTTGCAGTCTGGGACATGGGGTATTGGGCCTAAGCTGGCAGTCAGACATCCCTCTGGCAGCCCAGGAGCCCCCGGGGGATGTCCACTTGCCAGCGGGTAGCAGTCCTAAGTTGCAGTTGGACATCCTTAGCGCTGCTGAGGAGGCAGGAGAGGCTCCCGCCGCCACCGCTGTGCTGGCAGCCATCAGCCTGGCTTGTCGCTGAGCAGACCTCCCTCTGTGGGAGCACACTGACCACCAGGGGGAAGCTCCTGCACTGAGCGTCTGCCC
Source organism: Myotis lucifugus (assembly GCF_000147115.1). Classification (NCBI taxonomy): domain Eukaryota; kingdom Metazoa; phylum Chordata; class Mammalia; order Chiroptera; family Vespertilionidae; genus Myotis; species Myotis lucifugus. The sequence continues at coordinate 19,597,218 of NW_005871050.1, read as the reverse complement.
CCTGGGGGTCAGTGTGTGTCATAGTGACCAGTCATTCCAGTCGTTCTGCTGTTAGGGTCAATTTGCATATTACCCTTTTATTATATAGGATAGAGGCCTGGTGCATGGGTGGGGGCCAGCTGGTTTGCCCTGAAGGGTGTCCCGGATCAGGTTGGGGGTGCCGTTGGGGTTCCTGGCCAGCCTGGGTGAGGGGCTGAGGTCCGTTTTCAGGCTGGCCACAGCCCCTTCAGGGCGGGGGTCTCCACTGGGGTGCCTGGCCAGCCTGGGTGAAGGGCTGATGGCTGTTTGCAAGCTGGCCACAGACCCTTCAGGGTGGGAGGCTCCCGCTGAGGTGCCTGGCCAGCCTGGATGAGAGGCTAAGGGCTGTGTTCAGGCTGGCCACACCCCCTTAAGGGTGGGAGTCCCTACTGGGGTGCCTGGCTAGCCTGGGTGAGGGGCTGATGGCCGTTTTCAGGCTGGCCATGCCCCCGGGCGACACAAGCTCCCAGCCTATTCTTCTTGTCTTTTTTTTTTCAGCAGGTATCTGGGATTTGTTAACCTTGTATAATTGAAACTTTGTAGCCTTGAGCAGAGCCAAGGGCCGGCCAGGGCAGCCGGGAAGCTTGGCTTCCTCCATTGCCAGGGGCAATCCAAACCTCCTGCTAGCTCCAGCTCTGTGGCCGCCACCATCTTTGTGATGGAGTGATGGAGTGATGGTTAATTTGCATATTACTCTTTTATTAGATAGGATTATTAAATGTTTGATAGAAAGTGTGATGGATAGAAAAATTGAAAGCACAAGTGTTAGGAACCACTATTAACTAAAGAATAGAAAATATAACAAAGAAAGGAGTTATAATGCGATTAACAAAAGATTATACTCAATTTAAAAATACGGCTTTATATATGACTTTGGAAAAATTCAACTCCTGTGTTATAGAGAATCCATATCCAGGTTAAATGCTTTGGCACTGCCAAGTCATGATGACAGATGTCAAATTGGAATAAGGATTAAATATCTTTAGAAGTTGCACAGTCCAACCTCATGGTTGGTTAGAAGAATAGACTTTAAAAGCATATGTAGTTTTGGAACCCAGTTTTCCACTTATTAGCTATTTTAATTTGGGCAAAATATGTCACCTCTAAATGACTTCATTGGTAATGTGGGACAGTAATAATAATCTAATCTAATAAAAGAGAAACATGCAAATCGACCACACCTTTGCTATGCCCCAAGCCATGCCCACCAGCCAATCAGAGTGACTGTATGCAAATTAACCCAATCAAGATGGCGGCTGGCAGCCACGGAGCTGGAGCAAGCAGGGGGCTTGGTTGCCCCAGCTATGGAGGAAGCCAAGCTTCCTGCCTGCCCTGGCCTGAGGTAGCCTCCACTCAAGGCAACAAAGTTTCAATTATAGAAGATAAATAAATCCCAGATACCTGCTTCCAACCAGCCTCCACTGGGAGCTTGGGTGGCTGAGGGCTGTGGCCAGCCTGCAAACAGCTATCAGCCCCTCACCTAGGATGGCCACACCTTCATGGGGTGAGGGTCCCCACTCAGGGGCTTGGCCAGCCTGCAAACAGCCATCAGCCCCTCACCCAGACTGGCCAGGCACCCCAGAAGGACCCCCCACCCTGAAGAGGGTGTGGCCAGCCTGAAAACTGCCCTCATCCCCTCACCCAGGCTGACCAGGCACACCAGTGGGAACCCCCACCCTGATCTGGGACACCCCTTCAGGGCAAACCAGCTGGCCCCCACCCATGCTCCAGGCCTCTATCTAATCTAATAAAAGAGAAACATGCAAATTGATCGCACCTTCACTACGCCCCAAGCCAAGCCCAGCAGCCAATCAGAGCGACTATATGCAAATTAACTCAACCAGGATGGCGGCTGGCAGCACAGAGCTGGAGCAAGCAGGAGGCTTGGGTGCCCCAATTATGGAGGAAGCCAAGCTTCCTGCCTACCTTGGCCGGATGTAGCCTCCACTCAAGGCAACAAAGTTTCAATTATAGAAGATAAATAAATCCCAGATACCTGCTTCCAGCCAGCCTCCACTGGGAGCTTGGGTGGCTGGGGGCTGTGGCCAGCCGGCAAACAGCCATCAGCCCCTCACTCAGGATGGTCACACCCTCATGGGGTGAGGGTCCCCGCTGGCGGGCTTGGCCAGCCTGCAAACAGCCATCAGCCCCTCACCCAGACTGGCCAGGCACCCCAGCAGGGAACCCTACCCTGAAGGAGCTGTGGCCAGTCTGAAAACAGCCCTCAGCCCCTCACCCAGGCTGGCCAGGAACCCCAGCGGTACCCCCACCTGATCTGGGACACCCTTCAGGGGAAACCAGCCGGCCCCCACCCGTTTACCAGGCCTCTATCCTATTTAATAAAGGGGTAATATGCAAATTGACCCTAACAGCAGAACGACTGGGAATACTAGTCACTATGACACACACTGACCACCAGGGGGCAGACGCACATTGCAGGAGCTGCCCTCTGGTGGTCAGTGCACTCCCACAGGGAGAGGTCTGCTCAACCACAAGACAGGCCGACAGCTGCCAGTACAGCAGTGGTGGTGGGAGGCTGTCCCACCTCCTCAGCAGCACTAAGAATGTCCGACTGCAGCTTAGGCCTGCTTCCGCTGGCAAGTGGACATCCCCCGAGGTTTCCCGGGCTGCCAGAGGGATGTCTGACTGCCAGCTTAGGCCCGATCCCCTGGGGATCGGGCCTAAGCCAGTAGGTGGTCATCCCCCGAGGGGTCACAGGCTGCGAGAGGGCACAGGCCGGGTTGAGGGACCCCCCAAGTGCACAAATTTTTGTGCACCACGCCTCTAGTAATAATAATAATAATAATAATAATAATAATAATAATATTAATACTTCTGGCTGCTTTGATAATTAAATGACCTAATTAACTTAGCATGGTACCCAGCCCATAGTAACTACATATAAGATATTATTACTTTTATCATCAGCAGCAGCACTTTTAGATACATTGCCTTGTCTTTACAGTACTTTCTAATGCAATAATTTCCAAACTTGAGTATGCTTCAAAGTTGCCTGGAGACTTTGCTAATCCACAGCTTACTAGGCCCTACTTCCAGGGTTTTTGATTTAGAAGGTATGTGGTGCGGCGTAAGAATTTACATTTGTACAAATTCCCAGGTACAGCTTATGCTGCTGGTCTAGGGACCACACTTGGAGAACCACTGTTCTAAGGTATTCAGAGCAAGTTTTAATATACTTCTTTTTAAACTGAAATAAATCAATATAAGTGGTACATTGAACAATCAGAACTCATGGCATGAAATCTGAAAGCGTTTTTATTTTGTCTTCCATTATTGCTTTAATATTTATTCAGTGGTGAAAAATCTTCCTTTTCTCATAGATAAAAACCTGAGTAGATGTAAACTTTAAAAACATTCTCGATGGGGCAATTTGTCAAATATTAAGGCTTAGCCAAGTCAATGCTTGGCACTGATAAGAGAATTGCCTATACAGGAAAATTTTAAGTAGGCCCATAATCCATTCCAGGCAACAATACAAATAACAGAAGCTTCAAAGTTTCCATGAAAAAAAATGGCTGAAGAACTTTTCCACTTATGAAGTGGTGTAGACTTGGTAGCTTTCTTTCTCTACCTTCTGCCTTGTAAAAAGAAGGAAAATATATCCGAAAGAAGAAAACTGCATTGTGTGGGAGATGGCTTTAGGAACACTCTATAAACAATGGCAGTTTCAGGAACAATTTCTAAAACTTAAGTACTTCTGCCTGGTGGCTGAGAGAAACTTCAAGGCCTTTTGCGGTCAAACCAATCTGAAAGGTTAGAAAGATATACCCACTGTAGACAGTGATTCACTATATGATAATAATCTAGGGCAATTAGAAAAGAAATTTCTACCCAAAGGCTGGAGATAAAACCAGGGTTAGATAAAGCTGTGATTGATAATGCTTAAGAGGCCCAGGGAAAAGTACTTGATCTGACCTACAGTTAGTTGAAATTCATCTGGAGTTCAGGCAATAGATAAGCCTCTATCTTCCAAAGTATTCCCCAAACTTTAAGGAATAAAATAAATATAAGATAGGAAAAATGACCATTTAAACACTAAAACTGGAAATCTAAATTTATGAGGGTAAAACAAATTTATAAATAAAGATCTCCAGATATTTTTATGTAGAATAGTAAGAAAAAAAAAATGAGAAGCAGGGTGAAGACTAGGGAATGCAGTTTCATTGCTCCTGCTCAACAAACACACACACTTTGAGCTAACTTTTATTTCCTGGCAAGTCTATGTTTTAGGTCAGATTATATTTATAACACCTCAACAAATGTTAAACCCCTACTATATGCCAGGCACTATGTTAAGTGCTTTACCAATAATATCTTTTTAAGTAATAGGAACAAGTACGTGTGAATCAGGGTAAGTTAATATGAGATGCTGCAATAAACAATCCCATAATCTTCTTGACTTCATACAAATTTTTTTCTTTTTTTATTGTTTAAAGTATTACATACGTCTCCTTTTTCCCTAATGAACCTGCCAGCCACTCCCCCCGTCAGGGCAAGCCCCACCACCCCAGTGACTGTGTCCATTGGTTATGCTAATATGCATGCATACAAGTCCTTTGGTTGATCTCTAACCACCCTCCCCTGCCTTCTCTCTGAGGTTGGATGGTCTGTTCAATGCCACCTTATTTCTGGATCTATTTTTGTTCATCAGTTTATGTTGATCATTATATCCCACATATGAGTGAAATCATGTGATATTTATCTTTCTCTGACTGGCTTATTTCGCTTAGCATAATGCTCTTCAGTTCCATCCATGTTGCAAGTGGTAAAAGTCCCTTCTTTTTTATAGCAACATAGTATTCCATTGTGTAGATGTACCACAGTTTTCTAACCCACTCATCTGCTGATGGGCACTAGGCTATTACAAAATCTTAGCTATTTTAAATTGTGCTGCTATGAACATAGGGGTGCATATGTCCTTTCTGATTGGTGTTTCCGGTTTCTTGGAATATAGTCCTAGAAGTGGGATTACTGGGTCAAATGGGAGTTCCATTTTTAACTTTTTGAGGAAACTCCATACTGTTTTCCACAGTGGTTGCACCAGTCTGCATTCACACCAGCAATGTACGAGGGTTCCTTTTTCTCTGCATCCTTGCCAGCACTTGTCGTTTGTTGATTTGTTGATGATAGCCATTCTGACAGATGTGAGATGGTACCTCATTGTCGTTTTGATTTGAATCTCGGATGATTAGTGACTTTGAGCATGTTTCCATATGTCTCTTGGCTTTCTGTATTTCCTCTTTTTCAAAGTGTCTATTTAGGTCCTTTGCCCATTGTTGATTGGATTGTTTATCTTCCTTTTGTTAAGTTGTATGAGTTCCCTGTAAATTTTGGAGATTAAACCCTTATCAATGATAACATTGGCAAATATATTCTTCCATGCAGAGGGCTTTCTAGTTGTTTTGTGGATGGTTTCTTTTGCTGTGCAGAAGCTTTTTATTTTGATGTAATCCCATTTGTTTATTTTCTCCTTAGTTTCCATTGCCCTCACAGTGGTGAGCAAACTCATTAGTCAACAGAGCCAAATATCAATAGTACAACGATTGAAATTTCTTTTTGAGAGCCAAATTTTTTAAACTTAAACTATATAGGTAGGTACATTGTTATTAACTTAATTAGCGTACTGCTAAGGCTTAGGAAGAGCCACACTCAAGGGGCCAAAGAGCCGCATGTGGCTCGGGAGCCACAGTTTGCCGACCACGGCCTTAGGAGATGTATTGGTAAAGATATTGCTAGGAGATATGTCTGTTATTTTGATACCTATGGAATCTTCTAAGATTTTTAAGTTCTTTAACCATTTTGAGTTTGTTTTTGTGTATGGTGTAAGTTGGTGATCTAGTTTCATTTTTTTGCATGTATATGACCAAATTTTCCAGCACCATTTATTGAAGAGACTGTTTTGACTCCCTTGTGTACTCTTGCTTTCTTTGTCAAATAGTAATTGAGCATAATGGCTTGGGTCTATTTCTGGGTTCTCTGTTCTGTTCCATTGGTCTATATGTCTATTTTTGTGCCAGTAACAGGCAGTTTTGAGAACCCTGGCTTTGTCATGTAGCTTGATATCTGGTATTGTGATCCCTCCAACTTTGTTCTTTCTCAGGATTGCTATGGCTATTCAGGGTCTTTTATTTTATTCCAGATGAATTTTTGGAGAGTTTGTTCTAGGTCTATGAAATATGCTGTTGGCATTTTAATGGGGATTGCATTGAATTAATAAATTGCTTCGGGTAGTATGGACATTTTAATTATGTTGATTCTACCAATCCATGAACACAGTATAGTCTTCCATTTGTTTATGTCTTCCTCTATCTCTTTTTTCAATATCCCTGTAGTTTTCTGAGTACAGGTCTTTTACCTCCTTAGTTAAGCTTATTCCTAGGTATCTTAATTTTTTTGGTGCAATGGTAAATGAGATTTTTTTTTCGTTTCTCTTTCTGTGAGTTCATTATTGGTGTGTAGAGGGCCGCCTGGGAGGCACCTAGGCATTTTCTTATAATTATTGTCAGCTGAACTCAGAGCTTAGGCAGAGCCACTCCCTGGGAACATGCTTCCCCAATAAGGCTGGACATGTTAACCAGGCAGTGGTGGAACTAGATATGTAAATCTAGGCCTTTAAAATAAACCTGTTGTGTGGCTCAGCCCGCTTTTGCCTCCTCTCCACCAGAGAGGATGGCGCCCACCTGGCCCCAGCTTAAAATCTATTTCTGCATCTTGGTCTTTCTTTAATTGCTTAATCCCCAGCTCCTCCACTCAGCAAATGGACTGTTTCCTTTTCCATGCGGGACATGGAAAAGAGAGAAACAGCCCCCCACATTGGTGTATAAAAAAACCATAGATTTCTGGGTGTTAATTTTGTATTCTGCTACATTGCCAAATTCATTTATTAAGTCTAGTAGTTTTTTTTATGGAGTCTTTGGGATTTTCTATGTATAATATCATGTCATCTGCTAATAAGGACAGTTTTACTTCTTCCTTTCCAATTTGATGCCTTTTGTTTCTTCTTCTTGTCTGATCACTATGGCTAGCAATTGCAGTACTATATGGAACAGGAGTGATAAAAGTGGGCATCCCTGTCTTGTTCCTGTTCTTAGGGAAAATGGTTTTAGTTTTTGCCCTTTGAGGATGATGTTGGCTGTAGGTTTGTCATATAAGGCTTTTATTACATTGAGGTATGATTTTTCTATTCCCACTTTACTGAGAGTTTTTAATCAAGAAATGGTGTTGGATTTTGTCAAATGCTTTTTCTGCATCAATTGATATGATTATGTGATTTTTGTCTCTCAATTTGTTTATGTGATGTACCACATTTATTGATTTGTGGATCTTGTACCATTCTTGCATTCCTGGAATAAATCCCACTTGTTCATGGTGTATGATCTTTCTAATGTAATCATACATTTTTGAGACAATTTTTTTTCACTCATTTCTCAATCTATTCAAATATTGGCTTTCCATAGAGTTCTCTAAGCAGTGGCTCAGGGACATGGGCTCTGTATATTTAGTAATTCCCTATTATATAAAGCTTCCTCAGAATTCTGTGTTAGATCCTGTGTATTCCACTAGCCAACAAGGCAATAAAGAGAGAGTATGAAGGACCACATGAGATGCTTCATGGCCAGGACTAGATGTGGTATACATCATTTCAGCCCACATTGTGCTGGACAGAACCCAGTAAAATGCCACAACCTAATTTCAAGGGACGCTGGGAAATGGTGTTTCTGTATGATCATGTAAAGGAAATGGGATTGGTTAGCATTTGGATAGACTCTTTCACAATCTGAAATAGTTATTTTACACTTAAGGAAAATAAGGCTTAATGGACTTCAAGAAGGTAGAAGCAGGTGTTGGATCCAAATTTGAACCCCAGTGTATGTGGTTCATAAAAGTATATATTTTCCATCACTGCTTGATAAATCAACAACTGAAAATATTCTTACAAGGTTCTAGGACTTCCAAAAGTATATACAGGAAAGGAGTTTGAGTATGACATCCTATGTCATAAAAGGCTAATACGCTAATTGTCCTCTTGCCTGGGAGTTCGACCAGGGGGTGGAGCCAGCCTACCAACCTCCCGCAGCCCCTTCCCCCCGGCCAGCCCCACCCCAATTGGCCCCCCATCCTGATCAGGAGTGGGGCTGGCTAGCCAACCTCCTGCATCCCCTCCCCCTGGCCAGCCCAGCCCAAGCTGCCTGATCAGAGTGGGCCAGCTGGGCCCCATCTGTGCACAGATTCATGCCCTGGGCCTCTAGTATGATAATAAGAAAAGGATACAACTATTGAGTTGGAATTTATTGAAGTTTCTGTTACTAACACATGATTTCTGCGAGGAAAAGTCTAAGTTGGTGAAGTTGTAGAAAGGCTGAATTCATGGAAGCCTGTCCTCAATATTTATTGCTGCCTTAATCCACCCAGAAAAATGGTTACTGTCTGGAATAACAATTAGAGGACGTGTTTCTGGCTGGTTTGTTATACTTGCTGTTTTCCTTCCAACAGTTGCTTGGACAGTATTTTTTTAGTGCTCTTGATTCTTCCTCTTTGTTATTGCACTGCCACTGGATAGATATATAGGAATACTTTACCAAATGCCAAAGCATCTCTGCTGGATGCAAATCAAACTTGTCAAAGGCAAAAAAAAAAAAAATAAAGTAAAAGAAAGAAAGAAAAGAAAAGAAGACAAAAAAGAGAGAAAAAAGTTGTCAAATGCAGCCAAAGTACCACAGTCAGATATATAGCTTAATGTCTACTACTCAGTACCATGTACCCTCCCCCTCCCCAAACTCGGGTATTTGTCACCAGCTCTCTTTGATCTGGGTTATTATCACAGAGATAGTGGGTTTAGGAATTGCCAGGCTATGAGGGTGACATGATTAAGTTTGTACCTTAGACAAAGCAAGGAGGAGACAGAATTTGCTCTGCCTTTCTGTACCCATTCCTTCAGTCTTTTCTAGCCATGTTTTCTTCAACCAAAACCCCTTCATTTCAGTTTCTACTGCTACCTGTTATTCCTCCCAAGATAGCTTCTAATTAGTTATGAATACCTTGGAGTAAACTAGTTTAGTGCGGTTATGGAAGCATTTACGTTTTAAAAATTGATCAATCTTTTTTCTTATAGGTCTATGGGCCAGCAATTCTGAAACTATTTTATGTGTATAATGAACATAATGAAACCCAGATTTCTCATTGTTGGTAAAAGAAGTTACAAATAAGCAAAGGAAGGACCCTGTGGTTTTGGATTGGAAATTATATATACATATAAAATTTCTTAGCTATATCCATTGAGAGGTCCTAGAAAGAGGGCTATCCAGTAACAACAAGTATACTGAGCATGAAGGTCATGATTTTTTTTAATTTATTTTTTTATTGATTAAGTTATTGCATATGTGTCCTTATCCCCACGTTATCCCCTATCCCCCCACTCATGCCCTCATCCCCCTGTTGTCTGTGTCTATTGGTTAGGCCTATATGCTTGCATATAAGTCCTTTGGTTGATCTCTCTCCCTTACCCCCACCCTCCCCTACCTTCCCTCCGAGGCCCCACAGTCCAATCGATGCCTCTCCATCTCTGGATCTCTCCTTGTTCATCAGTTTATGTTGTTCATAATATTCCACAAATGAGTGAGATCATGTGGTATTTATCCTTCTCTGACTGGCTAATTTCACTTAGCATAATGCTCTCCAGTTCCATCCATGCAGTGGCAAATGGTAAGAATTCCTTCTTTTTTTACAGCAGCGTAGTATTCCATTGTGTAGATGTACCACGGTTTTCTAATCCATTTATTCCTTGATATCTTCCAGAAGTTGTTTTATGTATTTGGGTGCTCCTGTATTGGGTGCATATATGTTTACCAGAGTTATATCTTCTTGTTGAATTGCTCCCTTTAGTATTATGTAGTGGCCTTCCTTATCTCTGTTATGGCCTTTATTTTGAGGTCTATTTTGTCAGATATAAGTATTGCAACCCCAGCTTTTCTCTCATTTCCATTTGCCTGAAGAATTTTTTTTCATCCCTTCACTATCAGTCTGTGTGAATCCTTTGTTCTCAAGTGGGTCTCTTGTAGACAGCAGATATATGGGTCATGTTTTCTTATCCATTCAGCTACCCTATGTCTTTTGATTGGGGCATTTAATCCATTTACATTTAATGTTATTATTGATAAGTACTTGTTTGTCATAATTTTTATTCTTAATATTTGTGTTTCTTCTTGCCTTTCTGTTTCTTCTTTTTACAGCAGTCCCTTTAGCATGTTTTGCATTGCTGGCTTGGTGATGATAAACTCTTAGTCCTTTTTTGTCTGTGAAGCTCCTGATTCCACCTTCAATTTTGAATGATAGCCTTGCTGGGTATAGTATTCTGGGATTCAGTCCCTTGGTTTGCATCACTTTGTATATTTCATTCCATTCCCTTCTAGCCTGGTGTGTTTCTGTTGAGAAATCCGTCAATATTCTAATGGGAGATCCCTTGTATGTAACTTTCTGTCTCTCTCTGGCAGCTTTTAAGATTCGTACTTTGTCGTTGATGTTTGCCAATTTAATTATGATGTGTCTTGGTGTTGGTCTTTTTGGGTTCATCTTGTTTGGGACTCTATGTCCTTCTTGGATTTGCGTAGTTTTTTTCTTGCCAATATCGGGGAAGTTTTCTGTCATTATTTCTCTAAACAGGTTTTCTATTCCTTGCTTCTCTTCCTCTCCTTCTGGTACCCCTATTATGCAGATGTTGTTTCATTTTGTGTTGTCCCAAATCTCCCTTAGGCTCTCCTCTTGCTTTTTAATTTTTCTTTCCAGTTGCTGCTGTGTTTGTGGTTTTTTCCTACCTTGTCTTCTAGCTCACTTATGTGATCCTCAGCCTCTTCTAGTCTACTATTTAATCCTTCCATTGTGGTCTTTATTGCAGCTATGTTGTTCTTCATTTCCTCTTGGTTCCTTTTCATGTTGATGACATCTGGACACCGTGGTTGCACCTTTCCAGCTTGGTTCCTTTTCATTCAGCTCCTTATAATTCTCATTGAGTTGTGTGTATTTGTCATTGAGTTGCATGTATTTGTCATCCAGCCATTTGAGCATTCTTATAACCATTACTCTGAATTCTTTCTCTGAGAAGTTACTTGCCTAGGTTTCATTTAACTCCCTTTCTAGTGATTCCTCTTTTTCTTTCCTTTGGGGATTGCTTTTTTGTCTCCCCATGTTTTGCTCTAATGTTTTAATTGTTTCTGTGTCCTAGATCTCTTTTGCTACCCTAGTTCTTTTGAGGAGGGTGCTGCTGGTGTGATCTCTTGGATCTCCTGAGGTTGGTAATCTAGTGTAGCTCCCTACTTGAGCTATTTGGGTTTTCTTGATGTAGGCCTGTGAGCTGGAAAGGTGCAACCATGATGTCCAGATGTCAGCAGCAGGGAGGGGTATGTCCTAATTTTTGCTGCCTTGCGTCCTTGGCTAAAATCTCACATGCCCAGCAGGGGCTCATGGAGGTATCCAGGAGCTGTCCATCAGGGTGGTGGGGCTCAGGAATATCCTGCACACTGGAAAGGCATAACTGTGGTGTCCATATTTCTGTAGCTATAGGGTGGGAAGACTCAGATTTTGCTGCTGGGCCTGTGGTTGGATACACACGCTCCCAGTGGCAGCTCACAGGGGCACCCACGGTGTGCTTGCCAGTGCAGCACCCTGGTGCACTCTGATGGGCCCTGTTGAAGCCAAGCGATTGAGGCGTCTGTGGGCAGGTATCCAGGACTAGGGTATTCAGAATTTCTACTGCTGTGGCAGTACACCCTTGTTAGGATAAGAATACTCCTGTGGAGCGGTGGGCTCAGGAGGCCTAAGCGCTGGAAAAGCACAACTGTAGTGTCCAGAGTTCTGCAGCTGTAGAGTGGGAAGACTCAGTTTTTGTTGCTGTGCCTGTGGATGGATACACAGGCTTCCAGTGGCAGCCCACAGGGGTACCCGTGTGCATTTACGGCACGGAACTCCAAGGTAATCTGAGGGGCCCTGGGGCTGAAGTTGTGCGACAGTGTCTATTGGCAGTTATTCAGGAGAGTAAATTCAGAATTTCTGCTATGGGGCAGTGCACCCCTGTTTGCACAATATCGCACTCAGCGAGGCTCACAGTGGCTCCCCAGATCTGCCTGTGGGGTGGTGGGCTCCAGATGCCTGCCTGCTGGAAATGCGAGTTTGGTTTGTGGCAGGGAGCTCTGATGCACCCTGAGGGGCCCTGGGGCTGAAGTTGTGCGACAGTGTCTATTGGCTGTTATTCAGGAGGGTGAATTCAGAATTTCTACTGTGGGTCAGTGTGCCACTGTGTACAATATCACACCGAGTGGGGGGCTCCCAGAGGCTCCCAGGGGCTGCCCGTGGGGTGGTGGGCTCCGGACACCTGCCAGCTGGAAACGTGCAACTCTGGAGGTACATTTGCAGTGCGGAGCTCTGACGCACCCTAAGGGGTCCTGGCGTTGAAATTGTGCGACAGTGTCTGTGGGCAGTTATTCAGGAAGAGTGAATTCAGAATTTTTACTGTGGGGCAGTGCACCCCCATTTGCACAATATCGCATTCAGTGGGCGCTTGCAGTGGCTCCCAGGGGCTGCCTGTGGGTTGGTGGGCTCCAGAGGCTTTTATGCTGGAAACAGGTGAATGTAGTGCCCAGAGGTCTGATACTGGGGAGGGGGAGCTGCACTTACTGCTTCTGGAGAGGTGCTCCTTTGGAGGTGGAGGTCCTAGGGTCTGAGAGTCTGTGGGTGTGGCTGCAGGATTTTGGCTGGAGTGGCTGCCCGGTCGCGGGCAGTGTCCAAGGCCTGTCTCGGTGGTGGTATTCTTTTCTCTAAAATAATTTAAAAATTTTTGATGAAAAAAGGAATTTAGTAGAAAAACTGATGAAATTTGAATAAAGTTCATAGTTTAGTTAATAGTATTGTATCAATGTTAATGGCTTAGTTTTGACAAATATGTCATGTATAGTTATGCTCCTTTTATTGTTTCTGAAAACAAGTTTTATTTAAACATATTTAAGTACATTACCTAACATAAAAACTGAAGAGGAGAAAATACCTCAAATCAGTTTGTTACATCACATGGCCTTGGACAACTGTTGCTAGCTCCACAGTTAGCTACATGACTGACATATCAGTTTGAAATTTGTTCCATTGTCAAAAGTTTAACTCTGAAAGAAGGTTGGACTCATATTCTGGTGTTTGGACATCAATTAGCTATGATATGTCTGGGGAAAAAGACCTTGGTGACAAGCCAGAGGTCCTTATTACCTCATTAGAGGAAGGTACTGCTTTGAGCTTCACCCACCTGGTCAGTTTGGAGATCTTTGATTACCGAAGGCTCCCTCCAGTGGTACAGATGCTATTATTGTCTTACACCATCATCTCTTCTCAGCTTCCCCTAAAGCTGTTCAGGTGTTGACATCTTAGGGCAGGGAAATTTGCAAATGAGCTTATGATCAGACATAGCTGTTTGTGATTTTGGGGCTCTAGACTTGGCTGAAACATTATGTTATTGATTTCTTTCAGGCTGGACACTGCCACCCTGCTTAACCTCTGTTTAAATGAGGGACATGAAGACTAGACAGCATGGCTCTTTTCAGTTTATTGCATGAAGGAGTTAAAATCAGACTGCAAATGATTAAATTATACAAGCTGTGAGGTTTTTAAACTTGTGACAAGAGAAGGAAGGGAAATTCTACCCATTGCAAGGAAATCCTCACTTAAGCACTTAAAACCCATGAACCAATAGCTGGTGTCTTTAGCCAGTCCAATCTCTGTGAGGAACTAGTGTATGTTCTTATACTGGTCACTCTGTAGCTAAATTACTTCTTCATATTCTGGATTCTCAATTACAGTACCATTACAGGCAAATCACTCCTTGACTAATTTCTTTTTATCATAATTTGTCAGCGATCCCTTGGATAGTAGTAAAGTCTTCCTGCTGTTTCTCTGTTGAATTCTTATATGGATATCAGTGACCCAGTGCACGGATTCATGCACATTGAAAAGAAATTAATTAGAAGGTGGCTGGTGGAGCAGGACCTGGCAAGATGGGCTGGACATGCCTTGGAGCCAACCTCCTGCAGTCCCTCCCCAGTGTCTGCAGAGTGAGCGGGGTCCCTCCGGCAGGTGGGGTCCCTTGGCCTGGCCTGCAGGGATTGGGCCAAAACCAGCTCTCTGACATCCCCTGAGGGGTCCCAGAGTGTGAGAGGGCACTCTGCAAAGTTGCTGTCATACAGGGTGTGGAACACAAATGCAAGTGTGCAGTAAACCAGATTCAAGACTGACAGTGCCCCAGCGATAAATAACCCACGGCTGAAGGTGGAATCATGCAGCCCCAGAAGGAATTTGGCTCCCTCCTCTCTGATTTTGGGGTGCATCACCTGAGAACCGCTGCTGCCAAGTCACTGCAGCTCAACAGCTCCTGCGTTGAGCATCTGCTCCCTGGTGGTCAGTGCACTTCATAGCGAATGGGTGGAGGGACACTTAAAATATTAGCCTTTTATATGTATAGATAAGTAATCCTCAGTGCCAGCAGGAGCAGATCATCATCCTTACTTGCATCAGCAAAGGGTCAAAAAGAGTGAAGATTCTGGATAGTGGACATTCTATATAATGTTTCAATTTATTTTCCTGAGTGGAAATGGTCTGTGGAAGGTTGCAGCTGGAGAAGGTGGAGGCAGAGCCTCAGGAAGCCACAGAGCTCAGAGAGGGGCCTACTAAGTCCTGGTAACTCAGTGACTGGATGCTCCTTTTATTTCCTACTATTTTTTGTGCCTTCTCTTTTATTCAGCCTTCACAAAAGTTTGTTGGTTTCCATCCCAAAAGTAAAAATCCAGGACCAGATGGCTTCATTAATGAATTTTACCAAACATGTAAAAATTTGATATCTATCCTTCTCAAATTCTTCCAAAAATTGAATAGGTGACAGAAAAAAATAGCAGCTGAATGAGCAACAGTGTCAGGCACCTCCTCCTAGGGCCAGGCCAGGAAAGCAACTAAATTGGAGAACATCCACCCTGAATTTACAAATTAGGTACATCTGAGGAGACATTTTTCAATAAGGAAGGGCAGAGGATGCCTAGAGAACACCACTTAATAGCCATAACCCATGTGGAACCACTACCGTGACCCAGCAGTGAGTGGTGCAGTACCCGTCACCCCCCAGCAGGCTCCCAGACAACTCTAGGGAGCACACACCACTAGAGTGAGCTCCCACACCAGGCCTTTTCACCAGCCCACTGGAACTCAGCATCCTAGGATCTGGCTCCTAGACCCCACAGTGATTGCAAGCCAGGGGGAACCCTGTGCCCTACCCACACCTCATACCCAAGAATTGTGCTGCTAGCCTGACCCAGAGACACCCAGCGCCCACTCCACCTCCAGCCCCAGGACGTGCTGTCGGGGTGACCAGAAGCAACACAGATTATGCCTCAGTCCGGGCCACAGGGGAGCTCTGACTGTGTGACCCAGAGCAACCTGCACCTGCTCAACCCTGGCCCCTGGGACAATCCTGCCAGGGCCATCTGGAGCAACTCAACACACACCTCACCTCAGGTGACAGCAGAGAACAGACTGATTGACCCAGAGCAACACGCCCCCGCTCCACACTGAGGAGGGGTGAACTGGAGCATCCCAGCATGCATCTCGCTCTGGGCTACAAGAAAGTGGGGACTATGCAACCCAGAGCAACCCATGCCCATTTCATCCTGAGACCAGGGTCTTGCTGCTGGGGCAACCTAGAGTAAAGCAGCACATACCTCACCGGCCACAGACAAGCTCTGACTGTGTGACCCAGAGCAACCTGCAACTGCTTTTCCCTTGCCCATGGAATAGTCCTGCAAGGGCCACCCACAGAAACCCAGCAAATGCATCACTCTGGGCCATAGGAAAGCAATGCTGGGGTGACATGGAGCAAGCCAATGTGCTCAGCCAGGGGCCATAGGACCATGTTGCAAGTGAACTGGCAGATGGACCCAGGATACCACCCTGCCGCAGGTGCCGGGTCACACAACAAATTACATGCCAGAGGGCTCTGGGTCCTCACAGGGAGTCGTACATCAGAGGAACTGTGCATATACTTCCACCACCCCAAACATCTGAAGCAGACAACTGAGGGACCAGATCCATGGTCGAATGGGATACAACTCAGAACAGAGACAAAAAAGGCATGAGACACAAGGCAGACCCAGCCTCTGGGCTAACAAATTGTGGACCATTGCCATGATAGGGTCTTCAACCTCTCAAACCCCAAGCAGGGTACCCAGGGCCAGAATGAGACAGCAAAAATGGGGAGACAAAGAAACCCTCCAGGGAAAGAAAAGGAAGAATTACCAGAAGAGGAACTAAATGAAATCAAGGCATGCAATATATCAGAAAAAAAAAATTCAAAGTAAGGTCATACAGTTCCTAAACCAGATGGATGAGAAAATCAAAAACTTATGTAAGAATCAAGAGGAAATCAAGAATGATATGGCTACAATAAAAAACACGATGGAAGGTTTCAACACTAGCCTAGAAGAAACAGAGGACAGAATTAGTGAGTTAGAAGATAGGGCAGAAAAACACACCCAATCTGAACAGCTATTGGAGAAAAAATTAAAAAGCAAAAGGAGAGCCTAAGGGAGTCTTGGGACAACATGAAACAAAGTAACATACATATAATAGGGGTGTGAGAAGGACAAGAAGAGGAACAAGGAATAGAAAACCTATTTGAAGAAATAATGACAGAAAACTTCTCTGATTTGGGTAAGAAAAAGGTCACACAAGAATAGAGAGTCCCAAACAAGATAAACCCCAAAAGACCCACACCAGGACACATCATAATTACAATGGCAAATGTTAACAACAAAAAGAGAATCTTAAAGGCTGCAAGAGAGTCAGAGAGTTATCTATAAGGGATCTTCATTAGATTATCAAATGATTTCTCAACAGAAACACATCAGGGCAGAAGGGAATGGAATGAAGTATACAAAGTGATGAAAAGCAAGGTACTGAATCCAACAATACTCTATTCAGCAATTCTAGCATTCAAAATTGAAGGGGAAATAAGGAGATTCTCAGACAAAAAAAAAAAAAAAGGCTAAGGGAATTTATCACTACCAAGCCAGGAATGCAAGAAATGCTAAAAGGACTATTGTAAAAAGAAGAAGTAGAAATGGAAGAAGAAACAAAGACATAAAAATTAAAAATGGCTACAAACAATTACCTATCAATAATAACCTTAAATGTAAATGGAATAAATGCTCCAATAAAAAGACATCAAGTGGCTGAATGGATAAGAAAACGTGACCCATATATATGCTGTCTACAAGAGACTCACCTCAGAATAAGGGACTCACACAGACTGAAGTAAAAGGATGGAAAAATATTTTGCAGGCAAATGGAAATGAAAAAAAAGCTGGAGCAGCAATACTTATATCTGACAAAATAGAACTCAAAGTGAAGGTCAAAACAAGAGATAAGGAAGGCCACTTCATAATACAACAAGAGGATATAACTCTGGAAAACATATATGCAACCAACGCAGGAACACACAAATACATAAAACAACAACAACAACAAACAAACAAACAACAACAACAACAACAAAACTTCTGGAAGATATCAAGGAAAAGATCAACAGCAATACAATCATAGTAGGGGACTTAATACCCCATTGACATCATTGAATAAATCCTCTAGACCAGTGGTCGGCAAACTGCGGCCCCTTGAGTGTGGCTCTTCCACAAAATGCCACGTGCGGGCGCGCATGTACAGTGCAATTGAAACTTCGTGGCCACACTCAAGGGGCCAAAGAGCCACATGTAGCTCACAAGCCGCAGTTTGCTCACCACTGCTCTAGACCAAAAAAAAAAAAAAAAAAATCAGCAAAGAAACAGCAATCCTAAATGACTCACTAGATCAGATGGACTTAATCAACATCTTCAGAACCTTTCACCCCAAAGCTACAGAATATATTCTTCTCAAGTGCACATGGGATATTTTCAAAGATAGATCACATATTGGGACACAGGCAAAGTCTCTCTAAATTAAAAAAGATTGCAATATCAAGCATCTTATCAGATGACAATGGCATAATATCAGAAATAAACTACAATAAAAATTTTTAAAAAATCAAACTCTTGGAGACTAAAGAGCATGTTATTAAACAATGATTGGGTTACCAAAAAGATTAAAGAAGAAATAAAAAACATCCTGGAAACAAATAACAATGAAAACAAAACAATCTAAAATCTACAGGACACAGTGAAAGCAGTCCTGAGAGGGAAGTTCATAGCATTACAGGCCTACCTCAAAAACAAACAAACAAACAAAACAAACAAACAAACAAACAAACAAAACCAAGAAAAACTGTAATAAACCATCTAATGTTGCAACTTGAAGACTTAGAAAGAGAGCAAAAAGAAAATCCCAGAGGGAACAGAAGGAAGGAAATAATGAAGATCAAAGCAGAAATAAATGACATAGAGACCCCCCAAAAAATACAAAAGATCAATGAAACCAAGAGATGGTTCTTTGAAAGGGTAATCAAGATTGATGAACCTCTAGCCAGGCTCACCAAGAAAGAAAGAGAGAGGACCCAATTTAACAAAACCAGAAATGAAAGAGGCAAACTAACAACAAACCCCACAGAAATAAAAAGGATTGTACAAAAAAAATACTATGAACAACTCTATTCCAACAAACTGGTCAACCTAGAAGAAATGAACATATTGCTAGAAAAAATATGACCTTCCAAAACTCAATCAGGAAGAGTAAAAAAATCTGAATCTAACTAAGGAGGAAATTGAAGCAGTAATCAAATAACTTCCAGCAAACAAAAGCCCTAGGCCAGAAGGATACACAGGGAAGTTTTACCAAGCATTCAAAGAAGAACTAAAATCTATGTTCCTTATACTATTCCAAAAAATTCAAGAGGAAGGAACACTTCCAAGCTCTTTCTATGAAACTAGCATTACCCTAATCCCAAAACCAGATAAGGACAATACAAAGAAAGAGAATTACAGGCCAATATCCCTCATCAACATATATGCCCAAATTCTCAAAATTCTAGCAAATCAAATCCAGCTTTACATTAGAAAGATCATACACCATGACCAAGTGTGATTTATTCCAGGGATGCAAAGCTGGTACAGTAGCTGCAAATCAATAAATGTGATACACAACATAAACAAACAGAGAAAAAAATCATATAATCATATAATGCATAAAAAGCATTTGACAAAATACAACACCCTTTCTTGACAAAAACTCTCAGCAAGGCGGGAATAGAAAGATCATAACTCAACTTAATAAAAGCCTTATATGACAAACCTAGAGCCAACATCATACTCAATGGGCAAAAACTAAAACCATTTCCCCTACAATCAGGAACAAGACAGGATGCCCACTTTCACCACTTCTGTTCGACATAGTACTGGAAATGCTAGCCATAGCGATCAGACAAGAAGAAGAAATAAAAGGCATCCAAATTGGAAAAGAAGAAGTAAAATTGTCATTATTGGCAGATAACATGATATTGTACATGGAAAACCCTAAAGAGTCCATAAAAAAACTAATAGATGCCGGAAGCCGGTCCATCCTTGCTGCTTGACACAGTCGCTGCAGGAAAGAAACATCTGCACAACATATGTTTCAATGGACCTGGCGTATATAGCATACTGTTCTTAATATGTTTGCTCCCTTTAGCGCCATGTGTTTTAACCAAGGTCACCTCTCCGAGAAAGGTTATTTCCCCAGGTGGGGATCTTTCCCTGAGGTTAGGGAGGGGATACAACCCCTTAATTAAGTGCCAGGCGGGTAGTTAAGCTACATAATCTTTACTCCCTGGAATGGAGATAAGAAACGCCCTAACCTTTGTAATAGAAATTGACAGGATTAAAATCGGCTGGTATAAATACGGATGTAACAAGACAATAAACATCAGCTCCTCATCAGCTCCTCATCAGATCCTCATCAGATCCTCATCACATCCTCGTCAAATCCTAACCAGAACCTAGCCAGAGAACATGGCAAAAGATCCTGGACAGAACCTGGCTACAGAACTTCACTGGAGAACCTAGACAGAACATGGCAAAAGAACCTGGATAGAACCTGGCTAAAGAACCTGGTGACTGAACCTGGCTGGAGAACCTGGAGAACCTGGCTGGAGAACCTAGCGAGAGAACATGGCACCAGAACTTGGTTGGAGATCCTGACCAGAACATCGCTGGAGATCCTAGCCAGAACTTCACTGGAGATCCTGGAGGGAGAACCTGGCTATGCTGATGAACTGAACCCAGTTTCCATGTCATTCATTCTTCGCCGACTCCGTCCACACCTTTGGGGATCCCTGGACCCGCTGGGGCTGGACCCCAACAAATAGACTTAATAAATGAATTTGGCAAATGTAGCAGGATACAAAATTAACACCCAGAAATCTATGGCTTTTTTATACACCAATAATGAACTCACAGAAAGAGAAACTAAAAATAATCCAATTTACCATTGCAAGAAAAAATTTAAGATACCTAGGAATAAATGTAACCAAGGAGGTAAAGGATGCTGAAAAAAGAGATAGAGGAACACATAAACAAATGGAAGAATATACCATGTTCATGGATTGGTAAAATCAACATCATTAAAATGTCCATACTACCCAAAGCAATCTATAAATTCAATGCAATCCCCATTAAAATACCAATGACATATTTCACAGTACTAGAACAAACTCTCCAAAAATTAATCTGGAATAAAAAAAGACTCCGAATCACTACAGCAATCCTGAGAAAGAATAAAGTTGGAGGGATCACCATAGCAGATATCAAGCTATATTACAAAGCCATCGTTCTTAAAACTGTCTCGTACTGGCACAAGAACAGACATATAGACTAGTGCAGTGGTTGGCAAACTGCGGCTCGGCAAACTGCGGCTCGCGAGGCACATGCAGCTCTTTGGCCCCTTGAATGTGGCTCTTCCACATAATACCACGTGTGGGCACGCATGTACAGCGCGATTGAAACTTCGTGGCCCATGCACAGAAGTCGGTATTTTGTTGAGGAGCCACACTCAAGGGGTCAAAGAGCCGCATGTGGCTCACGAGCTGCAGTTTACTGACCACTGGACTAGTGGAACAGAACAGAGAACCCAGAAATTCACCCAAACCATTATGCTCAATTAATATTTGACAGAGGAGGCAAGAGCATACTTAATAAAGTATGTGAATAACCTATATACTGAAAACTAAAAAGCATTATTAAAAGAAATGGAAAGATATTCCATATTCATAGATTGGAAGAATGAACATAGTTAAAATGGCCATATTACCCAGAGCAATATATAGATTTAATGCTATGTCCATCAAAATCCCTATGGCATATTTTAAAGAAATAGAATAAAAATATCATCAGACTTGTGTGGAATCACAAAAGATCTCAAAGAACCAAAGCTATCCTGAGAAAAAAAAAGGAAATCAGAGGTATCAAACTCCCTGACTTCAAATTATACTAAAAAGTGACAAAAGTCAAAAAAGCCTGGTATTGGTTAAAAAACAAAACAAAACAAGAAACAACAAAACAGACACACAGACCAATGGAACAGACCTGAGAGCCCATAAATAGACCCATATGTATATAAGCAAATAATTTTCAACAAAGGAGCCAAAAACATACAATGGAGAAAAGAAAGCCTTCAATAAATGTTCCTTGAAAAAATAGAAAGCCACATGCAAAAGAATGAAACTGGACTGTCCCATATACAAAAATTAACTCAAAATGGATCAAAGGCCTAAAAATAAGACTTAAAACAATAAATTGCACACAATAAAAAGTAGGAACTAAACTTATGTACCTTGGTCTTAGAGAGGATTTTATTAATTTGACCCCAAAAGCAAGGGAAATAAAGGCAAAAATTAATGAAGGGACTATATCAAACTAAGAATCTTCTTCACAGCAAAAGAAACCACCAACAAAACAAAAAGATAACCAACTAAATGAGAGAAGCTATTTCCAAACAACAGCTCTAGCAAGGGTTTAATATTCAAAATATATAAAGAACTTATATAACTTAACACCAAGGAACCAATCTAATTAAAAAATGTGCAGAGAACCTGAACAGATACTTCTGTCAAGAAGACATACAAATGGCCAACGGATATATGAAAAGATGCTCAACTTCATTAACTATTAGAGAATTGCAAATCAAAACTATAATGAGATACCACCTCAACCTGTTAGAATGGCTATTATCAACAAGAAAATTAATAATTATTGAAGAGATTGTGGAGAAAAATGAACCCTATTCCCTGCTGGATGCAATATAAACTGGTACAGCTACTGTGGAAAAGAGTGTGAGGCTCCTCAAAAAATAAGAATAGAATTACCATATGACCCAGCATCCTTTTTCTGGGCATCTACCTCCAAAATTTGAAAACATTTATTTGCAAATATATATGCATCCCTATGTTCATTGCAGCATTATTCATGGTGGCCAAGACATGAAAACAACCAAAGTGTCTTTCAATTGATGATTCGATAAAAAAAATGTGGTACATATATACAAAGGGATACTACTCAGCCATAAGAAAAGATGAAATGCTGCCATTTGTGACAATATGGATGGATCTTGAGAATATCATGCTGAGGGAAATAAGTCAGACAGAAAAAGTTAACAACCATATGATTTCACTCATATGTGGGATATAAAATGAAAAGCAACAAATGAATAAATAAAAACAAACAAACAAGCAAAAACTCAGACACAGAAAACAGTATGGTGGTTACCAGAGGGAAGGAGGTTTAGAGGGTAGTAAAGGATAAAGAGGGTCAAATATACGGTGACAAAAAAAGATTTGACTTTGGCTGGTGGGAACAAAATGCAATATACAAATGACATATCATAGAATTGTACACTTGAAACCTATATAATTTTAACCAATATTACCCCAATAAATTTAATTAAAAAAAATGAAAAAAGTTTGTTTCATTAGTCTATTCATAGAACCGACTTTTGACTTTATTGAGCTTTTCTATTGTATTTTTATTTTCAATTAATCATTTTCTGTGCTTATTTTTATTTTTTCCTTTAATTTTATTTGGGATTAACCCATTTTTATATTTCTAATTTCTTAAACTGGATGCTTTGTTCACACATATTCAACATTTCTTCATATCTGAGCTGAATTTTAATTATCCTGAGAATGATCTTCTTCTCCTCTGAAGTCCCAAGGCACCTTACTTTATCCTTAGCTGAGAATGTCATATATACCTCATTATAACTTCCTGTCTCTGAATGAAACTTACATTTATGTGGGGTCTCAGACTTTCATGTATGTGGGGTTCCCATGCATATATATATAAAGACTTCAAACCTCTTTAAATTTAATCAGCCTTCTCTTTGTATATTTTATTTTCACCAAGAATCATATTTCAGTCATTTTATCTTAGATTTTATATCATATTAATCATTATTATTTTAAATATTTGCTCACTATTTCTTTTGATGTGTTCACATATTCATCAATTTGTTTTTTATTTTATTTTACATCTTGGCTTTTGCCTCTATATTCAATTTTCTTCTTTCTGCAATACAGCTTCCAAAAGTTCCTTTAGTTAGGTACTGTTAGTAAGAAACTCTACCCCATTTTGATTTCCTGAAAATGTGGCTTTCCTACCTTCACTTTGAATGATAACTTCTAGATTGATAGTTACTTTTCCCTATTTATGTAGAGATATTGTCTTCTGCCTTCTGCTCAAACAACTGAGAATTCTACTTTTGTTCCATTTAAGAGAATCTACTTTTTCTCTTTGCATACTTTTAAAATCTTTGTTTTTGGTGTTATACAATTTTACTAGAATGTTTTTACCAATATGTGCAGATGTCTCGTATTAATTTTGCTTGTAAATTTGTATTTTCCTGAATCCAAATGTCCATGTCATTCATCCATTCTGGAAAATTCTCAGCCATTAGCTCTTCAAATTATGCCCCTCTTTACCAATATAAGCACCCATCCGCGTTTCTCCTGCATTTCCTTTGTATGTATATTGGGTATGCTCACTCTATGATCCATGTCTCTTTCAATGTTTCATATCTGGCTTTGCTGCTGCCCTCTCTGTTTTCCTCTTCTGACTCAAGTATGCTGTTTAGCCATTCATTTGCATTTTATTTTTAATGATTATATTTCTCATTTATCAAAGTTATATTTGGTTCTTATTCAAATTTCTTGGTCTTTTTTGAGTCTCTTATTCTTGCTCATATTTTTTTCTGTCTCTCTTTTCTTTAAAATATAAGACTTATTTTACATTCTGTCTTTTATAGTTTTAATGTCTGATGCATTTGAAGACCTAATTCTGCTTTTGTTGTTTGTTTTTGCTTCTTATTATTTTTACGTTACCCTTCTTCCTTTGTGTATTTAAATTGTGTTTATGTGTTATTGCTTAGTGCAGAGTATGTACAATGGACATACTCTGAGGGTGTGTCCCGTATTAATGATGTTTGTTTGCTGTTCCTCATTGTTCTCTAGTGCTTAAAATCTAAGACCACTTACTGTCAATTTCCTGGTTTGTGGTTTCTTAATCCTATAATTCTCCAGGCTAATAATTCTTAGGGGAGAGTTTTTTTATTTTTCCTCAATCAGAGACCAAGCTAAGATGAACACAATTATTTTTTGGTATCACTTTTCCAATGCTAGATTATTTTCTAAATTGATCATTTACAAAAAACAACAACAACAACAACAACAAAAAAAAAAAAAAAAAAAACAGAAAAAGCAACCCTTTAAAGATCCCAGGTTAATCATGGGGTTTTATTCCCAACTTCCATTTTACCATGACCAAATCCTTGTCTTCTGTCCTTTTACAGAGGTTTAAACTCAAGCTTTTTAATTGCAATGGTCTTCAAATATTTTCAGGGCAGCCATAGAGCCTTTGTCAGCTTATCATTATGGTTTTCAGTTCTCTCTTTTTTTGACCCTGGTGCTTCTTTATACTTTCTAGTGAGAGCAGCCTCACATCTAAAAAGAATGTTGGTTATATTTCATCAGGCATTTCTCAATCTTTGGTAAACAGAATTTTTTAATATATCAAACTTGTCATATTGCTGTAAATGTAAGTCTCTATTAGTTCTTTACATTTTCTGGGGGAGAAGAAAAATTTCCCTTTCCCTTCTTAGTTCTCCTAGCTGGTCTAATAATTAAGTTGACATAATACAGATAAATAGGAGATAATCAAACAGCAGACTCCTTACCTCTCAGCTCACTGCTCCCACCACTGCCACTGCGCTTGCCAGCTATGAGCCAGGCTTCTGGCTGAGCAGCGTGCCCCCTGCATTGAATGTCTGCCCCCTGGCAGTCAGTGCGCATCATAATGACCGTCATTCTGATTGTTCTGCTGTAATGGTCGCTTAGACTTTTATTGTATAGATTTTGAAGGGGTTCAGAACAGGCTTCCCCAAGATGTGCTACTTTGTCATGTGGATTATTTTGAGCTGAAGGCAATCAAGACCCTATGAAACTGTTACTTCTCCCTGAAAGAATTTAAGTTGGGGGTCTTGCCCATAATAACAATCATCATCAGAAATAACTTTTTATGAACTATATACAGGGCAAGGCAAACTTGTAATTACTGAACATCTGTTCTTCTTGCCATCCTAAGAATAACCTTCCTTCCCTATGAAACCCTAAGATGTCTTACCTCATACTTAGCCCTAAATGTCATATACAGTATACCTTATTTTAATCTTCTGTTTCTGAACTTCTCATGTGAGTGAGTGGGGTGGAAAGAGAAAAATTCTGAGATTTTCTACATTAAATTACAGCAGACAGAATAATGAGAGAAAGTGTCAAGATTATTTAACCAGTTAATATCTGTGGGCCAGTTAACAAGACACTGCTCACATTCCTGAATTTAGGTTGATGCTTTGAATCAACTTCTGTAACAACCACCAGATGCCACAGCAACCCACATATGCATGAACTTTCAAGACTGTTGCAATCAATAACCAATCAAAAATAGTAAATATTTTTTACTTACAGACTGTCCACCTATCCTATCACAAAACTAACCCCACTTCACCTTTTCCTTCCCTGCTTATCTGTAGCCAATGTAAATTATTTCAAAACAGCTTACATCTTTCTTCCCCCAAACATCTATATATATAAAAGCCCAGCGACCAGAACAGCAGAAGGACTGGCACAACTGGTGATTATGACATGCGCTGTGGCAGCCAACCAGCCTGATCCAGGCCCCAATCGGGGATGGGGCCAGTGGGCCAACCACCTACGGCCCCTTCTCCTGCCCCCCACCAGCGCTCCCCAATGGATTCCCATCAGAGTGGGCCAGCTGGACCCTACCCGTGCATGAATTCGTGCACTGGGCCTCTAGTAATGTATAAAAGCCCCCATCAACTCCAGAAAGGTGGACACATTTGTCTTTTCTACCTAGTCCTGCTGCTGGTGGTTTAAGACTTCATACCTTAGGACCTGGTCCTTTTCTGACTAGCATTTGGCCCAATAAACCTTTCTTTTGGAAAAGTTTTTGGCAGTGAAATTTTTTTTTGTTTAACAGGAGTCTCTGACTCTCATGTATGTGGAATTCCCATACATAGATCATATATATTGAATTAAATTTGGTGCCCCAGCTGGTTTGGCTCAGTGAATAGATTTTCTGCCTGTGGACTGAAGGGTCCCAGGTTCTATTCTGGTCAAGGGCACATGCCTGGGTTGTGGGCTTGATCCCCAGTAGGGGGTGTGCAGGAGGCAGCCAATCAATTCTCTCTCATCATTGATGTTTCTATCTCTCTCTTTTCCTTCCTTCATCTCTGAAATAAATAAAAATATATTAAAAATAAATAAAATTAAATTTGGTCATATTCTTTTGTTAATCTGTCAAAAGACTAGCCAAAAGAACCGACCAGGGTAGAAAAGAGATTCTTCCTCTTCCACAATATGACTCATTTATGTCCAGAAGTCTAGAACTTTATTACCTCCTATTCTTATATTCTCCCATTCCTCATTTTCAATGTAGATTCAGATTCAACTAACATTTATTAAGTGACTAGTACATGTCTTACTCTTTTACTTAAGTGTTCACAGTTAAAACTTTTTAAGACCCTATGAAATAGGCACTGCTAACCTTAGTGTGAACTCTCTCTGGTTCCAAGAAGCCTATTCACTGACTAAATAAACTGAGCAGAAAATGGAGGCTCAAAGAAGTTAACATTCTTGATGAGAGTCACACATACAGCAAATGGAATTATTAAATGCATTCTTTTTCTCTATGCATTTGAAGGGACCAGAGTTTGCTCCCCCAACATATGCCTTTTAGCATATTGATTATTTTAAACTATTTTTAAAAAATGAGACACAGAAAGAACCTTTCATTATTCTCCTTTGCCCACCTAAAGGAATTCAGATAGAAAAATATGCTTCAGGATAGGAAACTTAGCATATTAACTTTAGCATACATAAATTAAGTGTGGCAGATAGGGAGAAATCTAGCAAAGACTTTTGGACTCTTCTCTGTGTCCTGTTGTTTCTGGGTGGTCCAGCAAACATTTGTTCACCACATGTTTGCTCTTTCTCATATACCTGTGAATTGTCTAATTTCTCTTTGAAGTCCATGACTCCTGCCTCCTACTCCTTAGCTCAAGATGGCATATGAGCCTTAACTGCCCTAACTGTCTTTGGATCACATATTCTAATGGAACTCTCATATGTACATATGTAATAAATTTGGTCATTTTCTCTTGTTAATCTGTCTTGTGTTAATTTGATTATTATTCCAGCCAGTAGAATTTAGAAGGGTAGAAGGAAAATTAATGTTTTGCCCCACACATTCCCACTGAGAAATAAAAGAATGATAATGACTGCATTTCAATTGAATTGACACTGACTAATGTTGTCTCTTATCTTTCTTCAATGGGTGTGGGGATCTGAACAATTACTGACTTAACCTACTATGAATAGCAATGTTGGATAGTTAAAAGGAAAGATACATGACAGATAGCCAAAAAAATAACAAAGCCTCATACTCCCCACAAGGCTCACACACAGACATGCAACTGAGTACATTTAAATTCCTTTATTGAGATTTTATGCTTTACAGATGCTGAAAGGACATACTCAATCTAAGTTTTCAAGACACAATTTATCCAAAAATCTTAAAAATTAGTATTTTAATGTTTTTTATGGAAATTATTTCAATTAGAATAAAGATTTATCAGGTTGAGTTTTTTCAATGTTTTAACTTTATTCTTAGTTTACTAAGAGTCAATTTAAGATGCCTTAGGACATTTGTAACTACGGGTTTTGGTCTTCAATGTCTCTTGGAAGCTTAGATGAAGTCATTTAATAAAAGAGGCAATGTTAACAATTTTCTTTTAAAAATAGAGCTATATTTCTGTAGAATATGCTGTGATTATATTTCTAATTACTTAATGAACTACAGCTTTGAGGAGCATGGAATGATGATATAGGAATCAAAATGTCATTTAGAGCTATAATCTCTTTTAGTATTACTTTCAGGACTTGATGAAGCACAAGAATTGTGTTTAGATAGATGATAGACAATAGAGAGATGATAGATAGATAGATGATAGATAGATAGATAGATAGATAGACAGATAGATATAGATATAGATATAGATATAGATATA
The DNA here is from genome assembly GCF_000147115.1 of Myotis lucifugus. NCBI lineage: Eukaryota > Metazoa > Chordata > Mammalia > Chiroptera > Vespertilionidae > Myotis > Myotis lucifugus. The sequence continues at coordinate 19,568,571 of NW_005871050.1, read as the reverse complement.
GATATAATCTCAGAACCCCTTTTTAACATTCAAACAACTTAAATCTACCCTTCCAGTATCTTTTTTTTTTAATTGAAGGTCTGAGAAAAAATAGTTACACAAGTGGTTTAATGGAGTGCTATAGTAGTTCTGTGACCCCTGAGAGATCTTCTGCTCACAATTTGGGACCATTACCATATTAGATTTCATCTGTTTCATATACTACATCTGAATATGCTTTTCATTGTTGCCAACAGAGGACTGTACAGCAACTTGGTAGTTATTCTGGGTCAAAAATTGTTAAGCAGAAGAAAAAATAATAGCTAACATTTATTCAATGCTTGTTATGTGTTTGGAGATAAGTCCTTTAACAATGTAGTTAAGGTGAAATCCTATATAATAAAAGGCTAATATGCAAATCGACCAACTGGTCACTATGACGCTCACTGACCACCAAGGGATAGACGCTTAATGCAGGAGCTGCCCACTGGTGGTCAGTGTGCTCCCACAGGGGGAGCACTGCTCAGCCAGAAGCCAAGCTCATGGCTGGTGAACACAGTGGCAGTGGCAGGAGCCTCTCCCACCTCTGCAGCAGCACTAAGGATGTCTGACTAATGGCTTAGGCCCACTCCCCAGACATCCCCCGAGGGCTCCTGGACTACAAGAGGGCACAGGCCGGGCTGAGGACCCCCTCCCCAGTGCATGAATTTTGTGCACCAGGCCTCTAGTGGGGCCATAAGGATGATACCCTAATCTGATAGGATGGTGTCCTTATAGGAGAAATACCAGAATGTACTCTATATATCTATCTCTTTCTCTTTCTCCCTCTCTTTCTCAGTCTCTGTCTCAATCTCTATCTCTTTATCTCTATCTCTCTTGAAATGCACAGAGGAAAGGCCATATGATGATATAGCAAGAAGGCAGCTGTCTGCAAGCCAAGGAGAGAGGTCTCACCAAAAACCAACCTGGTGGCCATCTTTATTCTCCAGAACTGCAAAAAAAAAAATTTTGGTTGTTTAAGCCACCCAAATCTGTGGTATTTTGTTATGGCATCCTGAGCTGACTAATATAAAACTACTAGAGGCCCAGTG
>NW_005871050.1:19474708-19567391 GCF_000147115.1 Myotis lucifugus | reverse complement strand
CGACTGCTGATTTAGGCCTGATCCTCTCACATCTGGACTGCTGCTCTAATCGCTCACCTGCCTGCCTGGTGCCCCTAACTGCCTCTGCCTGCTGGCTGATCTCCCCCAACTGCCCTCCCCTGCTGGTCTGGTTACCCCTAACTGCCCTCCCCTGCAGGCCTGGTCCCCCCAACTGCCCACCCCTGCAGGCCCAGTTGCCCCAAGTGCCCTCCCCTGCCAGCCCGGTCACCCCCAGCTGCCCTCCCCTGCTGACCCAATTGCCCCCAACTGCCTCCCATGCTAGCCTAATCACCTACAACTGCCCTTTACTACCGGCCATTTTGTGGTGGCCATCTTGTGACCACATCGGGGTGGCCATCTTGTGACCACATAGGGGCAGCCATCTTGTGACCACATGGGGGCAGCCATCTTTGCGAGGGCGTGACAGTCAATTTGCATATTACCACTTTATTATATAGGATAATATTTGAAATGTTTAATTATTTAAGGTCTGATTTTCCTGGTTGCTTTAAGTTCCTTATGATCCAGGGACAGTATCTGCTTCATGTGTTTCTTTATATCTCTAAGGCCTATCAGAGCACTTGGCACATAGTAGGTTTTCAATAAATATTTATTCAATAAATGAGATGCTAGTCCCCCTTTTTTCCTTTAAAAACTATGAGGTCAAAAAACAAACAAACTATGAGGTCATTAGAGAACACTTCTCTCTTATTCACTGCTATTTCAAGAATACCTAACAAAGGACAATTCATTCATTGGCACATTTACCCAATACATACTAAGTGCAAAGTGCAAAACTGTGATAACCAGAAAAGAATATCAGAGATTTAGTTCTGGCTCACAACCTTTTATTATGCTTCTTTTTGACAAAACACAAACAAAGGAGACAGACAAAAATACATTTTTATTATTCTTTTACATGATGATCATGTAGGTTCTCAGAGGTTAGTGTGGAAATATTCTATTCCTAAATTGCTTGCATTAATTTTAATCTTGAAAAGCCTTTTAATATGGGTGAGTAATATTTCCTTATAGACATCTTTAACAGGCTAGGATTTATATTTAAATTTAAATAGTTTCGCTGGAGAATCATCTACTTATCATTTGATGTCTTTTCATCTATTACTCCTAATTTACACAAATAATACAATGTCTTTCCTGCAAATAGTGTATGGTTACTTGGTAATGATGTCCTTCCTCTCTCGTCCTTCTCATACTAGCTCTTATCACCATCAAGAAGAAAAGAAATAAATAACCTTATTAAGAGTCATGATAACTTCAACAGCTTCCCAGCTCTGTTAATAATGAGGAGATGCTTTCTGTAGCAGAGAATAAAATGCAACCCATGAATTTGTGATGACCTACTGCATTTTACATGGTTTAGTGATGCATTTAATGAGCATTTTCACTATGGTGTCTTCCAGAAACTCCCTGTGTATGTATTTTAGATTTAAGAACAAATCTACTTTTAGGCAATTTCAATTTCAGCATGTTCAAATATTTTCATACCATTTATCAGAAAAGATAGAATGTTTGCACCATGAGTTTTCCTAAATGATTTAGAACCTTTTTTGTTTATTTCAGGTAATGCAGATTTGAAAGATAAAGGCCAAATGTCTACTCAAAGTAGCTAGATATCTAGTAATGAAGACAATGCATTTTAATGATAGATTTTGTTGTCAGAAACTTTGCTACCAGAGGTCACAGTATTTAACAGACTTAGGACACAGCATTTTAGCTCTATATTGCTATGGTGGTGCTGCTTTGTATGTTTTAGAACCCACTGATCCACCGTGGGGACAACATACCAATTCCTCTTGACACACAATTGCTCCTCTTCTCATTCTGGGCCCAGGTACATAATATTCTGTTGCGTTGGGTTCAGGTCGTGTCTTCAGAGAGAGCTTCCTCCTTCCTCTTAAGTTATTTTCACCTCTAACTCCTTACTGAAAAGACTGGAATTTATCCCAGTCCTTCTGATCCCAGGTTGATTTTATTTTTACAATAAAATTTGGCCTTTGAAAATTTGTTAATTGAAATGTCATGGTATATGGCTAGAATCTGTAAACTTGGAAACATTATTAGACATTGCCTTCCCTTAGAAAAATATTTACTTAGAAATAATATGTTTCATTATTTATATGATCTAGTAAAGGAAGCAGTGACATCAACATGGCAGGAGATCACAGAGTATTTCATATTCCTGTCATTTTTGTAATCTACAAATAAAAGAAATCATAAACCAAAAGTTCCTAGGTTTCTGACATGGGGAAGGGTACATCTTAACAGTCATTTTGAGAATCACGCCAATATTTCTTGGATAATACTTCCATCCTCTTATCACTCTGATAGTTTGAATGTGGTGATAGTAATGGAGATGGAGCCATGATTTAAGACCCTTACTTAGCAGGGGATTTTTCAATTGAATAAATAATTGTTGAGTGTCTTCAGCTAGCAATAAAATATTGCTAAGGTGGGTATTATAGGGTAACAATGTGGAGAAATAAATGGGGGCATGAGTATGGTTTCTGGGGTCAGACAGAATTGGGATTAAATTCTATATAATATACCAGAAGTTAGATTAAATTCTAATTTCTCTTACCAAATGTATGACCTTCAAAAAATACTTAGTGTCTCTGAACTTCAGTTTCTTTAAGGGTTATTTGCCTTTCCCCCACTTCAAGGTCTCTTTATGCTTGGATGAAGGTCCATTACCATTCCTGACCCCACCACTATTATTTTTCATGGAAGTACAGTGACTTTTTAAAGTGTTGTGTGAAGAAGAGGAGCAGAGTGTTTATAACCCAATTTATCCTATTTTTATTTCTCTTGAGAGACAGGATGGCTGCAAGGAGCACACATTCTGCTCTGTTCCTCTGTGCTATAGTATAGGGGGTCCAATAGTAGGAAAAGCCTGCAGTGATCCAGGTATGCCTGGGACTGGTTGCACCCAGTTTTGGGTGTTGAGTCTGTCCAATTTTGTTGTTCAGTATTATGAAGCCTGTTTGTCCACAGATATAAGTCATATTCTCTAATTTACTTCTAATTGTTTTATCAAAAAAGGTAAAATTTTTCTCTCCATATGCTTATTTATGTGATCTTCTCAATTTGATCATAACTAAGGCAGGGAAAAATATGCTATTTCCTCGGTGCCTTCATTTACCCCAACAGATCGTCATGAAAATTAAATTACATAATGTAAGTAAAATGTGAGTTAAGTGCCCTGCACATTACCGGTGACCAATAAGTGATATCTGTTAACCATTTAGGTAATAATTGGTATGCAATATTCTTTCATTAAATGTAATGTGTACACTACAACATTCCCTTAGATCAAACATCATGGAAGTAGAATTCTATTAATCTAGGCTCTATTTTAGTCTATATATGTTTTGTGAAAACCGTATGACAAGGTTTGGAAGGAAAACAAAGATATGTTATTAAGAGGACTTAATCTTTATATCCTAATACCTTAAAATTATAACTTTTTTCAATTACAAAATGTTGAATCATCTGGTCCAATACATCATTTTACAGAAGCAGAAACTGAGGCCAAGGTAGTATAAGAGATTTCCTGAAAGTCATACAGATAACTAGCAAACAAGAACTATAATTCAGATTTTTCTATTGCACTGTACAGATAAGAAAGGGGACATTGATTATCTTCTATTAATAGTTAGATTAATTAAAACTACCTGGCACTGGTTGCATTAGAGCAAGTTTGAAAGTGCTGGGGCCCAAGACAGGACACCCCAAAATATACCACAATGGCATATTGATTACTTTAAATTAAGGTTCTTTGATAAGTAGCCAGTGCCAGAGGGCACCTTGACCTTCCCTTGTCTCCTTGAATGCAGAAAATAAATCTCCCCTGTGAAAAGTACCCTCCCTTCTCCACGCGAGCTGAGAAATACCCTTAGCACTAGAGCCAAGAGATCCAGAGCCAAAGAGCTTCTATAAGCACTTTGTTAATTTGCTACCCAAGTCCAAATTTTGTTTAGATTCCTCACTACTGAATACCCAAACCTTGCTTTGTTTCATTTCTAATGAGCACTAACTTTTCTGTCCTGTCAATTCTTCACATATTTATTGTTTCTTTGTCTAAAAAGTGCCTGGTTCAATAATTTCTTTGAGACTCATTTTATGATCTGAGCATCAAATTGTGATTCTCCAGTGCACACGCATCAAATTGGTTTTTCTCCTGTTAAACTAGTCACGTGTCAATTTTATTATTTTTTTATTTGTTCAGCCATAAGAACTAGAGAAGATTGGGGGGAGAGTTCTCCATCTCCCCAACAAAAGTATTGATCTAAATGACTACTAATCTTTGAGATGAAGTCTACCACCATTCTAGATTAGTGAGTCTATGGTGGGAGATATCATTTGATCACATCCTGTAATGGTGATCACTCATATTTATGGTTGTGGGATCTGAATAGCCTGAGTGTTTACACATCATTTCTCTTAACACATAGGACATTCATAATTACTAAAATGTCATACTGTGAGAATTATGCCTTTTAGTTTTCCATCAAGATCCTGGTCCAGCTTCCTTGCTGGCTTTGCTGACTGCAGCCTCAGGACCTTTAATCATGTATATAAAAACCCCAGAAAACCCCCACACTCCTCAACTTAACTAATTATCCGCTTAAAAAAACAAAATCCAAAAGAACCAAAACAACTCTGTACTCCCTATGGCTGTCAGCATTACTGGTCTAATGTACTTGACACCAAGGGAGATAATGCTGAAGATTACCACCACAGGCCTAAGTTTACCATTGCTTCAGAGGCAAAGCAATATGACAATGAAAGGTAGTAAACCTGACATTTAAAAACTCTCTGATATTTTTGAAAACTGTTCTCCTGACATTTACTCTTCAGCAGACAGAAACACAGAGCCATCATTGTGCCCTTAAATACATATTTGAGGAAATGTAGCTGCTTATTTATATTTAATTTGTTTTTCTTTTTGAATTGATTATTTGTGGTACAAATGGATCTAAATCTGTAGGCATTAATACGCACCATTCATTACAAATTATACCATATCTCTGAGCAGGAGAAGAGAATGTTAGCATTGTATTCTTTGTTCATTATTGCTTAGTACCAGAAATGGTGAGCTGTTCAGCTATGAAACTTGGCAAAATTTGCTGTATATTAGAAACAAAATACTTAAATATTTAAACATTTCCAGACTGACAAGACTTTAGGGAGAAAAATGTATTCCTTATAAAGCGAAGTCAAGCCACAAGGTAGGTTAGCCTTATTCCTAGAGGGGAGTGTTAAGAAAAATCAAAATATTAAATGCCATGCTTATTAATTGTGTGCAATTGTTATATCCTTAGCAGAAAGCCAAAGGATGGGATCCTATTTTAATGACTCTCATGCTAGCATCCAGTTTTATATTGTGGGGCTATTTCTACATCCAGGCAGATAGCCCAGAGCAATACTGCTTTGCTGAATCAGAAACGGAATTTTATTTTAACAAGAAATTCTCTATAAAAGATGCATTCATAAGTTCTCTTTTAGTAAGAAATCTATATTTACAGACTCACAGAACCTTAAAATTGAAAAGGATCTGAGAAAACATCTAATCCACCTTGTTCATTTCTCTAGGTTAGGAAATTGAAGTGCAAATAGGGAAAAGGATTTGCCCGGAGTTATATGGCTAGCAGTGGCAGGACTGGAATTAAAATCCAGGTCTTTTGATTCTTGGTCCTGGAGTGTCGTCACTAAATAGAAATTGCTTCTCTTCCTCTTAGAAAGGAAATACACCATGATTATTAGGAATATAGGTTCAAATGCCAAAGTACATAAATGAGTTGGGCTCTTTATTCTAGCACCTTGCTGATGTGTGATTTAGGACAAATCATTTAAACGCCAATTCTTATTTTTTTTTCATTATAACATGAGGATAATAATGGTGCTTCTTTAGGGAGATTATTGTTAGGATTGAATGCCTAAAATAATGTAAAGCACTTGGAAAAGTGCCTGACACATAGTAAGGTGCCAAAAATGTTTGATAATATTTTCTTATTATACTATTAAGATAATTGGTTTAATGAAGATAGCTTTTTGACAAGATATTTAAGAGGTGATATTTTGGAGCAGCTGAGAAAGAAACAGTCAAAGGCAAGTCAACAGAACAGCTAAAAAATATAGCATCAGTGTATGAGCAGAACTTCCTTATGTAAATGTAAAATCTAAAATCTCTATGGCTACATCTGGTCTCTCAAGCCATACCTGTTTGTCAAGAAAGGGAGGACTGCTTCTACACTCTTCTCAAATTAATTATGCTGTTTTTAATATTTTCATGTAGTCTGAAATAATGCATTTTTGAAAATTATTGATTGATTTTTAGAGAGAGAGGAAATGAGAGGGAGAGAGAGAGAGAAACATCGAAGTGAGAGTGAAACATTGATTGGCTGCCTCCTGTTCACACCCCAACCTTGGATCAAACCTGCAATGGGACATGTGCCCTGACCAGGAATCAAACTGGCAACCTTTCAGTGCACTGGATGATGGCCAACTAACTGAGCCACAATGGACAGGACTGAAATAATACATTTTTATTGTCACAGAGATATCTACATTTGTGGATATGCCAATGTCACAATGTAACTGAGAAACCTAGACCAGTGCTATGAGTTTTGTTACTGGTCTGCAATGAGTCTATGAGCATTGTTACTGGTCTGCAATGAGATATGGAATTTGCACCATATATGAATCAACTATGTCACTAAACATACACTGTATATCTACAGTTGTGAGTATGCAAATCACAGAGTTAATAAAGCTATTAATAATCATAATCTGCATGTCTTTTTTCATATGAGCAACTGTAAAATTACTTTTACCCCTATAATATATATATGTGTATATATATATATGGTTATATATAACATAATCATAATGTATATACATATTATCTACACTAATAAAAGAGAAACATCCAAATTGGTGTCACTCCGCTACACCCACCAGCCAATCAGAATGACTATGCAAATTAATCCAACAAAGATGGCAGTTAATTTGCATATGCAGGCACTAAGCAAAGACTGAAGGCTCCAGCCGGAGTGAAGACTGAAGACTGAAGACTGAAGAGGTTTGGCTTCTCTGCTGCAGCCACAGCAGAGAAGCCAAGCCTCGCTGCGGCCGGAGGGGAGAAGCCAAGCCTCACTGCAGCTGGAGGGGAGAAGCCAAGCCTCGCTGTGGCGGGACCAAAGGCATGTGTCCTGGTTGCCAGAGGAAAACCGGTGCCAGCAGCCAGAGGAAGGAAGGCCTATTGCGCGAATCTTTGTGCAATGGGCTTCTAGTATATAATATAAACATATACTGTATATTTACATATATGTTTGCAGGAAGACCTTTTTGATGATGAAAGTAGTGCATTGATTCACATTCTGGTGCAACTTCATATTTATTCCAAATCTCTAAGTGGACAAGTAAAGAGATCATACACTGGTACTAACCTGTTGAATAGCATTGACCCTCAGACTACACTTTAACACTAAACCTAGGTCATGATCTTTGGACAACTCTAGCAGCAAATTCCTTCTTTAATTTTATTGGCTCTATTTAAAGGACATAGCTCTGACCTAGTATTCCAGATTGCACTGGTGAGTGAACAATATATCCTAATATAGAAAAGTTGATGACTCACCTGACAGGACCATTTCAACCTGATTTCTAGGACATTGTCCATATAATTCAGTCTTTCTGGAAAATTCTATTGGTTTGCCTTTTCATCTGATAATGGCAGCATAGCTCTTCTAACAAAGGAATCTATAAAATTTTAGTAGCAGCTGTATTGAAGTGGCAAATATTAATCATTAGCCCTTATATTTTAATATCTGCCCAATATTAAATGCCACTTTTAAATGAAATAGCAATGAATACAAGTGAAATGGAGAGCGTGTGACAAGGAGAAAAGAAATGCCTTTTTCTCTAATTCTGCATAAGTTTGTGTAACACCTAGTTTTATCATTTCTTTGCCCCAAGGATCTGTGGGGATGCTTTCTGTAATACTGAATTTCTGAATCACTACTTCATAAAGATGTTTTAAAGACTGAGAAGAGTACCTGTATTTTTACCAGCACCTGATTAACAGGGTTATCTCCCTTTCTTCTTCAATCCCTCTTTCTTGAGGAGGTACATACATTTCAATCTTAAAATCCTGACTTTTCAGTCTCCCTTAGGAAGAATCAAGATCCTAAGCAGCCTACAACTACGTGGGTAGTTTGGTTACCATTGTCTTCCCTTTTTCTCAGATAATCTCCTGGACTTTATTTCAAACATTTACCTACAAGTTTCTTATCTTTGGATGAAACTGACTTGTCCCATTATTAAACCAATAGAATCTACTCCTGGTATACCCCTCATACTCAAACAGTTTTGTGGACAGAAATATATTCTAGCAGCTCAAGCATTTCCAAGTCCAGTGGAAGGAAGTATTATTAAAAACTGTCAGCACCTACCCATGTTATTCCCAACAACTGATAGCATTCCCCAAACCACCTATCATTATTTTATTTTTATTTTTCTTAGGAGTATTTATTTTAAGGTTAAACACATTGAAAGCAGAAGATCTAAGCAGAATTAAGCCTTCAGGATCTAAGATTCTGGAACCAGCAAAAAAAGAAAAAATCTCCTGTGGTAATCATTAATGATGTTTGCCAAATATTACAATTCTCTTCTTTTTCTGGACTTATGATACAGTTGTACTTTCTGGACCCTTATGATTTGGTAGGGCTGTGTGACCAGTTATCACCAATAAATTGCAAGCATCAGTGGCATGTGTCATTTTTGGCTGAGGACTTAATGTATCAGTTACAGCTCTCTTTCTTTCTGCCATGAAAACAAGCAATGCTCCAAAGAGTGGCTCTTCTATCATCCTAGGTCTTAAAAAAGGACAACATGGAGCAGATTCCCAGCTTACCCTTGATGAACAAGGAGCATGAGTAATAATTAAACCTTAGTTGTTTCAAGCTACTAAGATTTGGGGGTTTGTTACTGCAACATAATTGAAACCATCTTGCTTGATACAGCTTTCTTCATCTAACCCTTCTAGAATCATCCTTAATGCCTATTTTTGTTTGCAAATTTAAGTGGGGTAAACAACTTTCCTATAAACAATATAGCTTGGCCCAGGGTAAAAGAGAGTCCTGGAGTTTTAATTTTTTGAAAGTTTAGATGTCACATGGGAGTTTTTTCATGCTCTATAGCTTGTTAAATGACATTCTACCTACAAAGCTTTCACTTAGAAATATATCTGATAAGTTAAAATTGTATATTGTAATCTCTGGAACAACCAGCACACACACACACACACACACACACACACACACACACACACAAATAAAAATGATAGTAGACTTAAAATCAAACATATCAATAATTAATTTGAATGTAAATTAACTAAGTCTTTCACATAAAAGGCTGAAAGGCAAAGATTTTCCAGACTGGGTTTAAAAAATTAGATAGAACTAGATGCTATCTACAAGATGTATACTTTAAATTTAAAGACACAGATAAACTGAAAATAAAAGGATAGAAAAAGATACACCATGCAAAAAATAAACTTGACAAATGTATCTGAGAAGGAACCAGAAAATTTACCCTGGCAAATATTCTAAGATGTTAAAATATATATATTTATCCTGGCAAATATTGAGAGAGAGAGAGAGAGAGAGAGAGAGAGAGAGAGAGAGAGATTTAAGCAAAGCACAGGCTTCATTCATTTTCAAAATTCAAAGCATTCTCATATATTTTTTATTAAAATGTGGGTGTTTTTTGCATCTTGAAAGAAGAAAATATTGGGAGCCTTTTGAGATAAAATGATAATACAGAAGAACTTAATAAAAGAATAATATTTAGACCTCAAAGAGGACTTGAAAATCCAAGGTTTTCAAATGAAATAGAAATACTACCTATGGTATGTGGAATGCTTTTGCATGTTACTTAAAACCTTTAAATAGTTATGAATTTAATAATTTTCATTAGGAAATACTATAACTAGTATATCACAATCATGATTTCATATTATTTTCTACTAAAGACAAAGCTTACACTAAAGGGTCATGTTTTTATTTAAAGGAAATTACTAGGTGAATAACAGAGGTGATTGATATACAAATATGGTAAAAATCATGGAGGTTATATAAAAATGGCTGAAGTTTTAGAAACACTGATTGAACCCAGTTCTCTCATGGAAAGAACTGAGACCCAGGGAGGGGAAATAATTTGCTTAAGGTCACATAGTAAATGAATGACAAACCTGAGTCTAGAACCTAATTCTTCCAATGACCATTGCAATGTTTTCCCCCCTCTACTATACTATTTAAGAAGAAGCATCAATTACTTGGATATGATAGAACATCTTGCATTCAATGACAAATAAATAAGCTGACATTAGGGATTTATTGAATAGTGTAACATGCTAGGACTGAATGTAACATGCCATCTCCATCATCTGACTTAGAGATGGTTGATATTAACTCTGAAGCTCAAAAGTCCTGAACCATCAAAGAGCACTTCTTTTATTGATAATAAAGGTTTTTCTCAATATTTATTACCTCCTATCTCCATTAAATGCGAGAAATATGAGGTAGGGACTTTGTCCATTTTGTTCACTGTATCCTCAGCACTTAGAATGGTGCCTGGCCTATAGTGAATGCCAATTTATTATTTGTTGGTTGAATGAATTCAGAAGACCAAGAAGATACTGTAATGCCAGAAATTAAGGTTATATATTTTGCCATATGTTCATGTGTCATTAATTCAACAAAAGTAATGGTTCATTCATTTGTTACTTTAATAAACATTTGTGCAGAATCAACCAAGTGGCAGACACTGTCTTCGCATGAGAGATATAATATTAATGAGACAACCATGATATCTCCCCTTCACGGAGCTCATTTTCTATGAAAAATAAGTACTAATAGACTGGCAAGTATGATCAAGTGTGTTAAGTGCTACATTAGGTATAAGTATTAAGAGGCTATGGGAGGCATATAGGAAGAACACTTTATCAGACTTGAGGGGAAAAAAATCTAAGCTGAATCTAAAAGATGAATGACAGTTCATTAGTAGAAAACAGTTTATGCTAATCACTACTGCTGTAAAACCCCAGAGCCAGCCCTAGGCAAAAAAATTACATAGATCAATTGTCTTCCCCATCCCCACTTTTTTCCTATAGTGTCTCTGACAGATTTCTATCTTGTATTCTATTTCCAAAGGACCTTGCTCTCAACTGAGCCCCACTGTGATAGTAGCTGTTAAAAGTTCAAGGCACTTCTCCCTCCAGGGATATTCTAAACAAGTCTACAATTACCCAATATTATACCCTTCCCTCAACTATAAAAGGCATCTTAGCATGCTTTAATGATAACTTATTTTATTTATTTAGCAACTTATATTAAATAATGATATTATTTAGAGAAGAGGGTAGCAAACTATAACCTGCTGACCAGTCATGTGTTTTTATGAATAAAATTTTATTGGCACACAGCCATGCTCATTTATTTATATATTGTTTATGGTTCCTGTGATCTACAATGGCAGAGCTGAGTAGCTGCAACAGAAACCATATGTCCTTCAAACCTAAAATATTTTCTATCTGGCCTTTTACTGAAACATCTTATCAACACCTGTTTAGAAATTATGGTTTTACCTTTAAAACAATCATTCCTTTTTACAGTGGAAAATTAAATTTACTGATAAACTGAATAGTTTTCTGTACTATTCTGTACAATTTTTGCAGTTTTCAAAAATAATACCTTCCCTCTTTGCTTACTTTCCTTCTTTTTATAATACCTATTTCAATAATTCTTTTAGTGAGAATCTGAGATAAACTTTTATTAGTCTTAAATGTTTGAAAATGTCTTTATTTTGCCCTTGTTTATAAATGGTAATTTAATTGATTATAAAATTCCATGTTCATGCTCTCCTCCCACCTTCAGTACTTTGAAGATATTACTTCACTTTTTATAAATTTTAGATTTTTTTATAAATTTATAGATTTTTATTAAATTGAAAAATCAGCTCAGTGATTTTGTATGTTATTGGTCTTTTATTTCTGGTATCTTTTAAGATCCTCGCTTTAAGCTTGATGCTCTGCAGTCTTAAAAGATGTGCCTAGATATAAATTTATTTTTATTTAACTTGTTTGGTATTTGGAGTGCACTTTAAATCTGAAAATTTGTGTCTTTAGTTCTGGAAAATGTTCAGCTACTATATCCTCAAAGAATTCATGTCTGTCATTCCATCCATTCTATTTTCCTGGACTTTTATGAGACAAATATTGGAAATTCTTGGTCTATCTATGTCTCTTTAATTTATCTTTTGTAAATTTTTAAAATCTGTTCCTTGATGCCATGTGCTGGATTGCTTTTCTCAGAAATATTTTCTAATTCATTAATTTGTTATTCAACTCTGTCAAGTGGAGAGCATGTTTTATTTCAATGACTAGTGAAATGAGTGAGATTCCTCCAAGGCCCTGGACTCAAACTTGGCTGCACATCCTATCTAATAAAAGAGTAATATGCAAATTGGCCATCACTCCAACACACAAGATGGCCACCCCCATGTGGTCAAATATGGTCATCCCCATGTGGACACAAGATGGTTGCCACAAATGGCCGGCAGGGGAGGGCAGTTGTGGGTGATCAGGCCAGCAGGGGAGGGCAGTTAGGGGTGACCAGGCAGTTAGGGGCAATCGGTCTGGCAGGAGGGGAGCAGTTAGGCGTCGATCAGGCTGGCAGGGGTGTGGTTAGGGGAGGATCAGGCTGGCAGGCAGAAGCAGTTGGGGGCAATCAGGCAGGCAGGCAGGCATGCGAGTGGTTGGGAGCCAGCAGTCCTGGATTGTGAGAGGGATGTCTGACTGCCCATTTAGGCCCAATCCCGGTGGGACATCCCTCGAGGGGTCCCAGATTGGAGAGGGTGCAGGCTGGGCTGAGGCACACCCCCCATGCACTAATTTCGTGCACTGGGCCTCTAGTTTTGTATAAAACACATTGAGTTTCTTAAGCCCACAGCAGCTAGACTTCCAGCTGCCTCTGTCATCTTCTAAACAAAGAATCTAGAGGTAGCTTCAGGCTCCCATACCGATTTATGCTTCTATTTCTGGTCCTCAATGATACACATATTTTTTCCAGCTATATCTTTGTTATTTTCACTCTTTATATTTTATTAATCATAACTTTGTGTTTGGAACAGAGTAGTAACTGAAACATAAACTCAGTACATCATCTCCAACAGAGGTCTCCTTCTAGAAGTATTTGCACTTAATATATATGATTTAAGAATAAATGTCTTTAAGAATATAAATGAATTAGTTCATAATAGTGGCTCTTGCAACACCATGGCTTGTGATTAGGGACTTTGGGGAAGGGCCACTGTGGAGTTCCTTCAAGTGTATCACATAAACAAGGACCTCCTTCAAGGGTGGACACTATAATGACATATGTAACCCACTATTAAGTGGGTTCTTCCATATATATATAAAATATTCAGTTTAACTCCATTCCATACTATTAGGAAGTTCAAATCTCTTCTGAATATTTCTATGAATTTTAGATAGATTACATTCTCATAGTTCCCTTTACTTCTAGACTCTTATTTCTGTATGTGCTATCTTCTTTACTGTTCTAATTCAGAGTAGAAAAAAAATTCTTTGGCTTTACTTTGTCAAACAACAACAACAACAATAACAAAACAGGAATCTATTGATATAAAAATTTGTGGAGGCCTGACAAGAAGGTTTATACTGAAAAAATGAAACTATTTTCAAATCAAATGCCAGACATTGCTTTTTAAAAGTCTTTCACACACTCACAAATGAATAAAATTAAAACTGGGAAAATGTGACTGAGATCAATCTTGGTTGTGATATTATACTATAGTTTTCAAAATTTATTACTAAAATAAATTGGGCAAAGTGCACAAATGACTCTCTGTATTATTTTTTACAACTTCTTGGGAACCTATAATTATCTCAATATTTTAAAGTAAGGAAAAATTGTCAGATAATTTTGCCATTGAGGAATTTTCTTAGTGGTCTTTCCTCCCACATAGTATACCCAGTCATCTACTGTTTGGGTGGCACATCACTCCTTCCTTTTCTTTTCCTTTCTTTCTCTCCTCATTTTAGAACTAGAAGGAGGAGGGGGAAGAGGAAAAAGAGAAGGGGGAGACGGAGAAGAAGTAAGAAAAGAAGAAATAACTAAATCATATATATTTTTTGTATCATATAGAAAAAAATGGCCATTATCTTTAATTGTCTTAGCTCTATGTCTCACTCTCCATTCTTAGGGCCTTGCAAATGTTTACTAGGAAGTTTTATTCCCCAAGAATTCTGATGCAAGTTGCTGATATAATACTGGTTTTACCTCCCAAAATGAGAATATTTATTGCTTCCCTGGATGGTCTTGATGAAGAACTTAAGTTATGATCAGAATATGAATTGGGTTACAATTAATTGATTTTATGGTACTAATTTGTGGCTGAGTGATGGTATTCAGGTTTTGTCTTCATGGTGCTTGCATGACTAGGAAGGCAGTTAGTCCTATTGGGGAAAATTCAAATTATTCCTTGGCATTGCTGGGACCAGGGAAACTTTCCCCTTCCCCCCTTAGTTCTTCTGGATGTTAAAATAATTCAAATGACATACAGCAGATTAACAGAAGAAAATCAAATCTTAATACGTGTGCATGGGTAGTTCATATGAGCATGAAAATTCTAAAGACTGAGGCAAATGAGGTATGCATGTCATTTTGGACTAAGGAGGAGGAGGAGGTAGGAAATTCACAGATGGATGAGAAAAAGCAAACATTTACTAAACAAATTCTTGCAGGGCCACCCAGAAACAAATGGGACAAAAGGGGATCTAGTGGAATAAATTTTTTCTTGGATCCTCCCTGTCTGCCATACTTAATTCATATGTGCTAAAATGAACATGCTAAAGTGAATATGTGAAGGCTCCCTTCCCGAAGCAGGATTTTCTACCTGAATTCCTTTAGGCAGGTAAAGGAGAGAAAAAAAAAACACAAAAAAACAAAAAACAAAACTTGAGCTCTAGCTGGTTTGGTTCAGTGGATAGCGGGTTAGCCTGAGGACTGAAGGGTTTGATTCTGGTCAAGAACACATGCCCAAGTTGTGGGCTCAATCCCCAGTAGAGGACCTGTAGAAGGCAGCCGATCAATGGTTCTCTCTCATCATTGATGTTTCTCTCTCTCTCTCTCTCTCTCTCTCTCTCTCTGAAATCAATAAAAATTTTTTAAAAATGGGTTTGTTGGGCTTTAATTATTTTCAGCTCAAAATATACTGCATGTCAGATGTCAGGGTGGCACATTCTGGGGAGATTTGCTCCTGACCCCCATAGCATTTTATCTGATTATGGGTATACTTAGAGACAGCTGGAGTTTGATAGATGGAATGAAACAAGGATTGAGAAATAAAGGGAGAGAAGTGTTCTTTGGGCCCAGAAGCAAGAGTGATACACAGTTTACATGAAGATGGTTAAGTGAAGATTGTTTTTATGATAGCAGAGAGTTCAAGCTGTGCTAGAATGGAGGGTAAGAAAAGCTAGTGCTCTGGGATATTTCTTTTTAGAGGCATGGGCTCTGGATCATAGTGGCTAATGCTTCCATGATGTTTACTATGTGCCAGATAGATAATCTTCTAAACTTTTAGAAATCTCAACTAATTTAATCCTCATAACAATTACCTAGGTCAGTGGTCGGCAAACTGCGGCTCGTGAGCCACATGCGGCTCTTTGGCCCCTTGAGTGTGGCTCTTCCACAAAATACCGACTTCTGCGCATGGGCCACGAAGTTTCAATCGCACTGTACGTGTGCCCACACGTGGTATTTTGTGGAAGAGCCACACTCAAGGGGCCAAAGAGCTGCATGTGGCTCGCCAGCTGCAGTTTGCTGACCACTGACCTAGGTGATCACTACCCTTATCTCAATATCCATATTAGGGAACAAAGTTAGGTTACTTAACTATGGTCACACAGCCAGTATACATTCGGTAATCAGCCTCTCGAGTATATATTTTTAATGTCTTCCTCTTCTTTTGGATTTGAGTCCTGGATCTGCTACTTAATATTTATGAGACTTTAGGCAAATTGATTGAATCAGAGTTTACTCAATAGCAAAATATATAGTTACAAGGATTAAATAAAATACTACAGGTGAAGACCTAGTGTAATACCAGACACAAAGCAAGCACTCAATGCATACTAGATGCAAGTAGTAGTAGTAGTAGTAGTAGTAGTAGTAGTAGTGTTGGTTTTTTTGATATTATTATTTCTTTTGTTTCTTCAATTCTTGTCTTTTCCATCACTGACAGCTGAAGGGAGAGTATTAGATAATACCCAAAACTTACCTATGAGAGAGAGAGAGAAGTTCCAGAGGCCCTTTAAAATAAGGCCTGTGTGAAAATTAGAAAGAAGGACATCAATCACAAGGAGGACATGCCAAGATGAGTCACAGAAAAGCTCTTATCAGTCTAATCAGTGGCTTCCTATTGAATTAGGTTTAGAATACATTGACAAAAATTAGCATTTTATGTTAGATTTAATTTTATTTAAAATGCTTTATAAGATGCTTTGAACATTTTAAAGATATATTTTTCAAGACCCATATAAATATACAAAGGATAGATTTTACTCATTAGTTACAAAATGCAAAATAAAGCAACAACCAGCTACCACCTGTCAGATTGAAGCAGATTAATTCCTCAGTGTGAACAGACTCATACCATACACAATCTCATCAGTGAATAATTTAACAGTATCTACTTTTTATGCAAATCCCCTTTAACCCAGCTATTATATTCCTAGAAAATGTATCTTATAGCATTGCTTACCCAATTAAGCAAAAATGCATATACAAGGCTGTTTGCAGCATTTTTTGTATTCGCAAAAACCTGAAAACAGCTTAAATGTCCATCAGGCCCTCAATACTGCTCTGAATATGTGCAGTGTTTTTCTAACAGGCACCCAGACAGCTAAATTTCTCTGCTTTAGTAGCTAACAAACAAACAAACAAACAAACAAACATTTTCTATTCAATAGACTTGTCTATTGCTTTTTAAATAAATTGTTGAGTAATTTTGGTGGTTCTATTATTGTTTTCATAAGCCTGAGAAGAGTTTCTAGAGGTGTTATGATACAATATAAATGTCAAGAGGTAATTGCAAGAACAATTTTTAATGTTTAATCATTGTTCACTCTCATTTCTAGACTATTCTCTCTACCCTAAGGGTTTAGCAGAATCATGTCTTCTTTTCCAAATAGATTTTTCTTTTGTTTCCCTCAAACTCTGACTGTTCTTCTTATCATCCCTGAAGGGCTTAGTCATTGTCAACCTCCTCTAGTTTTTAAAAAAAGAGAATAAAAGAACCCTGGGATTACAGTGGTGGAATTGGGGTGGTGGAATTACACATCTCTGTAAAAATGGTGACACCTCACCAAACACCACCCAGACCAGTGGTGGCAAACCTTTTGAGCGCGGCGTGTCAGCATTTTGAAAAATCCTAACTTAACTCTGGTGCCGTGTCACATATAGAAATTTTTTGATATTTGCAACCATAGTAAAACAAAGATTTATATTTTTGATATTTATTTTATATATTTAAATGCCATTTAACAAAGAAAAATCAACCAAAAAATGAGTTCGCGTGTCACCTCTGACACGCGTGTCATAGGTTCGCCATCACTGACCCAGGCAATCAACTTACAAGAAGAGAGATGGCCAATGAAAGAGTAGATAATACTTTGAAATAAAAACTCAGCATGGTCTTTTAGGGAAGAAATAAAAAGAAATGTTTTATATAGCCCTCTAAATGCTCAATTAAGTTTATCTGGCAACTTTCCCCTAATTATGGCATAACCAGTCAGAGTAGACATAACATTGCTTTATCCTGTATATTTACCATTGTGTCTGAAAGCCTATTTGTCCTTGAGAGACCAGCAATCAGCAAAACAGATGATGAAGCTATAAATCTACGGAATCACTTTTCCAAATATCAGTGTCTCATCAGTATGGTGGTGAAATGAGTTATTTTACAGAACACTATTGAATACATATCACAATCACCATTTTTCAGTGGCTTAATCTGCATTGTGAGTTGACTTCAAAATTTTCCCCCTGAAGCTTTGCTATAAATAACACATCACCAAAAGGACAAAGCTGAAGAATGAAAAAGGCTGAAGCAGATTTTATTTTAAATATTTCAATTTGTGTATTTCTAAAGCAAGCTTATATATTTGCAATCTTTTCTAGCCATACTATTTGTGCACATGTGTTCAAGAGAGAGAGAGAGAAAAGACTATGATCACCTTTAACTCAGAAAAGCTATAAAGATCAGCTCTTTGTTCTACTGTCAACTATTTCTTTTAGGCATTAGAACAGAAATATGTCCTGTATTGTTACCATGCCTGAGAACAGAATCCCACCAATTAGCTTAAGAAATTAAATGAATATTACAAAATTTTAGATAAAACCGCAGGATGCAAATTTTAAAAGCTTTTAAAACTAGGCCCTTTCCTTCTGTCTAATCATAATGAAGCAATCCTCTCCCCCATCACCAAATACTGTTAAAAGATAAACTGAGGCATATTAAAAATTTTAAGAGTTCATTTGAGCACAAATCCATTAGAATGGGGTAGTGCTAAAACAGAAGTGATTAGGAGGACTCTGCTGACAGGAACCGGGGAAAAGGTTTATGCAGAGAAAATGTGAAAGGAAAAACAGGAAATGATTTGATTGGCTGTATCTAAAAGCTAGTTGGCTGTTTGTGATTGGCTGTCCTTAGTAGTTTGATTTCAAAATCTTAAAGCATTTACTATAGGCTTAGATTTTGGTTTGCTTACATAGGCCACTGACATTCAAGCCACCTCAATCTAATGGCCTCCTTGTTTAATTACTTTGGACCATCTTTTATTATAGGTGGGGAGAGATCTTCATCTCCACAGATTGTCAGTGTGAGGGGGCTTCTTGAGGTAGCCCAAGAAAAGGAAATTTCTGAGACTCCCATGGGAGGCTGAGATATTGTAGAAAGCTTTATTTCTGTGGGATTGTACTCCTGAGTTTTCAAGATCCCATTTCCCTTTGTCCCGCCAAGGAAGAAGTCCCATTTTGCCTTCAGCAGGGCTAAAATCAAAGTCAATGTCCAGAGTTTCCATTCCATGTTAGGGAACAGTCCAATCCAGCATTAGGCTAGCTTACTAGTAGTTTGTGTCTCCCACTGCAGTCCATCAGTCCATTACACGTGGGGTCTGCATGGCCTTGGGCCACATGGGCAAATGCAAAGAAATAGGAGTAAAATCAAAGGAATCAGAGAGCTGAGAGAGAACAAACTCCTTTGTTTGTGGGATTATGTTTTCCCAAATTTTTACAGGCTTGCAATGGGCCCTGTCTAGTCTAGCCAATCCATGGTTCCCCAGGCTTGACTGACAGGCAAGTACCTTCCCTATGTCACTCTAACTTCACTGCATACGTGTCTATCTCCCCTTTCTTGGTCTGCTTCCTCAGTGATTCTGCAGGGAATAGGCTGATGGTTTCCTGGGGAGTGTAAAGTTACAGGTTCCTGGTGAAGCTGCCCAAATGACACGCCTATAATGTCTGGCTTCCCCTTTGCTCCTTTCCTATTATTAATAACGAGCTAATTATGATGGTATCACTTTGATTTAAGGTTTAATTTTTCCAGAACTTTTCTATTAACTCAAACCCATGCTAATGTAGCCAAATATCCTGAATTGCTTGAAACTAGACCAGCATTCACCTTTTTATCCAGATGGCCAGCTGTTTTACATCTTGTTGGAGGTCACAAATGTTTGAGGTGACTAGTTTCAAACTGATGGAAAATTTGAAATTTAGTGAGTCATTTGACATCACACCTCATCTCCTTATTAAGTAGAAATGGAGGAAGTGAAGAGTTTTGACTATACATCAGATGTCCCAGGTGCTTTTTATCGTGTGTGTTTTGTCATGGGCTTCAGCCAGAGCAGGAACTTGGCACTGAATCACAATGAATAAGAAAAGGCTGAAGTTTTGGAAATTCCTGTTTGGCTACTTTTCTGGCTACCATGTATAAACTATAAAATGATTCATTTTGAGCATGGAAAATGAAATTTCATTTTTATATTTTTGCTGAGTGAAATGTTTCTTAATTCTATTAACAATAATTATGCTGGAATTGAATTTATTTGCCTATCATGCTCATTATAAGTTACAGTCTATTAATTTTTTTAAAAAAGAACTCAATACTTGTAGGCATTGATCCTCAGCACCACAGCATTTTTTTAAATAAAAGAGCTGAATAAACAATTGAAGGAACTATTGGGTTAGGAAGACGGTAATGCCATTTTACCTGGATACTTTATTCTTTTTTAAAAAATGTTCTTTTGTTTTAATCAGTGACACATTAGGACAGATTGCTAAATTATTTTTTGCCTTTTTTAAAGTATGAGTGCCCACGTAAATCTGTGATTTGCAATACCTGTGTACCAGTATAAAGTTCAGCTTCAAACAGTAATTTGTAAATGCCTGAAAGTCACAGAGGAAAATAAATCTGTTATATTTTGAATTCACCTGAAAACGTGAATGCATAACTTGAAAATGTTCTGCAAATAAGAACTGATTGATGACTGTTTATCTCTGTTGCAACAATCCTTGTGTATGTTTGTGTACATGGGGGTGGCTTTAAGGTAGTTTGCAAACACTTCACCATCACCACAGCAATATCAGTACCAAGAAGTCTTCAGATCAAAATGCAACCGAAGTGAACATAGGATTGGGGCATGGAGGGAAGCTAAATTTGCCAATCCAAAATATACCTCTTTGGCATAAAGATTAGTTTCGGCTGGTTATTTGTAAGAAATAGCAGACACAAGAGAAGCTCTGAAAAGCTGGTAGAAATTACCCTTTTATAAGAGAAATTTATATTTATAAGGGAAATCTCCATTTGTAGGGTGTTTCCTCACTGTACCAGGAAGAGGATGACCTTATCAGTAGAAACTACTGTCAATACAGAAGGCAATGACCCAAATCTGCATAATAATTTTATACTTGTTTATTGTTCTTCCCCTCTCCCCAACACCTTCTTTTGTCTTTGGAGATGAATTTAAGGTGATGCTTGGGACATTTGTGAGAGTTATTAAGTTTTCCTAGGTCTCTTCCATTTATACAGGAGACATACATGTTATTAGACTTCTGTTTGTTTTTCTCCTGTTAATCTGCTTTTTATTACAGTGGGGTCTCAGCCAAGAACCTAGAAGAGTAAAGGGAAAATTATTTTTCTTTCTCCATATGCCATACAACCAAAATCAGGAAATAAGAAGGTAAATTGAGAGTAATGTAGAGATTCAGTACTACTCTAGTTAAAATAACAAAAAGCTTTTATCAATGCTCTAGTAGTGAGGGAATACATGTCCCAGTTACACCTTTATGGGGAAATATAAAAAATCCTGCCAGCAATAGAATCTTCTGTTGAAATAGAGAAGAGAGAGAAAACACAATTTAATATTGCATGAGCATTATCACATTGACATGCCTGTAAGGTAGCACAACAGTCTGGGCAGAATTACAAAGTTTGGAAAATTTCACCTTAAATTATACCTTAATATAGAGAAAGAACAATGAAAACTTCTATTTCCTTGAGAAACAAATAGATTCACCTGTGGGTGTCTCTTATAATTTCCTGAGAAACTTAATTTCAGAAGTGTTTGTTTATAGTTCCAAGGGTCAGAGATATGTGAATTGAATTATAAAATAAAAGGGGTTGGATTCTTTGTGCGCTAATTAGTCTTTTAAGAGAGATCCTAGGAAAATAATATTTTATCATTTTATCGTTATAATCTACATTGTAATTGTTTTTATTGTTTGAGTGAATATATTCATATGTTCAATTTATATAATTTATCTGTTAAAATTTATGCAGTTCTGGTGAAGATTAAGTTTTTCTCAATTAATATTTGTTCACATTGCTCAGAAGATCTTATTTTGGTATTCCCCTTTCAAGCATTCATTCACAAGTATATATATCAAGGGGATGAGAATGGAGGCAGGAAAACCTATGCATATATTTGTCTGGTTGAAAGAAAATACTTTATCAACACATCAACAAAATTCACCATGGTATAGACTTCAAGCCATATTTGCTTCATAATAAGACAAGACAAAGACAACTTCTTCTTGCTAGAATCTCCCAAGACAAATTTTAGAAGCTAGGAAAACCCTGGACAAATGCATGGTATTGGTTGTGAAAGTAACATTCCAATCATTACACTGAATCAGCCCTGAACCCCGAGAGAAAAGAAGGCTAAGCTATTAGATTTTTCTGATTGACAAAGAGATATTCTAGGTAGTTTGTGAATATCAGTATTCAGTATGGTTATTTTGACACACACAATTTCAACCACCAGTTCCTTTTTCCTTGAAGGAAAAAGGATGAGAGAGAGTCACTTGTCCAATATTCTTCTCTTTCCATTTAGAGTTGATAGAGTAGGCAGTTAGACAGTCTTGAGTAGAGCAGGAGTGATAAGTCAGATTTTCACTAACACAGAAAATCTTGGGTGTCTAGTAATAGCAAAACTAAAGAAAACAATTATTGTAAGCTAGAGCCTCACCCCCAGGGTGCCCTTCCCTCCACTAGCATGTTATTAGTCTTGCAATTTAGACCCCCTTAGGGGAGGAACAAGGGGACTGGAGAATAGCCTCCTAAGATTCCCATACAGCCCTTGCACTACCACTCAGGCATTAAGCCCTTAAGAAAAAGAGGTACTGACCTATATCAAATAATGTTAGGGACACAGCCTTGGATCTGTTGTCCACAGAGACAGAGTTTTGGTGTAACTAGAGATAGCATCTGGGCCTCAGTTGTGTTTCAGCTCCAGTCTCAGAAAAGCAGCAAAATCACATGAAACAATGCCATGGCTAACATCAGGAACAAATTTAATGATTAATGACCCACTATAGTACTGCTGACCAATTAGTAAAGACCAAGACCCTGAAAGGACACACCTGGAAAGCTGATGAATATTCTATTGAGATCCTGTCTCTGAAACCTCCCCTAAAATTCCTGCCTTTAGAAAACATATAAAAACCCTTAAGTCAAGGGACCCAGTGCATGCTCTCTCTGGAGCATGTTTGTGCCTTTCTCCCTCTTCTTCCCTCAGGCATGTTATCTTTGCTTTAGAAAGAAAGCTCCAGGGCCCTTCTTTTGCCTTTGTAATTTGTTTGCTGAGTTCATGCAACCCAGCTGGCTCACTTCTACCTCTGTAAGTTTCTAAATAAACTTCTTCCACCAGAGTTCTTGACTCTGAATTCTTTCTTAGCTGAACTCAAGAACCAAGGTCTAACACCTCCCCAAACAGAGTCATAAAAGATTTTGAGTCTCTTTAAAAGAATAGATACAAAAACTATTAGACCAAGAGATATACAGACATAATAAGAGGCCCAGTGCACAAAATTCACGCCTTAGCCCTTTCGCAGTCCGGGAGCTCTTGAGGGGATGTCCAACTGACGGCTTAGGCAGTCGGACATCCTTAGTGCTGCTGCCACTGCCACTGCGCTCACCAGCCATGAGCCTGGCTCAGGGGTCTGGCTGAGTGGCACACCCCCTATGGGAGCACAATGACCACCAGGGGGCAGCTCCTGCATTGAGCGTCTGCCCCCTGATGGTCAGTGTGCGTCATAGCGACCAGTTGTTCCGCTGTTTGGTTGATTTGCATATTAGCCTTTTATTATATAGAATTATAACAGGATATATATGAAACAAGATATTTGACAGTGTGCTTCGTGGTCTCTTTGTAAACAAAAAAGTAAGTTGGGTAACAGTGTTGTTGGGCATATCTAGAAGTGATCGGGTTACTGTCTCCTAAGAGGCTGAATAATGGTTCAGTGTCAAATTGAAGGGCAGTATCTTATGAAGGGCTCTGACCTGGATAATTCTATTTAATGCTTTTATTAGAAATTGAATGAAATGTATACAAGGAACATATTAAATTTGCAGGTGACATCAAATTTAAGATGCTAGATAACAGAACTAAGATTCACCAGGTTCTGGACAGACCATAATGATGGGCTAAAATCAACTCAATAAAGTTCAGTAAGAATGTGCATAATGACAAATAAAAACAAATCCTGACTTATTGAGGAGAGATTTTATTCAAAAGGATTATTGCAAGAAGGTTAGAAGGGGCTATTGCAATAGGACAAGTGGGACTAGCATAATAGGGAGAATACTATGACCATAAGACCTGCAAAGCATCTTAAGACTTAGGAAAAAATAAGTATTCTTTTATAGATAGGAGTATAAAAGATATGGGGAAGTGAGTTGAAAGAGCTTAATGGTCAGATAGTAAATTCGATAAAATTTTACTCTCAGGCCAGGCTATTTTCCAGGATGGGCCCTTAAGGAGTTGCTGTGTACTGGCTCAGGCTGAGAGTGAGCCAAATTTCAGGGACCTAGAGGGAGGACAGAATCTTAACTAAAGTTTAGTTAACAAGGATTTTGTTTCAAATATCAATATGGACAAGCAGGTTAGCTAATTATTTGTAAGGTTGTTGGAGAGAAAAAACTTTATTCTACCCTTCTAGGTTCTTTGACTGGTCTAATAATCAAATTAACATAAAACAGATTAACAGGAAAAAAACACAAATTTAATTACATATATATGGGGGCTCCATAAGTTTATGAGACCCAAAGGTAGTCAGGCGATTGGGCGTTGTATGCCATCCTGACCTAAGGAGTAGAGGGTGGGGGTCTGGAAATTCAAAGTGGAGAGAGACAATTTACAGAAATATGGGAAGAGTAAATGTTTAGTAAACAAATGTTTGCCATGCCATGCAGAGACACTGAGAGGAATTTGAACAAACAGGTCTTATCAGCTCCCTTCAGTCTACCCACCTAGCCTATACTCTATCTCTGATGATTGCTCTCTTCCTGGACCAGACACTATCTAAGTTGTTATAGGCAGTTAAGAAAGAGGTAAAAGATTTTCTTAAATGTGCTGGGTCTTGATTGCTTTAATCTCAAAGTAGTCCACGTGTCAAAGTGGCACATTTTGGGGAGGCTCCTTCTGAATACCTTACAGCAGCAGTTCTCAACCTGTGGGTCGCGACCCCTTTGATGGTCAAATGACCCTTTCACAGGGGTCGCCTAAGACCATCCTGCATATCAGATATTTACATTACGAACATTACAGTTATGAAGTAGCAACGAAAATAATTTCATGGTTGGGTCACAACATGAGGAACTGTATTTAAAGGGCCAGAAGGTTGAGAACCACTGCCTTAAAGGCAAAGAATGGGACTTTGGAGGATTTGTGTCTGACCTTACCATAGATGAACCAGGAGGGCTAGTGTGAGTCTTATCTAAGTCACATGCGGAAGGATGGTTCTTTGCAATGATCTGTTTTCTAGAAAACAAAAGAGTAGGAGTTGTCTTTAAACTTCTCTGTTTTTCAGGAATATAGGGCTTAGGTAAAATTCAATATTACCTATATGGACATGAAGAGGAGGTTCTACGGAAAGTAACCTCACAGGGTGATCTGATCATAAATTCCTAACAGGGCAGGTCATGGTGGGTAGTCATGCCCAGGCACATAACTTCTTTAGCAATAGGCTTATCTTTGCCTTAAGTAAGTCCTGTCTATTGTTTCTGTGTGTCTAGGTCAGTGGTCGGCAAACTGTGGCTCGCGAGCCACATGCGGCTCTTTGGCCCCTTGAGTGTGGCCACAAAGTTTCAATCGCACTGTACATGTGCGCCCGTATGTGGTATTTTGTGGAAGAGCCACACTCAAGGGGCCGCAGTTTGCCGACCACTGGTCTAGGTTAACACACCTTTGAAATACCCCCTTCTAACCTTCTTGCAATAATCCTTTTGAATAAAATCCCTCCTTCTAATGTGTGAACACCCTTTTAGACCCCTTCCTCTAAAGCAGTGGTTCTCAACCTTCTGGCCCTTTAAATACAGTTCCTCATGTTGTGACCCAACCATAAAATTATTTTCGTTGCTACTTCATAACTGTAATGTTGCTACTGTTATGAATCGTAATGTAAATATCTGATATGCAGGATGGTCTTAGGCAACCCCTGTGAAAGGGTTGTTCGACCGCCAGAGGGGTCGAGACCCACAGGTTGAGAACCGCTGCTCTAAAGCATGACCATTCTCAAGAAAGCACATAGTCTTAGCTATCTGTAATCCAATTCATGCCTTGCTTTCTACCACCTTCATATAATCTTCCTTACATTTCCTCCTTAATTTCAAATGCATAAAAGAAACTGCAAAACTGTCATTTTTGGAACATTTAAAATCTTGCTCCCCACATATGTTGTCAGGTGGGGTCAAATAAACTCTTACTAGTATAAAATTCTCTATAAGTTTGGATGTTTCTTATGTTTACATCTATAATATATTTAACTGAAGGTCAAGAAATTAAGGTATCAAAGATAAATGGGGGCCTTGGTGGGCTTAACAGTAATTTTACATGGGAAAAAACACACAAGGATTTTAGTTGGTATATGCCATCAGCGTACCCTAGGGAAGTCAATTTTAGACTATATTAATAGAAGTCTATTAAGGAGGGGATTAATTGTAGACTGTGATGGTCAAAATATGCCTAAAGCAACATTTTTCAGCTCTGTATATGCATGTTGCATTTTTTTACATAGATAATAAATTTAATTATTACAATATATTGTTACAAGCTAAATAGGCTTATCTTCAAATATATGAAGAACTGTCATATGAAAGTGGGGTTATGTTTTATCTTTTGTAGCTTCTGTGGGCTGAAATAAAGTAAATAAATAAAAGTTATGGAAGACAGATTCTTGCTCAACCAAAGGCAGAGTACTCTCACAATCTCCTTCTCCAAAGGACTTCCAATCACTATTAGTTTTCAAGCAGAAATTGAATGCTTATAAGGCGCAGGTATTATGGAGGGGGTTTTGATTAGATGAGAAGTTCTCTCTAATTTTTTAGGTCCCTTCCCAAGTCTGTGATCCTGTTACTCCCCGAAATGCCATTTCAATATGATTCTGATGCATCCTCTTTTTAAAGAGTGGTAAGGAAGACTTTCTTTAAGAGGGACTACTGCAGAGGGTGTTTTAGTAGGGAACAGAGAGTGGGTTCAACTCCAAATAGGAAAAGAAAAAGTAGGATTTATAGTCAAAGAGCAAGGTAATTCATCTTTTTTGAGAGACTTTATCCCCTCAACTTTGCAAGGAGAGTCCTCCTTGGCACCATCAAGTATTTAATGACAGGGCAGTATTGGATTAGCAAAGTTCATTTCACCCTATATAATAAATGATCAAAGAACATAGATGTTAGAGACTCTCCAAGGCACAAATGTCTTTCTACATTTTAGGTGCTCTGGTCCTCCATGACTTATAAAAATTGAGCTCTTCCCTTATCCTTAATTTCTTTCTTCTCAACCTGGTCAAAACATCTGTATTTATTTTCATAGTGTTGGGGAGGAAAATATTTTTATTCACCATTACAGGTTCTTCTAGCTGCTGTAGTAACTAAATTGACATGAGGCAAAGTAACAGGAGAAAAACAAATTTAATACATATGTACATGGGCCACACAAGTATATGGGACCCAAAGGCAATCAGGTAATTGAGGCTTATATGCCATCCTGAGCTAAGGAGTAGGGGTAGGGGTCTGGGACTTGAAACAGGGAGGAAAACAATCCACAGGAAGATGTGAAAAGCAAATTTTTGGTAAACAAAAATTTGCCATGCCATGCAGATAGATAAGTCTTTCTTATAAAAAAACTTATCTCTCCTAATAGTAATTCTTTTTAGGCAATAAAGAGGAAGGTAAAAAACTTTTCTTGAGTCTGTTGGACTTTGATTGTCTTCAGCTTGAAATAATCCCCATGCCAAAGTGGTATATTCTGGGATGGCTTGCCCTGATCTCTATCAGCAGCATATCCTGGCTTAGTACAATGAAAATAATCATAATCATCCCTAAGTGTTTGTATACATTCAAGGTGGTTAGACTCAGTGATTGTTAAAATATTTTTTAAAAGGTACTTAGGAAAGTGGTGGAATTGCCTTCATTGCTTGATTTAATTACTAAGAGACAGTCCAAAAACTAATCTCTATTGCTTAGAATTTTGGTTTGGGTTAATTGACCCCTGAGGCTGTTCCAGTGCTAATTCTTTAGTATTATATTGCACACACCAAGGGAGGAAATCATTTTTATATGGATTTGGATAGATCATAAAGTAATAAAAATGCTAATGCTCTGGGAGACAAATCCAGAGCTTTCTAGTGGTCAGGTTGCTTTTGGACCTCAGTGAGAACTGCTCACCCATGGTGCATGAAACAAACATTTCCAACTGCCAGTTGCCTGATTCAACAGTGCAGCTGGCTTCTAGAGAACATTTAATTTACTTACTTTCAGTGGAATCAGTTGCATTCATGGCCAAGAAGGGCCATCAAATGAGATGTTTTTCTTTCTTGTACTTTTATTCATAATTGTTTCATGCATAGAGAGTGTTCTTATTTTTAAAAGAAAGTATCTAAGGAAGATTTCCAATGCTTCTTCCAGTATAGCTGCAATACTTGGGGAGTTCCTTTTTTTCCTCCTCACACCAAGCCTTAACTCTTTCTGAGCAGTTTAAAGGCTTTTTATCTTATTCCTTTCTCAGTAGATGTTAGAGGATAAACATGGAATCTGGTGAAAGAGAAACTGAGGCATATTAAATTTTATTGGAGCAAAAATCAATTTGCTCAATGACAAACCAGAAGAGGATAGAAACTCCCCTGATAGTAGCTGGGAAAATTTTTTCATACAAAAAAGGCAAAAGCAACATAAGAAAATTATTGATTATCTATAGTTCAAAACCTAGTTGGATACTTTTGGTTAGTTGTACTTAGGTTTCAATTTTGTAACTTTGATGTATTTGTAGGCTTAGATTTTGATTTTCCTATGTAGGCACCTATAGGCTAATGACTTCCTTGTTTAATCCAACAATTTGTTACACAGATAAGGAATCAGAGGCGGGGTGGCGGGGAGTTAACTCAAGTCATTATTCTAGGTCACAATCGAGCAGTGTTGAAAAAGCCAGTTAAAATCTTTAGATCTGTGTTTTTTCTCCTGCTTTAAGCTGTCACTTTAGAAGCCTTTAGTCCTGTGGCTTTGCCCTTCAATTTACTATGTCTGTATTAGCATACAATTCTAAACAAATCTGATCTTTTTATCAAAGGTTCCACCTTTCCCATTTTCAATCAATTAATTTAAATAGATGAAAATACAAATATTTCATGGCATACTTAACAGAATGATTCAATTGACTTTGGATAGGAGGCATCTGACACTTGATGAAAACACGGATTGGCAGAAAAAAATAAAAACTAAAAATTAACCTCTTTGATTTGCATTTAACTTATTTTATTCATTGTGTTCTTCAGAAATAACCCTATTTGATCTCTCACATTTGTAAAATTGGCCTTAGATAAAATAGAAAGATCTCTGTCAAAAACTACCTGGCTTTGACATATCCTACAGCGTTCCCCTTTGCCAGCTTCAGGGTGGGCCTTAGGTAGCTTGGAAATGTAACACCTCTGATAATGACTGAGGTCTATTTTCATAATATAAATCAGAGAAAATTCAAATCAATCATTGGCATTGTCTGTTATAATTTTCTTCATTGGAGGACGATGATTGGAGGAATGCTGATTTTAATTGCATCTGCCTGAAATGTGCTAGCACTG
This sequence comes from Myotis lucifugus, assembly GCF_000147115.1. Classification (NCBI taxonomy): domain Eukaryota; kingdom Metazoa; phylum Chordata; class Mammalia; order Chiroptera; family Vespertilionidae; genus Myotis; species Myotis lucifugus. The sequence continues at coordinate 19,537,656 of NW_005871050.1, read as the reverse complement.
GTCTATGGCTATTGAAAGTAGCCTCTTCCTGGAAATGATGCTAATGGAGGAACACTATAGATTCCAGGGGAGGAAAACAGGTAACTCACCTCCCTCTGTAAGACCATAGGTCTGCATCTTTATCCTCTCATTTCAGAGAAAGACATAATATTCCTTCTTGGCCAAATTTATTGTTTTACTTAGTTGGTTTTTTTTTGTTTGTTTGTTTGTTTTTGTGAGGGAAATTTTATATTTTTATTTTTTTAAATATATTTTATTGATATTTTACAGAGAGGAAGAGAGAGGGATAGAGAGTTAGAAACATCAATGAGAGAGAAACATCGATCAACTGCCTCCTGCACACTCCCCACTAGGGATGTGCCCATAACCAAGGTACATGCCCTTGACTGGAATTGAACCGGGGACCCTTGAGTCCGCAGGCCGATGCTCTATCCACTGAGCCAAACCGGTTAGGGCTGCTTTACTTAGTTTTTTCTTCACTTACCATTTCCCTTCTTTTCTGGAAGATTTCTTTTTAAAAACATATTTTTTATTTATTTCAGATAAGAATGGAAAGGGAGAGAGATAGAAACGTCAATGCTGCCTTCTGCATGCCCCACACTGGGGACTGAGCCCTCAACCTTGACCTGAATTGAACCATGACTTCCTGGTTTATAGGTTGATGCTCAACCACTAAGCCACACAGGCAGGGCTGGAAGCTTTCTTTATCAATACTTCTGTTCTCTTGCATATTCAATGTCCTCTTTTTGCATGTTTTTTTTCCCCTCAGCTTATAAACTTTTTCATGTTTCCCCATGTAGAAATAATGAAGGGGGACAGAATATGTCACCCTTTTGGCATAAGAATTCTCTTGAGCTGGTTATTTTTAAGAAACAGCAGGTACAGGAAAAGTTTGAAATCCAAGTAGACAGTTACCCTTTTGTAAGGGACACTTACCTTTATAAGGGAAATCTCTATTTGTAACGGTGTCTCTCTCTGTACCAGGAAGAGGAGGATGACTAAATGTCTATAAACTTTAGTCAGTGGAGAAAGCAAGGACTTAAATATACATAACAACCTTACCCGTTTACTGTGCTTTGCCTGATAACCTCCCATAACTTCCCCCTCAACATCCTTTATCTTTACTGGAGATAGTATTTAAGGTGGTGGCTTGGGCTATTTCAGGAAGTTACTTGGTTTTCTTGGGAAGTATATACATTATTAACCTTCTATTTGTTTTTCTCCTGTTAATCTGTCTTTTATTGAAGTAGGAACCTGGAAGGGTAGAGGAAAAATTAATTTTACTTCCCTACAATAGAACAAAAAGTCTCTTTAATTCTTATATATTCTGAAGGAGTAGATATAAATTAAAAATAAGAGGTTTAAGTCACCCAAGAAAAATAAGGAACAGATTCCCTCCTCCCCTTTTGTTTCAGAATTTCTTTCTGTGTCCTTTTCAAGTGTATATAAATCTTTACAATGACAAAATAACATCTCACCAGTCTCACAACTTAGGAAAATTTCCTTAAGGACCTGGGAGCCATCTTTTTGAGATGTAAACATCAAGGGCGATAGCACCCTTCTCTCCCATTCCTAAATGAGCATAAGACCCTAACATCAGAGGGTCTTTTGCTCCAATTTGCAAAACTACCAGCTGTCATTAAGATATGAGAAATTTGTTTCCCTACCTGATATACTTGGTCTCTTCAATTTCCATGATAAAGTTAAGATGAATTATGTGTGACGAAAGGTGCTGTCAAATCCTCTTGTTGCAGGCAGCAGGGAAGGGCACCTAGACCCATGGGGTTTGACAGGACGTAGGTTCAGCAAACTGGGTACTTGAGTGCACACTCTTACTTAAGGACTACGTATTCTTTATCTTGAAAACATGTCCATAATGGATTTTACATTTTTAGTCATATAAAAGGATGAAATTTCTTTTTGTTTTTGCAACGTCGTGGAGGATTGCTTTTAATGTCCATCATAGTCTGTTTTACTGATTATTCAATAATTAAACTGTTTTCTGTTTCTATTACCTCTGTGGAGAGGTTTTCTGAGTTGGGAAAAAGTTTGTTTCTTTTAATTATGGGCAAACCTCATTTTATTGTACTTTATTACACTTTATTTATTTATTTATTTATTTTTTAAAAATTTCTTTATTGATTAAGGTATTACATATGTGTCCTTTTCCCACCATAACCCCCCCAACCTCCTCAACTCATGCCCTCACCCCCCTGTTGTCCATGTCCATTAGTTAGGCTTATAGGCATGCATACAAGTCCTTTGGTTGGTCTTTTCCCCTTACCCCCACCCTCCCCTACCTTCCCTCTGGGGTTTGACAGTCTGATCGATGCTTCTCTGTTTCTAGATCTGTTTTTGTTAATTAGTTTATGTTGTTCATTATATTCCATAAATGAGTGAGATCATGTGATATTTGTCTCTCTCTAACTGGCTTACTTCACTTAGCATAATGCTCTCTAGATCCATCCATGTTGCTGCAAATGGTAAGAATTCCTTGTTTTTTACCGCAGCATAGTATTCCATTGTGTAGATATACCAAAGTGTTTTAATCCACTCATCTACTGATGGGCACTTAGGCTGTTTCCAAATCTTAGCTATGGTGAATTGTGCTGCTATGAACATAGGGGTGCATATATCCTTTCTGATTGGTGTTTCTAGTTTCCTGGGATATATTCCTAGTAGTGGGATCACTGGGTCAAATGGGAGTTCCATTTTTAGTTTTTTGAGGAAACTCCATACTGCTCTCCAAAGTGGCTGCACCAGTCTGCATTCTCACCAGCAGTGTACGAGGGTTCCCCTTTCTCCACATCCTCGCAAGCACTTGTCATTTGTTGATGATAGCCATTTTGACAGGAGAGAGATGGTACCTCATTGTCATTTTGATTTGCATCTCTCAGATGATTAGTGACTCTGAGCATGTTTTCATATGTCTCTTGGCTTTCCTTCTGTCTTCTTTTGAAAAGTTTCTATTTAGGTCCGTTGCCCATTTTGCTTCATTAAGGAAACTGAATGTGAGGTATATTGTAACTATGTGTACTATCTTCACAACTTTTTGGAAATCTAAAATTATTCTGAAATTAAAAGTTCATATAAAAATGTTAAAGGATACATTTATAGTTAATTTCCAAGAGTTGTTACTATATTCAGGGCCTAATTGGATGGTTTAGAAAGGACAATTTCTAAACAAAAACTTGTTGTTTAGAAATGTTCTTGCTAATGTTTCAATTAAAGAATGGCAGTTTCTTCCCAAAGTATGATTGTTCAGGGCCACAGAGACTAAAATAGGCAAGGGTAATTGTGTATATTATGATAATAAGGGAGTCTAAAGACTTCTTTGATTCAGTTTAGGCATTCAGAGTGCTCAAGAATGTTCTCTTCTCTGTTTATCTTAGAAAATGATAGGGAGAAATTGTTCCCTTAGAGGCACTGTATAATTCTGTGTATTATTTTAATACATGTAGTCAACAATTCTCAAGGCTCTAAATGATGAGATAGGAGGTTAAAAAAATTGCCTCAGGTTGGAGTATGTTGGGCAGAAAGTACCCTGGGACTCATTAAATAGCAGTAATCCAAAAAATATTTTGGCTTCTGAAGGTGTATGGTGACCATTTGAAAAGGTCCAAATTCTATTTAGAAAGATACCTCTCTAATTTCAGGGATGGGTGCTTCAAGCATGATGTATAGCTTTCTGGCAATAAGATGGCTTCTCAAGGGAAGTGATACAAATACTCTGTGTCATTTGATCAGAGGAGCCATTTAACTTCAACCTTATTCAATTTAGATTGCTTAGGTAGCCTATAATAGCACAGAGTGCAAACAGAAGCAAAGCAGAAAAGTGGACTTCTCTCACTGGATGCTTTAAGGTCCTTTGAAGAAACTTCCCTGACAAGAGCTTAACTTAAGCTCATAATAACAATAATTAAGAGCAGTTTTGGGGGTAGGAAGAGAGATAGTAATGATATTGGAGAAAGGAAAGCTAAGCATACAGAGATCTCCTAAAACTGCTCAGTGTTCACATATCCTGGGAATAACCCCATTTTGCATAAAATCCTAGGCTATTTTTAAAGTAGATCTGCTTTCATGTCGTCTGGCTTGAGGCTGCGCTACTTACTCAACATTTAATGGAGATTCTTTAAGCTACATAGCAATCAAAAGGTGGTATCTTTTGGCTGATTTTTTTTTGCACAATAGTAGTGATTAGAATGTCTTTGGAGTTGAGATTAGGGATCAAAAATGAAATTTTGTAGAGTGATCATTTCAACACCTCCTTGTCTTCCTGGAGCAATCCAGTCAGCTACTGAGAAACTACTAGTAAGGTTCACATCCAAGAGAATTAAAAAAAAAAGATCGACATACTGCTCTATGCAAACTATAGAAATGGTTCATACTGTACAATTAACACTTTTGTTAAAATATGCAGATATCTAAAGACTATAAGTTGTTTTGACACTTAAAAATTTTCTATAAATTCTGTAGGTGTGTTTGTAAATTTCAGTTTATTTCTAGGAGGTGTGGGTAGGAGTGGCAAAAGAGGAAGGTCCTTATCTCCAACTGTTACCATTAGTCTATACCAAGTAATTTAATTTTTCCACTGTTGTGCTTGCAATGTTTTTATTCCTGTCTGTTCTACATAATTAAAAATTATTCCTTACACATCTGTCTAATGAATAATGACTTTAACATTAAGTCCCCAGGCTCCCACAGAGTTAAATTATAGAGAGGCAGTTAAATTTGCCTGAAAAGCAATGGAAATAACACAGAGACATGAGACTGAGAAATCTAATTCAGTATGGTCTCTGAGGCTCTTAGGACTTACATGTGTGTGTCCACAGTGCATACATGTCATGCAAGACAGGACCCTTGACTGTCTGTACTAACTGACTATGAGGTATGTTAGGGAATTGTGTTATCCATAATTATCCTTCATTAATTAAAAAATCCCATTTCTCCCAATCAGATGATTGTATAAGTATCCCATTTTTTATGCTGTATGTTTCTAAAAGCATTTGCAAACTTTTAAAAACTGATAATACCACTTGAAATATACTTAAGAGAACTTGGTATGCCATATCACTATTTTTACTTTCTGAAAAGCATTAGTGAAGTAACACACCTTTTAAAAATTGAGATATAATTTACATATAACATCCTGTAAGTTTAAGGTGTACAAAGTGTTGATTTCATACATTTATATATTGTAATATGACTATACTAAAGTTTTAGCTAACACATGTAGCACAACACATAGTTATAACTATATTTGTGTGTGTGTGTGTGTGTTAAGAACATTCAAAATCTAATATCAGCAATTTTGAAGTACCCTATATAATAAAGAGCTAATGTGCAAATGGTCATCACGCACTCACGCTGTCACGCCTTAATGGCTCAGACACTCAACACTGGGGAGAGAGGATTGGGGCCCAGCCAGGCACAAATGAACTCCCAAGAGAGGAATGGGGACCAGCCAGGCACAAATGAGCTTGCAAGAGAGGAATGGGGATCAGACAGGCTGCGGCCTGGGTACAGGGCAAGGCAGAGATGGTTAGGGGCGATCAGGCCAGTAGGAGAGCAATTAGGGGCAATCAGGCAGGCAGACAGAGGTGGTTAGGGGTGATCAGGCAGGCAGAGGTGGTTAGGGGCAATCAGGCAGGCAGGCAGAGGGGTTAGGGGCGATCAGGAAGGCAGGCAGAGGGGTTAGGGGCGATCAAGCAGCAGGCAGGTGAGTGGTTAGGCAGAGGGGTTAGGGGCGATCAAGCAGCAGGCAGGTGAGTGGTTAGGAGCCAGTGGTCCTGGATTGAGAGAGGCAGTCAGATACCCCCTGAGGGGTCCCCAATTAGAGAGGGTGCAGGCTGGGCTGAGGGACCCTCCCCCCATGCACAAATTTCGTGCACCAGGTCTCTAGTATAATATAGTATTGTTTGACTATAATCATTATGCTGTACATTACATCTCCAGATCTTTTTCATCCTCTAGTTGCAAGTTTGTACCTTTTAGTATGCCCTTTAGCAACATCTTTCCAATTCCCCTACCCCTAACGCCCGGTTACCACCATCCTACTCACAGTTTCTATGAGTTTAGTTTTTTAAGATTCCACTTTAAGCCTTTCTCTGTCTAGCTTATCTCACTAAGCATCATATCCTCAAGATCCATCCATTTTGTTGCAAATGGAAGGATTTTCTTCTTTTTAATGGTGAAAAATATTCCTGTGTGTGTGTGTGTGTGTGTGTGAGAGAGAGAGAGAGAGAGACTTTTTAAAAATTCACCCATCAGTGGACACTAAGGTTGTTTCCATATCTTGGCTATTGTTAATAATGCTGCAATAAACATGGGTAGATATCTTTTTGTTTTATTCTATTTCAATATATATATATTTTTTTCAGAAGTGAGATTGATGGATCACATGGCAGTTGTATTTATATTTTTTGAGGAAATTCCATATTGTGTTCCATAGTGACTGCACCAATATACATTTCCACCAACAGTGCACAAGATTTTTCTTTACTCCACATTCCCACTGACACTTGTTATTTCTTGTCTTCTTGATGTTAGTCATTCTGATATGTGTGAAATGATACATCATTGTGGTTCTGATTTGCTGGACATCTTTTTATGTACCTACTAGCCATTGGATAATTTCTTTGGAAAAGTATCTATTCAGTTCCTCTCTCCATTTTTAAATAAAATCACTTGGGGGTATTTTTGTTATTAAACTGTATGAATTCTTGACATATTTTGGGTAAGGAGTAAAACTTAGGTAAAGTTTGGTCCTTTTTTATTGTTCATACTAGAGGCCTGGTGCACGAATTCATGCACCAGTGGGGTCCCTCGGCCTGGCCTGCATGATCAGGCCAAAAACAGCTCTCTGACATCGCTTGCGGGGTCCTGGATTGTGAGAGGGTGCAGGCCAGGCTGAGGGACCCCTCTGGTGCACAATTGGGGAAGGGAGGGATGCAGGAGGTTGGCCAGCCAGGGAGGGACTGCAGGAGGGCTCCAGGACATGTCCGGCCCATCTTGCTCAGTCCCAATTGGCTGGACTCCAGCAATAAGCTAACCTACCAGTCAGAGCATCTACCCCTGGTGGTCAGTGCACATAATAGCGAGCGGTTGAGTGGCCTTAGCATATCATTAGCATATTACACTTTGATTGGTTGAATGGCTGACCAGTTGACTGGACACTTAGCATATTAGGCTTTTATTATATAGGATTTTGTTTATTTAGATTTCCTATCTTATCATTGATTACAACAAGAGTCTCTTCTATAAAGAAAGAAAAATATGAAGGAAGAAGTAATTCAAAGAAGTGGTTCAAGGTTATTTTTATTTCCCAGAACTAAAGAACATGAATTTTCAGATTGAATGGGCCAACGAAGAACAATATGTGGGAAAAGACTCACAAAACGGTATATCATAGTGAAATTTCAGAATATCTACAAAAAGACAATTGTAAGAACTTTCAGGTAGGAAAAAAGTAAGTTACAGTACTTAGAAAGGATCAGGAATCAAAATGACATCTGACTTCTCAACAGCAACACTGACAGCTACAAGACCATATAGCAATTCCTTTGAAATTCTGAGAGAAAAATACTTTCCACTTAAAACTCTATACCCAGTCAAAAAATATCAATTGAGCAAAAGAGTAGAATAAACATGTGTTTAGATATGTCTACCAAAAAAATTAACTTCCATGCACTTTTTTGCAGGAATATATTGGAAGACATGTTTCACTAAAACAAGTAAAATCTAGTAAAAAAAAATGGTGGTGGTGGTGGTGGGTTTGGGTGACATCTGCAAGATGCTAGAGCAGAAGGCTCTAGACCAGGGGTCCTCAAACTATGGCCCACGGGCCACATGCGGCCCGCCGAAAACATTTATCCGGCCCGCCGGGTGTTTTTGCCACCGCTGCCTGTTGCTTAGCAGCCGACTCATCCAGGGCCTGCAGTGCACATGTGTGGAATGTGCGCTGCATTCTCTGACTCCCCTCCTTCTCTCTGTCTCTCGACTCCTCCTCTCAGTCTCGGTGTGATTGGACGATTCACAAGCTTGCCTGTGCAGAGCCTGCTGCTGCCTGAGGACCGAGGTAAGAACAAGTTAGGATTTATTATTTTTTTGAAGTTAGGAGGTCTATTTTTTTTTTATTTTGCAGTTAGTAGGGCCTTTTTTTTGAAGTTAGGAGAGCCTTTTTTTGAAGTTTTTTTTTTTTTTACTTCAAAAGAAGATATGTGCAGTGTGCATAGGAATTTGTTCATAGTTTTTTTTAAAACTATAGTCCGGCCCTCCAACGGTCTGAGGGACAGTGAACTGGCCCCCTGTTTAAAAAGTTTGAGGACCCCTGCTCTAGACCCTTCTTCCACCCACAAACACATTGATTCAGCAAACATCACAGGCACATTCCATTTGTTAGGAATCAGAAATCAAGTGAGTCTCTTGCATTCCAGCAGAACATGAAACTAGATTCACTGAAGCTGGTAGGGAAATTTAAAACACCTTCACACTAGAGACACTGCCCTCACTGTAGCACCATAAGATCAGAAAGACACTCCCTAGCTCCCAACTTCACCTAGTGGTGCAACTATTCTGAGAGGGCTCCCTGAGTACTAGCTTCTGTCTTGGTAGTCTTAAAGCTCTGATGAGTCTATGGAAGTTGCTGCTTAGGCTGGCAGGTACCATTGATACTCATTCCAGCTTAGCACAGAGTAAGCAGATGAAAACCCCAAGAGAAATATGAAAACATGTTCAAAGTCACTAATCATCTGAGAGATGCAAATCAAAACAACAATGAGGTACCATCTCATACCTGTCAGAATGGCTATCATCAACAAATCAACAAACGACAAGTGCTAGAGAGTCAGAATGGCTATCATCAACAAATCAACAAACGACAAGTGCTAGAGAGGATGTGGAGAAAAAGGAACCCTCATGTACTGCTGGTGGGAATGCAGACTGGTGCAGCCACTGTGGAAAACAGTATGGAGTTTCCTCAAAAAATTAAAAATGGAACTCCCATTTGACCCAGTAATCCCACTTCTAGGAATATACTCCAAGAAAACAGAAACACCAATCACAAAGACTATATGCACTTCTATGTTCATAGCAGCACAATTTATAATAGCTAAGATTTGGAAACAGCCTAAGTGCCCATCAGCAGATGACTGGATTAAAAAACAGTGGTACATCTACACAATGGAATACTATGCTTCTGTAAAATGAAGGAACTCTTACCATTTGCAACAGCATGGATGAACCTGGAGAGCATTATGCTAAGCGAAATAAGCCAATCAGAGAAAGATAAATATCACATGATCTCACTCATTTGCGGAATACACATAAACTGATGAACAAAAATAGATCCAGAGACATAGAAGCATCAAACAAACCATCCAACCTCAGAGGGAAAGCTGGGAGGGGGTGGTAAGAGAGCAACCAAAGGACTTGTACACATGCATATGAGCGTAACCCATGGACACAGACAGTAGGGGAGTGAGGGCATGTACTGGGGAGTGGGAGCATCCAGGGAGAGGTCAATGAGGTGAAAAAGGAGACATATGTAATACTTTAAACAATAAAGAATTAAAAAAGAAAACAACTCGCAATTTCCCCCTGTGGAGGGGAAAAGTTGAAACGTGTCCAGTCTCCCAATTTCTCAGGGGTTGCCCAAAGAACTAGCATTTTTCTCGCCATTCTTAAATCTCTGATAGGTTCAAGCACATCATAGCCACCAGAGTAGAACCGAAGCAGTGAGTTGATCTAATAGCTACCATAGCAACATCTCCAACCCCAATGTTCCCTTTCTAGAATTTGTAGTTTCATTGACTTTATTTTATTTTATTCTGTCCAAGCTAGTGCCTATTGCTTTTACAGGCTATATTATAGGCTATAGGGATTTACCTTGAGAAAATTATCCAACAATGTTCATGGAGTTGATTGTAAATCCATCTTCCCAAGTCTTAGAGGGCTCTCATTATATTTAAGAATCCTTGTATTTTTATAGATTTCCTACCCCAATATCCAATTACTGTTCCAGACTTTTTAGATGAGGCCTCCTATTTGACTTATACATGTGTGCTCCCTCAATATCTTTGTTCTTCACTTCAAAAGCTCTCTCCCTCTCTTCTCTCCCCCCCCTCCTCTTTTTCTTGATTAACTTTTCTCCTAGAAGACAGAAGGAAGTTTTCCTTTCATTTCCAAGGCAAATATCTCTGTCTTTTTCTTTACTCTTCTTTTGGGACCATACTCTATCAATTATAAACCTCTCTGAGAATTTTTAGGCCCTCTTTTCTGGTTTCTTTCCTTCCACTTTTACTTGAAAACCAATATAACATAGTGTATACAAGTACAGACTCTGGAGTCAGAATACCTAGACTTGAGCCCAAAGTCTACTACTTAAGTGCTGTCTGAGTTTGAATAAATTACCCAGCCTTTCTGAGATTTATTTTTCTACATATAAACTAACAGGATTTTCAAAGGATTAAGTGGAAATAATCTATTAAGTTTCAAAGGATTAAGTGAAATAACCTACATAAAGTGCTTGGCAGAATGCCGGGCATATGGTAATGACTAAATTGTTAGAGATTATGCTAACAATAAAGATTTTGACCAAAATAATGAATTTCAGTTTTCCTCTATTCTAGAACAACTCTCCCTCATGCCTGGTATGTCCCCAAGTTAGCTTTAATGACAATCCTGCTTGCAATAAGGCAGCCTATTTCCACCAACCTCTCCTTACTTAACCACAGAACTACTCTCTCTCTTTTTAAATTTATTATTCCATTTATTTATGCATTCACTGGTTGTTTCTTTTTAAAAAATTATCTTTATCGTTGAAAATATTACAGATGTTCCCATTTTTTCCTCCTTTGACCCCCTCCACCCCACTCCCACCCCATGCCCAGGCCTTCAACACTCTCTTGATGAGATGGAATTTTTCTAGTTCTATTACAGTGCTCAATCACCTCTACCATAATTCCTGCTGTCAAATATGTTGGCTGATTCCACTGACATGTTTTTTCAATTCTATACATTCTATCTGGATCTACTATTAAAAGATAGATCTTAACAGTTGTCGTTATGTAGGATACCAAAAAAAGACAAGATAACCCTTCAACAGAAAAAGTGACATTTAATTTCTCAAGTGTCAGTTCTTAAAGTACTATAATCTAGTGCTTCTGACCTGATTTCAAATCAGTCTCATTCACTCCCCCCACTTTTGTCAGTCTTATTACCCTTCATCTAAATTATGCTCTCCTAAGAAATTTTAAAAATAGAATATTTCATAACACTCTACAAAAATTGAGGATTCATGAATTAATAATCATTATGACTATTTTGTGGAGATAGGTCTGCATCTGAAACCACTGAACTGCATCAAACTTGGGTCATATGGTCCTTTTCTTTGAAAATTGAGCTTTAGCTTCATATACAGCTTCCTTGAGAAGGTGCTGAAATCATTTTGCCATTTCAGAGAAGTAGAAGGCCCTGCTTCAGGCAGCAGGGAAATCTAATTTTAAAGTCTAATAAGAAAATCTAGGCAGATGAATACCAAAGAGAAGGTGATGTTCATCTAGTTGAGTGCACTGCAGAATTAAAACTTGATGAGAAATCACTGTGCTTCAGGGAGCAAGACCAGCAAAGGCTTAGAGAGCACGATGTGAGGATCAATATTGGAAGAATAAAATAATTGAATTAGCAAATCCTCAAGACAAATAGGCTAAAGGGAACAATGGGCAGCAAAGCTCTGACTGACTTATGAAGGTTAACAGGAATTAGGAAACAAAATGGGCCCACATCTTTTGGAGTTAGGTCTGCTAACACTATGGCTAGACACAGAATGCACCTTCTCTAGAAGTGAAATTGCCACACTGTTGTTGCCCTGAGGCTGATTATCTAAGATCTAAGAGTGGTTAGCAATCCCAATTCAGGCTCTTGTTATGAAAAGAGAAAAGTGTTTATTTCCATTTCTGTGTTAGCCACTTATGAGCTATGTGACCTGGGCAAAGTATTTAAGCCCAGTTCCCTATCTGTAAAATGAGGAAAAAGAAAATTCCTAAGCTTTAGAGATATTGTACTGCTAAAATGAGATGATATATGTAAATGCCTTGCACTGTACCTGGTTCATAATTGGGGCTCAATTAATGTTAATTTCCTTTATTTTTCCTGTTGCCTTCCAATATTTTTATTTAGTATAACCACCTCAGATTTTAGGGAAAAGAAATAAAACTGATAGAAACTGACGGTTACTTTTTTGTTTCCTGGTTACAAAAATCAAGGAACTCTGAAGAAGTTAAAAGCATTGGCTAAAACAAATATATAAATAATCAGCTATTCCATTATGCACACGTATATCATTTTATTTAAATATGTAGGTGATACATATTGCACTATTTTAAACTTAGGTGGTTGAATGTTGGCTGGCTGTCCTGCTTGTTGAAACAGTTCTTATTAAGTGCTCATATTAAGTGTGATTAAAATGAAAACAAACTACCTACCACCTTAGCTAACTTGGGGACAAAAAGGTAAATACAGTTTATAATAGTAAAGACTTCCTTCGTGGAGCATCTATCACTGGCCCTAGCTAGCTGTTTTAGATATCTCAAATTTTCACTCAAATTTCTGAATGGTAGATGTTATTATCTATATTTTACAGATGAAGAATCTGAGATTCAGAGACATTATTCAAGGCAACAGCGAAGACCCCAACTGTGGCCCCTAATCATATACCCTTTTCATTGTGTTAGCTTGTCAGGCAAACCAAATAGCATTTGCTTGGCTGTTAGCCTCTCTCAAGTTATTGAGTTCAGCTAAGGTCAACCTCACATGTTCTGTGTTTTAATTAGTACTCCACAGAATGAAATACTCCCCAAAGATTATGTACAGTATGGCTTTCATTATCTATAATCTTGGCTATTGTATATGGGTATGAGTGTTAAAATTTTTAAATTTTAAATTAATCATGACATTTTATTTAAAATGTTTTGATTTATTTCAATCCTTATTCAAAATTCTTTTAAAGTGTCTAGGATTACTTTTTATCTTAGTAAAAATAATATTAAAAATGTGGTGTTTTTTTTCACTGACAATGACCAGAGTCTCAATTTCCTTATTTGTAGTATGTGAATCATAAAAATACCTGTTTCATTGGCTGGTGTAAGGATTAAATAAAATCATATATGTGAATAGTACTTTGCCAAGTATAGTGATCCACAAGCATGCTTTAGTATTTTCAAAAAACTTATACAGAACTGTTAGTTGAATGAAAGAAGTTTCTTTGGACTTTTGTACATACCTAACATATACTATTATTGAAATTATCTCTATTAGCTTCTTTTATCATTGCTTTCCCTTTAAATGTAGAATATCAGAAAAACCTGAATATTAAGTAACATGGTTAGTTAAAGGAGGTTTTATTGCTGCTGATTATAAATGTATTCCCTTTTATGTAATTGTGTGTGGTTTGAGTAGTTTTAGAAGTATTTTGTCCTGTCTTTGAATTTCACTTGCATGTAATGTCAACCAATGCAATGCCCACAGGAATCCCCAATTTGGGATGTGGTGAAAAAGAAAACTTTATTAGTCAGTGCAAAGAGCTCAATTATGAAACAGCACTGCTGTGGACACAGTGCAGCCCTTCATTGAGTGGCCCTCAGGTGAGACCCTTCTCTGGCTAGACTGCTCTGCTCTGGTGAGACTGGAGAAATTCAATCTTCAGTCTTTGGTGGAAGGGGAAAATGTGTTCTGTAGACCAGAGGGGAGCTTATTTATATAGAAAGAATCCCTGTCCATGGTCCCTGATTGGTATGTCCTCATACAAATGAAGACTCCAAATCCTCAGTTTCATTAATCCAAAAAGCACTATCCTGACTGGTCAAAATGAAGCTGCTCTGATTGGTAAGTGAAGATGCTAATAGGGTATATAACTATGCAGTTCTGATTGGATGGGAAAGTATCAGTCCTATTGGTTGACCTGCTTTATAAGGGTTGGTTCAGTGCAAAGGGAAAGAGTACATGCAGGCAATTCAGTGCAGGCTTCTCTCTAAAGCATGGCTTGCTAGAGAGGACCATGTTTAGAAGTGGAGGCTAGGCTCTCTTTTACATTTGAGCCCAATTAGCCACCAGGAATCCATCTTGTAGGTATTTTCTTTCTCTGAGTCAACAGTTACAACCTTGAGGGGAGGGGCTTTGTCTGTGGTGAGCATGGGGACATCTCTGAAAGGAGTCACCCACACGCATTTGTGTCTTTCCACAATGCCAGTTTTATCAGGGGCAACCTACCCAATAAGCCAATAGAGTTACGTGCAGGTTACACACAAAGGAGGAGCTTATGCCATAGAAGGGAACAGAGGGAGCATCCTGATGGCAGTCCTGGTCACTGGAATATTAAGTAACATGATTAGTTAAAGGTGGAATGCATCCAGTGGAGTGGAAGTCTGGCAGGGCTCTGAGCATGACCAATGGTATAGCCAAGCTCAAGCAACGGGTAGTCTGAGCTCTGAGTTCTTATAGCCCACAAAGGGTGGAGGTCCCACTCATCTATATCCAGATGGAACCCTTATCCAAATGTCTAAACTTGTGGTTTTGGGCATTGGGGGCCTCTCCTAAGGACGTTCCCATTATACCCCATTACCTTACTCTTCACATAGCACTTGACATAACTGTCATGGCTGACAGTAATTCTATACTGGATTGTCAAAGGTGTCCAAAATGTCTGCTCTGATCTTGCTCTATACAATCTGAATTCCCAGTATCTTCCCTTAGCACCTAGTGGGAATATCTGCATATAGAGAACTGTGGCTGAGGGTGGGAGTAGGTCACACACATTCTGACCCACACATTCATGCACACAAAGTTAAATGAGTGAAAGAAGTGTCCAGGCACCAATAAAATCAACCTTTGCAGTTCAACTTGACATACTGTGATATTGTGATTTATAATAGGAAATATATATTTGATCTTTGCTCCTGATTCTAGCATAGAGCTTCAAAAAACCTGGGAATTTCCTAAGTGATAAAACCCAGAAAGTTGTCTCTTGTTATGCTAATGAGATGACTTTTAGGGAGCAGCCTCTTTAATAATGGTGTTGGTAAAACTGGACAGACACATGCAAAAAGATGAAACTAGACCACCAACTTACACTGTGCACAAGAATAAACTCAAAGTGGATAAAAGAATTAAATGTAAGGCATAAAACCATAAAAATCTTAGAAGAAAACATAGGCACTAAAATCTCAGACATCTCACAAAGCAGAATTTTTGCTGGTACATCTCCTAGGGCAAAGGAAATAAATAAGAAAATAAATAAATGGGACTACATAAAAATAAAAAGCTTCTGCACAGCAAAAGAAATGACCATCAAAATGAAAAGGGAACCCACTGCATGGGAAAACGTATTTGCCAATGATACATCTGATAAGGGGTTAATATCCAAAATATATAAAGCACTCATACAACTCAACAAAAGGAAGACAAACAATCCAATTAAAAAATGGGAAGAAGATCTGAATAGACATTTCTCCAAAGAGGACATACAAATGGCCAAGAGACATATGAAAAAATGCTCAGTCACTATTATCAGAGAAATGCAAATTAAAACCACAATGAGATATCACCTCACACCTGTCAAATGGCTATCATAAAAAAATCAACAAAAAACAAGTGCTGGCTAGGATGGGGATGTTAGTTCACTGCTGGTGGGAATGCAGATTGCTGCAGCCACTGTGGAAAACAGTATGCAGTTTCCTAAACAAAATTAAAAATGGAACTTCCATTTGGCCCAGCAAGCTCACTTCTGGGAATATATCCTAAAAATCCTGAAACATCAGTCAGAAAGAATATATGCACCCCTATGTTCATAGCAGCATTATTTACAATAGCTAAGATTTGGAAGCAGCCCAAGTGCCCATCAGTAGATGAGTGGATTAAAAAAGAAAGCTGTGGGACATTTACACAATGGAGTAGAATGCAGCTGTAAAAAAGAGGGATCTCCTACCCTTTGGGACAGCATGGATGGACCTGGAAAATATTACGCTCAGTGAAGTAAGCCAATCTGAGAAAGAAAAATATCACATGATGTCACTTATTTGTGGAATCTAATGAACAAAATAAATTGACCAATACAATAAGTCCTGACCCATGGAAGCATGGAACAGGCTGACATACTTTGATGTGGAGGTCGGGGGACAAGAAGAGATAAACCAAGTAATTTATATACCTACTAGGGGCACAGAACATGAATTCGTGCACCTTGAAAGGAACTATGGGCCACGAAGCTGTGGTGGGCACAGGGGTGGGTCTCGGCTCATCCTCCGTGCCCTGACCTGGCCCCTCCCACTGCAGTCCCTGGTCCCCTGTCTGCCAGCAGCCCCACTCCTACCACTACCGCTCCCACATGCTGATGGAGCCGGCCCTCACTCACATCCACTGAAGGTGCTGAGCGATTGGGGCTGGCACCAGCAGCGAGTGCGAGCAGGACTGGTGCTATCAGCGGGTGCAAGTGGCAGCTGCTGGCCCTGATGGCACCTCAGGAGCAGGGGGAGGTGGAGAAGTGGGTGCGAGTGGTGTCTCCAGCACCAGCAGCGGGTATGAGCGGGGCTGGCTCTGGTAGCAGGTGCAAGTGCCTGGTGGGACTGCGGTGTGTGGGAGCAAAGAATTTTAAGTAACCACCAGAGGCTCGCCCTGATGACAGCAACCAGTGCTCCACCTTGGTCTGGCACCCCCACTCACCTGCTCCACCATCATGCCACAGGAGATGCCCACCATGTTCTGTGTTCTGCTGCCTGTTGCCAACAGCCACCATGTTCTGCGTGCACCCCCTGGTGGTCAGCACACATCATAGCAACTGGTTGTTTGGTTGTTCGGTTGTTCTGCAGTTCAGTCTATTTGCATATTAGGGTATATATATATATATATATATATATATATATATATATATATATATATATATTAGAGCCCCGGTGCATGAAATTTGTGCACAGTGGGGGGGGGGTCCCCTCAGCCCAGCCTGCACCCTCTCCAATCCGGGACCCCTCAGGGATGTCCAGGGATCGGGCCTAAACCAGCAGTTGGACATCCCTCTCAAAATCCAGGACCACTGGCTCCTAACTGCTCACCTGCCTGCCTGCTTTATCACCCCTAACTGGCCCCCCTGCCAGCCTGATCACCCCTAACCACCTCTGCCTACCGACCTGATCATCCCTAACTGACCCCCTGCTGGCCTGGTTGCTCCCAAATACCCCCCCCCTGCCATCCTGGTTGCCCCTAACTGCCCCCCCTGCTGGCCTGGTCACCCCTCACTGCCCCAGAATTTTGTCCGCTTGTCATGCATCAGATTCATCTGGGTGAGTGGGAGAGTTTTGCTTACAATTCAGATTCTTTGGCCCTACGCCAACCTTTTGAATCACAAGCATTGGGATGAGAACCAGGAATCTGATTTTTTTGAAGACATCCCACATGACTCAAGTTTAAGAACCACTATTATCTATCCAGAGGACTCTTCAGTTGCTAAATTCATTATTGTTCTTTGTTGCTTTCATGCATTTGTGTATTCTCTTCTCTGTTTAGAATTCCCTCCCTATTTCCCATCATTCTATACTAGAGGCCCAGTGCACGAATTCATGCACCAGTGGGGTCCCTCGGCCTGGCCTGTGGGATCGGGCCAAAACTGGCTCTCTGACATCCCCTGAGGGGTCCTGGATTGCGAAAGGGCACAGGCCAGGCTGAGGGACCCCACCGCAGCATGGTCAGGGCCGAGGAAGGATGCGGGAAGTTGGCCAGCTGGGGAGGGACCATGGGAGGGCTCCAGGGTGTGTCCAGCCCATCTCACTCAGTCCAGATCAGCAGGACCCCAGCAGCAAGCTAATCTACCCATCAGAGCATCTGCCCCCTGGTGGTCAATGAACATCATAGCAAGCAGTTGAGTGGCCTTAGCATATCATTAGCATATTACACTTTGATTGGTTGAATGGACGACTGGATGACCAAACACTTAGCATATTAGGCTTTTATTATATAGGACTAGGGGCCCGGTGCACGGAATTTGTGCACTGGGGGGGTCCCTCAGCCCAGCCTGCCCCCTCTCACAGACTGGGAGCCCTCAGGGGATGTCCTCTGCGGGAGGCGACCGGGCTGATCAGGGGAAGGTGCCAGCCCATCACCTGGCTGCTGCAGCCACTGCCTGCCACCACAACTGCCAAGGTGTTTTCATCAACACGGACTCCAGTCCCTTCACCATGAAAAAATGACAACTTTCTTTAGGCATTTTCAAGATGTGTCTTTCATAGGATATGACCTTTCTTTCTTTCTTTCTTTCTTTCTTTCTTTCTTTCTTTCTTTCTTTCTTTCTTTCTTTCTTTCTTTTTATCCTCACCTGAGGATATGTTTCCATTGATTTTTAGAGAATGTGGAAGAGAGAGCAAAAGACAGAGAGAAACATCAATGTGAGAGGGACACTTTGATTGGTTGCCTCCTGCATGAGCCCTGACCTGGGCCCCGGCCAGGGAAGAGCCTGCAACCTAGGTACATGCCCTTGATCAGAATCAACCCAGACCCTGCGGTGGGCAGGCCAAGGCTCCATCCACTGAGCCAAACCGGCTAGGGCAGGATATGACATTTCTTAGCCCTCTAGCAGTGGACCTTTGTTTTTTCCTCCAGGAGTGAGGTGGAAAAACCCTAGATCACCTTTTTGGATTCTTGTTACCCACGTTACCAAGAACATTACCAGTGGCGTACAGGGAGTTTAGCCAATGAGCGGTCAGAAAAGGTGTTTCCTCTGCAGCTCACCCACAGAGGCAGGACTGCTGGCAAGCCTAGGCTGGCATAACCCCTGTCTCCGGGCCTGCTCAAGCCTCCAATGTGGCTTGGGCAGGGCCCCCCCACCCAGCTCTGATCAAGCCTCTGCCGTGGCTTGGGAAGGCTCCCCACCACACCCCCCGCTCCGATCAAGCCTCCAGTATGGCTTGGGCAGGGTTCCCCCCGGCTCTGATCAAGCCTCTGCGTGGCTTGGGAAGGGCACCCCGCTCCTCTCTGGCCCTGCTGAAGCCTCTGCTGCCCCGCCCCCATGGTGCCAAGGCCAGTAGGCCAGGAGTGGCCAGGGGTGTTCTGATACCAAGGATGCTCAGGGCCTACACTGGGGCCTGCAGGCTCTGAGCTGCCTGGGTCCCTAGGATGTTCCCGGAACCTAGGCTGCTGGGCACCTGTGTATGCAAACCTGCCATCTTTGTCGGGTTAATTTGTATACTCACTCCTGATTGGCTGGTGGGCATGGCTTGTGGGCATAGCAGAGGTACGATCTATTTGCATGTTTCTCTTATTAGATAGGATGGTCTGATGGAAATGGCATGTGCTTTCAAGAGGCAATATGTTTTTATAACTATGAATAAAAGTGAAATAAAAAATATGCACTGAAATTAGTTTTCATTGTAAAGATTAAAAGTATGTAATGATGATTGATCTCCTTCCACCAAACTAAAAAATTGCCAGTTACTTTATTGCATTGCTGGTGATTTTTTTACACATATGCTCCTTCACTATAATAGGACATCCTTCAGTACAGTCCCTAGAGCAGTACTAGTCCAATTAAATGTTCAATATGTTTGTTAAATGAGTGATTGAAGGGGTTCCACTCTCCGACACAGTAGAGTGTGTGAAACTGACTGGGGAATACTACACAGAATAATGGGTAAGTCTATGGGGCTTAGAGTCAGAAAGTCTTTGAATTCAATCCAAGCTCTGTTTCTTATGATCTGTATGAGCTTTGACAATTGCTTAATCTCTCTGTTTCCTCATCTATAACTTTGGGATAATAATAGTACAAATCTCATAAGATTGTTAGGAGGATGAAGTCAAATGGCATGTATAAAAAGCCCTTAGTATAGTGCCTGTCCACATAATGCATGTTCAATCAATCATAGCTATTAAATTTATAATTACTTTTGGGGCTTGTAATGTCTCTTACAACCCCAGGGACTATTAAGCTTGTAGGGCTGTTTGGTCCTGCAGCAAATGGATCTAGGCTGTGTGTGCTTTCTTTTGTTTTGTTGTGTTTTAATTATTTTGCTACCCATTATTTCTTATATTACAGACTATCAGTCTCCAATAATTTTTCAATTTGCCCCCTCTTTTAATTTGCTATTTATAATCTGTTGTGAAATGGAATATCAGATAATCAACCTTTTGGAGTTTATGCACCCACTTGTTCAGTAAAGACATTTGTCCAAATCTAGATAAGTGAAGTGCTTATTTCTTTTTATTCCTCATTTTAAAATTTTAAATTTGCTACAAGATTTTAGGAAGAGATTTATAGTTTGGGACATTTCCTCTTCCCATATTTTGGTATCTTTTTTAAAAAACATTTTCCTCATATTTTAAAACTGCATTTGTAAATTTGTTTTTCTCTTGTTCCATCAAAGTCCTTATTTTTTTCCAGAGTACATGAAGAATCAACATAATTTGAAACCTTTTATAAAACACCCTTTATTTCAAAGAGAAAAGAATAGTAGAATTCTGTCTTAATGTAATTGCAAGTGACAAAAACATCTAACAAATTTCATCTTCCCCAGCAACACAGAAATTGGGACTTGGCTGGGCTCACCTAGAAAAATGATTCTTTACAAAATGTTGATGACTGATCTGTACTTTAACTATGCTTGAAAGGGCATTGTGACCCACTTTTCCCACCAAAAAAATCCACATGAAATCTGTGAGATCCTGCCTTTCCTTGACATGGTAAATAGAAGCATACCCCTTAATAAGGAGTCAGACCCCATCAAAGACCCCATTCAAAGTACCTCATTGTTATCAAGTGGATATTTTATGACCTGTCCTCTGTATATACTCATGAATAGTGAGGAAAAATTGTCCCCCTTCCTTATTTTATAATTTTACAAATAGAGATTTTAAGACTTGAAATCATCAAGTATGATGTTGCCCAAGATCAGACATTTTTTGGTTGAATTTTTAAGTGTTTACTTACAATTTATATTTTTCCTTTCAATGACTGCCTTTTTTATGTGCCTTGTCCTGTTTTTATTGGGTATTGATATTTTTTAAAATCACTTTTCAGTACTTTCATTTCCAAAATGATAATAATTTCCATTATAAAAATAATTGAGCCCTAACCAGTTTGGCTCAGTGGATAGAGCGTCGGCCTGCAGACAGAAGGGTCCCGGGTTCGATTCTGGTCAAGGGCATGTACCTTGGTTGTGGGCACATCCCCAGTAGGGAGTGTGCAGGAGGCAGCTGATCGATGTTTCTAATTCTCTATTCCTCTCCCTTCCTCTCTGTAAAAAATCAATAAAATATTTAAAATAATAATTGAAGTTGTGAGAAATAATTACCTACATTTCTTTTTGGTTTTATTTTGCAGTATTTACTGTTTTATATTTTATTTTTTTAGTCTACCTATTATATAGTTTAGTGCTGTAAATTGAGGTTGGATCCTAAATATAATGTTATTTTCCAAATCAATTGTATTAAGAACATTTATTGAAGAATCAATCATTTTACTCTTATTTAAATAACATTTTATTTTACATCATTTTATATTAAAGCCTTTTTGAGGCTTTATATTTTGTTTTATTAATAAGATTATATTGTAAGAATAGAATTTTAATTTATATTTTAATTTATAATTACAATTTTAATTTTCTTAGATTTCTGATGTATGATTATCTGATAGTGCAAATTTTTTCTTACCACTTTTTTCCAAATTTTCCACACATATTCTCACTCTTTTATTGATATGTATGGATATTGGTATCCATTTGTCAATTCAAAATAATGTTAGTTTTGTTTGGAATTTATTTACATATATATGTTATTTTGGGGAGAATGAGCAAATTCACTATATTGAATACATATACTGTATGTCTCAATGTATTTATATAATGATATTTTCTGCTATACAGTTATGTACTTTAAAAAATATCTTGCCAAGTTAACACTATTTCACTTGAAAATTTTTTTAAAATATTTTTATTGATTTCAGAGAGGAAGGGAGAGGGAGAGATAGAAACATAAATGATGAGAGAGAATCATTGATTGGCTGCCTCCTGCACACCCCCTTCTGGGGATTGAGCCCCCAACCTGGGCATGTGCCCTTGACCAAAATCGAACCCGGGACCCTTCAGTCCGCAGACAGATGCTCTATCCACTGAGCCAAATTGGCCAGGACCACTTGAAATTTATTTAAATAGATTTTTAGGCATGTAATATTGTCATTCACAACTAATGATATTTTGCATCCTTTTTTCTATATATTTCTTTTTTATGATCTCAATTTCTTCATCTGTGAAATGGACATGAAAATAGTACTTATGGTTAAGATCGTTTTGAAAATTAAATGGGATAGATCACATAAAACAAGTAACACTATTGCCTTACATATGATAAGTCCTCTATAAATATTGTTATTGCTATTATTGTTATTGTTGGTGTTATTACATTTTTTGGCAACTTGAGGAAAATATTGAAAACATTGGGATGATCACTTTCAGGGGTGTATATAATATAGATAAATTAAATCATCTTAAGAAAATATGCCTCTATACCTAGTTTATTTGGAAATTTCAAAATCAGTGATAGGCCTTTACTTTTATCAAATACTTTGTTTTTCTATCTTTGGTAATATTTATCTGGTTTTCCCCATTAGACTTTTTAATTTGATGTATTATATTAATAGACTTCCTTAAGTTGAAAAATCCTTGGGATCTTCATTTCCTGGGATTGTCATGGTATGTTTTGCTTTTAATATTCCAATAAATTTGTTTTAACATTATTTTAATTAGGATTCTTATCCATATTATCAGTGAGATTTATCTCTAGCTTTCTTTCTTTGAGCTATCTTTGTCAGACTTTAGTATCAGAGTATGTTCTCTTCCAAAAATTATATGCGGAGTTGTTCATATTTTTCTGCGCTTTGAAACAATTTATGTAAATTACAAAATATTATTTCTGTGTCATTTTAAATAGCTTTAAATAAGATTATACTCCTTCTCAGTTTAGAACTTACTGCTCTTGGAATCAACCTGCAAACCCTTGCTATTCATCTGCATGAGGTGGCTGATCCTGCTGATCACGGTAGCATCATGTATCACCATGCTTTCCCAGGCTCACTGAAAGCAGCTAGTGAGGCACTAGCTTGGTTCTTCCCATGTGCCATGCTCCTTCCCACCTTAGGGCATCTGTGCTTGTTGTGACCTTCACTCTTAGTGCATTCTGCTCCTCTCCCAATTCTTCATATTCTCATCCTTCAGGTGTTTCAGCTTGAATAAAACATCCTTAAAAAGTTAGTCCCTGCCCTAACCGGTGTGTCTCAGTGGATAGAGCGTCGGCCTGCGAACTGAAAGGTCCCAGGTTCGATTCCGGTCAAGGGCATGTACCGTGGTTGCGGGCACATCCCCAGTGGAAGGTGTGCAGGAGGCAGCTGATCGATGTTTCTCTCTCACGATGTTTCTGACTCTCTGTCCCTCTCCCTTCCTCTCTGTAAAAGATCAATAAAATATATATTTTTTTAAAAAGTTAGTCCCTGAAAGTAGGTCACCCAGTTTTACTCTATCATAGCATCCTATTTATTTCTTTCACAGTATTAATAACATATATAATAACTTCTTTTGTTTGTTTATGTATTTATTCATGTGTTCAATCATTTCCTTCTTAATTGCCCATCTGTTACCATTGGAGTTTAAGGTCTAGTGTTTTTGGTATGCATTATGTTTTTCTCATCATAGATTTCTTATTATACAACGTTTGCATTCAAATTTTTACAATCATATTTATATCATTTGGGGGACTCCATGTTTCATTCAATTTGTTGAGCAACAACAGTCCTCTTAAGGTTGGAATAGCCTTTGCTTGACTTACCTATTTGGCTTCATTGCTAGTTGGGTTGGAATAATAGTAAAGTAATTTTTTTAAAGAATGGCTTTTGATTGGTGCAGTTTTTAGGCTCTTTCATATCTGATATGAACAAATGACAACTTGTTTAAATATATAGTAATTATGGCAGAATGTTTCTTCCACAGGATTCAGTATATATTGCAAAATATTAACATGTACTTACTTTTGAGTACATCAAGGATGATGTCTGAAGTCTGAAGTTTCTGATTTTTATTTTTATGTAGAAAACCTTCCCCCACCCATTCATGTCTCAAAATCTATAGGATATTTTTAATTATTGTTAAAATTTCAAATCAAATATTTGTGAGAATGTGTGTAGCAGTACGTATTTTTATTTTTAAAAAGCATTTTTGCTAGTGTTCAGGAAACCTTGAGATTTTTGGACTGTGGTATTTCTTCAGCTCAGCAAAGGTTTCAATTATTATAGATTTTATTGTATTTGTTCCATTTATTCTAGTCTTTTGCTTAGGAACACCAATTATCTGTGGTTGAATCTTTTTCTCATTGTTTTTGGCTGCCTTTTCCTTGCTGCTATTGTTTCTCAATTGTCCTCCATTTCATTGATTTTTTTTAAATGTTAGTTCTGTGATTTTCTGCCTGTAGAGTGTTTTATTCATGATTTGCTATTTTAGTTTCATTGGAATCATTTCCTGCGCAACTCCATTTTAGCTCATCTACATGACTTTGAATAGCATTCTCTTTCATTCATTTTTCTCTGTTCTTAGAGACCGTGTCTTGTTGAATTCTTCTTAGAGTGCTAAGAATTTTAATTTTTTCTTCTGTTTCCTAGAATAAATGTCAGAATCTACTTCTTCACTGTCTTCAAAATGGAGTATACAGCTATCATATTATAAAGTTGTACACCAGTAATTTATATGATGCTTTTAACCAATGCTACCCCAATAAATTTAGTTTAAAAATCACATTTTCTTTGTTCTGCAATGTCCTTTCATAGTCCCATGTTAATCATATATTCGCCTTACACTGGAACAAGGAGAGCTCTAGTCTGTTGCAATATTTTGAATTATGTGAGGCCTTATATAGAATCTTATTCTCAAGTTAGATTGATATTTCTATTTCTTAGCCTTCTTTACAATCTAATTCAGGGTTTCTCAACTTTGGTACTATTGACACTTTGGGCCAGATAATTATTTTTTTGTGAGGAGATGTCCTGTATATTACAGGATATTTAGCCGCATCCCTACTCTCTACCCAATAGATGTCAATGTGGCCACCAAAGGTGGTGTTCTTACCCAGTGTGACCACCAAAGATGTCTCCAGGCATTGATTAATGTCCTCTGGGGACCAAAATGCCCCTCTGTTGAAGAACCACTTATGTAAGCAGACTGTGTTAGATTGATGTGGGATCACCAATTATGTTTCAATTTTCTCCCCATGCTCCTTTCTCTGATACTGAGTTAAAAAGAAAACAAAAAAAAACTTTAAGCTCAAAAAACTCCAAGCTCCTGCAGCTACTAGTGCTGGTTATTTGTCCATCTCTGACTCTAGCATTTTACTTGCTGAGACTCTTCAGAGCTTCCAAGTAAGGTTGTGCACATTATCTTCCATATGGGAAAATCTGGTTTTAGGGGGATATAATACAGCATATACTTCATTCTCCAAGGTGTGTGTGTGTGTGCGTAGGCATGGTGTGTGTGCTTGTTTGAGGCTGGATCCACTAAAACAGCATCTTTTTCTAATTAAAACAAAGCTAGTGAACTTGAGTCTATTCTTTTCAGAATGCAGTCTATCATGGCCAGTACCTATTGCACTTCACACTTCCTGCCACACTGTTTTCTTGAAATACAGGCCCTGAATGAATTAGAAAAATAAGAACTGATAGAAGAAAATAATAATACATTAGTGATCTATAAAAATCCCTGCATTGTGTTGGTTGCACTACCTGTTTTTCTGAATGGTATATACTCTGGGACCAGGCAATATGGGCAGGGTGACATTTCTCCCCAGGTCAATCAGGACAACAGGTGTTCTTTATTTTTACTTGCAAAGCATATGCCAAGTTGTGATTGCCAATGTCATTCTGTATGTCTTATAATTAGAGAAAAACTGTTCCAGGTTCTGGTAATTACTTACTTCTTAGTCTTTTTTATTTTTTGGCATTGTTAAGGGAACTTTTTGTTTCTTCCTGTCTTAATAGGCATTGTGGTTGGAAACTACTAACCAGTATCATTTTAAAAATGAAGTTATGAATCAAGTTTCCAACTTGGAACATAGTCAAACTTTCAAATACATCTTTTATAGTATCTATTCTGTTGTGAAGGAGATTAAAAGATGGAGACACGATCCCTGCCGTGGAGGAGATTTTATTAGTAACCTCATGGGGCAAGGGAGTATACAGGGAAATGGAAAAAAGGCAAAGTTGGGTAAATGTTAGAAAAGAATTACAGGCAGAATATTTAGGAGTTTAAATATGTTTTTATTGATTTTTAGAGATAGAGAGGAAAGGGGAGATATAGAAACATCGATGAGAGAGAAGCATCATCGATCTGCTGCCTCCTTCAAGCCTCCTAATGGGAATCGAGCCCGAAACCCAGGCATGTGCCTTGACTGAGATTTGCCCCATGACCTCCTGGTTCCTGGGTCAATGCTCAACCATTGAGCCACACTGGCTGGGCTCAGGAGTTTAAAGAAGGAGCAATCTTTTCTATCTCAATCAGGAAATGTTTCCTAGAAGAGATGACATTTGGCCTGATTCTAAAAGATGAGTAGTGGCACCTCAACAGGAAAATATACGTTATGGCCAAGGCTAACAGAGTGGAAATGAGCACAGTGTGTCAGTTCCTGCCTCTCCTATCCCTGATTAGCTTCAGGCATTGAATGGTTTCAGCCTATAAGCTTAGACCAACCTATATTTTAAAATCTTCCATTTGACCCAGTAATCCCACTTCTAGGAATATATCCCAAGAAAACAGAAACACCAATCAGAAAGGATCTATGCATCCCTATGTTCATAGCAGCACAATTTACCATAGCTAAGATTTGGAATCAGCCTACGTGCCCCTCAGCAGATGAGTGGATTAGAAAACTGTGGTACATCTACACAATGGAATACTAAGAAGCTGTAAAAAATAAGGAACTCTTACCATTTGCAACAGCATGGATAGACCTGTAGAGCATTATGATAAGCAAAATAAGCCAGTCAGAGAAAGATAAATATCACATGATCTCACTCATTTGTGGAATATAATGAACAACGTAAACTGGTGAACAAAAATAGATCCAGAGACAGAAGCATTGAACAGACTATCCAACCTAGGAGGGAAGGCGGGGGGTGAGGGGGGTAAGAGATCAATCAAAGGACTTCTATGCATGAATAGAGCATAACCAATGGACACAGACAGTAGGGGGGTGAGGACATGTGCTGGTGGGTGGAGGTGGCCAGGAGAGGTCAGTGGGGGGAAAAGGAGACTCATGTAATACTTTAAACAATAAAGAATTTAAACTTAAAAAAATCAAATCAAACATGACAAGTCAGCCAGGTGTTCCTGACATATTTATTATCCAGGTGTATAGTATTGGCTATGAACAACTATGACAGTACAAGGCACCTAAGCTGAAGCCTTCCCCCAATATTATTGTATTTGTCAAATATATATCACATGACTTTGTCTTGATTCACTAATTTGTACATCAAGTTTCCTCTGGAACTTTTAGACTAATTAAGAGGGTCCTAGACTATTTCTTCATTGCTCCATTTTGTTTGAGGGTAGGTCCTGAAGCCCTTCTTACCTTACACTAGCTATGGTCCTTTCTCCTATTGAGTAAAAATGGAACTAAATGATGCTACCAATCTGATTCTCAGATCCTTACAACTTGTGGAAGCCTGCTGTATTATAAACCCTTTATCTAGTTACACCATCCTATATCAAA
Organism: Myotis lucifugus; assembly: GCF_000147115.1. NCBI lineage: Eukaryota > Metazoa > Chordata > Mammalia > Chiroptera > Vespertilionidae > Myotis > Myotis lucifugus. Next base: position 19,509,882 of record NW_005871050.1, on the reverse strand, counting down.
CCCAAACCCAGTTTTACTCATCTATTTTTTTAACTGTCAAAAATTATTTTTTTCCATCCCCATTTTACCCATCTTTACTGGGCTTTATACAGCAGACCACTTCATTTGCTTCTTTTTTCCCTTGGACCTAGTCCATTAGTAGGGGAAATTCTCAGCTTCATCATGATTCTTAAACTTGCTGACAGAAATTATCCTGATGTGATATAGGAAAGGCAGAACATCAAAGGATTTTTTCTACCTTTCCCTAAGTGTGGACCGAAGAGGAAAAATTAACTTTCTTTTTCTTGAAGATTTTGTGGCATGTGTAGAATAGACCCATCTGCCATTCTCTCTTTTTAATGAGGTTCAGGCAGGGGATACTAAAATAGTTTCAATGGAAGGTTTGATAATGAAATATTAAACCAAATGTTACTTACTTATTTATAAACTTTAGACTGAAATTTTGTAAATATTTTATTGTTGAAATTTTTAGATATACACGGAAGTAGAGAGAATAGTGTAACAAACCCTATGTACCCAGCTTTAAGCTTCAATAATTATCAACTCATGATTGAGCTTGTTGCATCTATACCCTAGCCACAGACTAGGGATTATTTTAAAGCAAATTTGACTAATACACACATGGGGAAAAATAGATTTACAGTGTAATACAAATAAATAATACAGCATTTAATAAATAATAATACAAGAAAAAACTCTATGTTTCACATACTCACAGCTATAAGCCTACTTTTGCTCACCCCTGTATTATTTGAAAATATTTTGAGATGTACCTGTAAAAGTTAAAGGCTCTTTACAAATTATTTCTAAAAATTAGAATAATTTTTTAATATTTTAAAATTTCCATTCTTCAATTGTTCCCTTCTTAATAGTTTGTTTGAATAGGAACCTAAATAAGGGCTATATATTTCAATTGATGGGTATATCTATTCACTCTCTTTTCATCTCTAGGTTCTCAGAAAACTTTTTATGGTGTAATGTTTTTAAGAAATTATATTTTGTCTGTGGAAGTTCTAACAGTTTGATTTTTCTGCCTGCATCCCCATGGTGTCGTTAGCATATTTCCCTGTTCCCTGTGTTACCTGTAAATTGATCATTACATCTACAGCCTGGTTCAGATACATACTTTTTTTTTCTTTTTAAGCAAGGCTACATCATAGATAGTAGAGTGTGGTTCCCTCAGATGTACATGATATCTGGTAGGTGTTTTTTTTGTGTGTGTGTGTGTGTGTGTGTGCTTGTTCTCAGTGTTGAAGATTATTGCCTAGAACCACAAGTTCAATAGAGAGTACCAAATGGTGATATTCTAATTTGATCATACTTTATTCATTTATAACCTGAGATACTTCCACAAAGATAAGCTTCCCCTAATCTACTCTTTAGTTACTGTGAGGTGCAAGTCATATAGCAAACGCAAGACAAATGGTTATTTCTACTCATTTACCAGTTTTTAGAATAATGGATTTTTTCCCTGGCATTCTCCTAAAGTGAACTGTGTCTCTTTTTTAGTATCATTTTGAAGTTTTGGATAGCAGCATATTTAAAAGTATTTATATTGATTGTAGCTTGTATCCTTATTTTTAAGATATATTTTTATTAACTTCAGAAAGAAAGGGAGAGACAGAAACATCAATGATGAGAGAGAAACACTGATTGGCTGCCTCCTGCATGCCCCACACTGGGGATCGAGCCCACAACCTGGGCATATGCCCAGATCAGGAGTCAAACAGTTACCTCCTGGTTCATAGGTCAAGGTTCAATCACTGAGCCATGCCAGCCAGGCTAACTTGTATTTTTATTGATGCTCATGTGATGCCATATTAAGCCACTCAGAGTTTATTCAGATTTGTTCTTGAGTCCTTTTTAACACGACACCAGAAGGTTTGTTTGTTTGTTTTTTTCTTTATTGATTAAGGTGTTACAAATGTGTCCTTATCCCCCCATTTCCCCCCACTCCCCCAATCATGCCCTCACCCCCGGTGTCAGTATCCATTGGTTATGCTTATATGCATGCATACAAGTCCTTGGTTGATCTCTCCCCCTTAGCCCCACCCTCCCCTGCCTTCCCTCTGAGGTTTGAGCATCTGATTGATGCTTCTCTGTCTCTGGATCTGTTTTTGTTCATCGGTTTATGTTGTTCATTATAATCCACAAATGAGTGAGATCATGTGATATTTATCTTTCTCTGATGGCTTATTTCACTTAGCATAATGCTCTCCAGTTTCATCCATGCTGTTGCAAATGGTAGGAGTTCCTTCTTTTTTACAGCAGCATAGTATTCCATTGTGTAGATGTGCCAAAGTTTTTTAATCCACTATCTGCTGTTGGGCACTTAGGCTGATTCCAAATCTTAGCTATTGTAAATTGTGCTGCTATGAATATAGGGGTGCATATATCCTTTCTGATTGGTGTTTCTGGTTTCTTGGGATATATTCCTAGAAGTGGGATCACTGGGTCAAATGGAAATTCCATTTCTAGTTTTTTGAGGAAACTCCATACTGTTCTCCACAGTGGCTGCACCAGTCTGCAATCCCACCAGCAGTGCACAAGGGTTCCTTTTTCTCGGCATTCTCACCAGCACTTGTCATTTGTTGATTTGTTGATGATAGCCATTCTGACAGGAGTGAGATGGTACCTCATTGTCGTTTTGACTTGCATCTCTCAGATGATTAGTGACTTTGAGCATGTTTTCATATGTCTCTTAGTCTTCTTTATGTCTTCTTTCGAAAAGTATCTATTGAGGTCCGTTGCCCATTTTTTCATTGGGTTGTTTGTCTATCTTTTGTTAAGTTGTATGAGTCACCTGTAAATGTTAGAGATTAAATCTGTATCAGAGATATCGTTGGCAATATGTTCTCCCATGCAATGGGTTTTCTTATTGTTTTGTTGATGGTTTCTTTTGCTGTGCAGAAGCTTTTTATTTTGATGTAGTCCCATTTGTATATTTTCCCTTTAGTTTAAATTGCTCTAGGAGTGGTATCAGTGAAGACATTGCTTTGGAATATGTCTGAGATTTTGCTGCCTGTGGTTTCCTCTAATATTTTTATGGATTCCCGTCTTACGTTTAAGTCCTTTATCCATTTTGATTTTATTTTTGTGTATGGTGTAAGTTGGTGATCTAGTTTCATTTTTTTGCATGTGTCTGACCAAATTTCCCAACACCATTTATTGAAGAGACTATCTTGACTCCGTTGTATGTTCTTGCTTCCTTTGTCAAATATTAATTGAGCATATTGGTTTGGGCCAATTTCTGGGCTCTCTATTCTATTCCATTGATCTATATGTCTGTTCTTGTGCCAGTACCAGGCAGTTTTGAGAACAGTGGCTTTGTAATCTTGATATCTGGTATTGTGATCCCTCCTACTTTGTTCTTCTTTCTCAGTATTGCTGCAGCTATTCGTTTTTTGTTGTTGTTGTTGTTTTGTTTTGTTTTGTTTTTATTCCAGATGAATTTTTGTAGAGTTCTTTCTAGATCTGGGAAATACGCTATTTGTATTTTAATGGGGAGTGCATTGAATCTATAGATTGCTTTGGGTAGTAGGGATATTTTAATGATGTTGATTCTACCAATCCATGAACATGATATGTTCTTCCATTTGTTTATGTCTTTCTCTATCTCTTTTTTTAATGTTCTGTAGTTTTCCGGATACAGGTCTTTTATCTCCTTAGTTAAGTTTATTCTTAGGTATCTTAATTTCTTTGGTGCAATGGTAAATGGGATTGCTCTTTTAGTTTCTCTTTCTGTAGGTTCACTATTGGTGTATAGAAATGCCATAGATTTCTTAGCGTTAATTTTGTATCCTGCTACATTGCCGAATTCATATATTAAGTCTAATAATTTTTTGATGGGGTCTTTAGGGTTTTCCATGTACAGTGTCATGTCATCTGTGAATAAAGACAGTTTTACTTCTTCTTTTCCAATTTGGATCCCTTTTATTTCTTCTTCTTCTTGTCTGATCACAATGGCTAGTACCTCCAGAACTATATCGAACAGGAGTGGTGAGAGTGGGCATCCCTGTCTTGTTCCTGATTTTAGGGGAAATGGTTTTAGTTTTTGCCCATTGAGTACGATGTTGGCTGTGGGTTTGTCATATATGGCTTTTATTATATTGAGGTATGATCTTTCTATTCCCACCTTGCTGAGAGTTTTTATCAAGAAAGGGTGCTGGATTTTGTCAAATGCTTTTTCTGCATCAATTGATATGACTATGTGATTTTTATCTCTCGATTTGTTTATGTGATGTATCATGTTTATTGATTTGCGGATATTGTACCATCCTTGCATCCCCAGGATAAATTCTACTTGGTCATGGTGTATGATCTTTCTGATGTACTGCTGGATCTGATTTGCTAAGATTTTGTTGAGGATTTTGGCATCTATGTTCACGAGGGATATTGGCCTGTAATTCTCTTTCATTATGTTATCTTTATCTGGTTTTGGTATTAGGGTGATGCTAGCTTCATAGAATGAGCTTGGAAGTGTTCCTTCCTCTTGAATTTTTTGTAGTAGTCTGAGGAGGGTAGGTTTTAGTTCTTCCTTGAATGTTTGGTAAAACTCCCCTGTGAAGCCATCTGGTCCTGGGCTTTTGTTTGCTGGAAGCTTTTTGATGACAGCTTCAATTTCTTCCATAGTTATTGGCCTATTCAGGTTTTTAGAATCTTCCTGAATGAGTTTTGGAAGGTTATATTTTTCTAGGAATATATCCATTTCCTCCAGGTTGTCTAGTTTGTTGGAGTAGAGTTGTGCATAGTATTTTTTAATAATCCTTTGTATTTCTGTGGGGTCTGTTGTTATTTCACCTCTTTCATTTATGATTTTGATTATTTGGGTCCTCTCTCTTTGCTTCCTGGTGAGCCTGGCTAGAAGTTCATCAATCATGTTTATCCTTTCAAAGAACCAGCTCTTGGTTTCATTGATCTTTTGTATTGTCTTTTTGGTCTCTATGTCATTTATTTCTGCTCTGATCTTTATTATTACTGTGGGCTGTTCTTGTTGCTCTCTTTCTAATTCTTTAAGTTGAAAGGTTAGATAATTTATTACCAGTTTTTCTTCTTTTTGCAGGTAGGCCTGTAGAGCTATGAACTTTCCTCTCAGGACTGCTTTCACTGTGTCCCATAGATTTTGAATTGTTGTGTTGTCATTGTCATTTGTTTCCAGGATGCTTTTTATTTCTTCTTTGATCTCTTTGGTAACCCAATAGCATGCTATTTAACCTCCAAGTGTTTGAGTATTTTGGGTTGTTTTTATTGTAGTTTATTTCTAACATTATGCCATCATGGTCTGAGAAGATGCTTGTTATGATTTCTATCCTCTTGAATTTGAAGAGACTTTGCCTGTGTCCTAATATGTGGTCTATCTTTGAAAATGTCTCATGTGCATTGGAGAAAAATGTGTATTCTGTAGCTTTGGGGTGAAATATTCTGAAGATGTCAATTAAGTCCATCTGATCTAGTGAGTCATTTAAGATTACTGTTTCTTTGCTGATTTTTTGTTTAGAGGATTTATCCAGTGGTGTCAGTGGAGTATTAAAGTCCCCTACTATGACTGTATTGCTATCGATCTCTCCCTTGATATCTTCCAGAAGTTGTTTTATGTATTTTGGTGGTCCTATATTGGGTGCATATATGTTTAACAAAGTTATATCTTCTTGTTGAATTGCTCCCTTTAGTATTATGTAGTGGCCTTCCTTATCTCTTGTTATGGCCTTTACTTTGAGGTCTATTTTGTCAGATATAAGTATCGCAACCCCAGCTTTCTTCTCATTTCCATTTGCCTGAAAATTTTTTTTCCATCCCTTCACTCTCAGTCTGTGTGAATCCTTTGTTATGAGGTGGGTCTCTTGCAGACAGCAAATATATGGTTCATGTTTTCTTAACCATTCAGCTACCCTATGTCTTTTGATTGGAGCATTTAATCCATTTATGTTTAATGTTATTATTGATAAATACTTGTTTGTCGTCATTTTTATTCTTAATGTTTGTGTTTCTTCTTGCCTTCCTGTTTCTTCTTTTTATAGCAGTCCCTTTAGCATTTCTTGCATTGCTGGCTTGGTGGTAATAAACTCTCTTAGCCCTTTTTTTTTGTCTGTGAACCTCCTGATTCCACCTTTAATTTTGAATGATAGCCTTGCTGGGTATAGTATTCTTGGGTTTAGTCCCTTGCTTTGTATCACTTTGTATATTTCATTTCATTCCCTTCTGTCCTGATGTGTTTCTGTTTCAGTTGACATTCTAATAGGAGATCCCTTGTAGGTACCTTTCTGTCTCTCTCTGGCAGCCTTTAAGATTCTTATTTTGTCGTTGGTGTTTGCCAATTTAATTATGATGTGTCTTGGTGGTCTTTTGGGGTTCATCTTGTTTGGCACTCCATGTGCTTCTTGAACTTGTGTAGTTTTTTTCTTGCCAGTATCAGGGAAGTTTTCTGTCATTATTTCTTCAAACAGGTTTGCTATTCCTTGCTTCTCCTCCTCTCCTTCTGGTACCTCTATTAAGCAAGTGTTGTTTCGTTTTGCACTGTCTCAAAGCTCCCTTAGGCTCTCCTCTTGCTTTTTAAGTTTTTCTTTAGTTGCTCCTGTGTTTGTGTGTTTTTTTCTACCTTGTCTTCTAATTCGCTGATGCATTCCTCAGCCTCTTCTAGTCTGCTGATTAAGCCTTCTATTGTGTTCTTTATTGCAGCTATGTCGTTCTTCATTTCCTCTTGGTTCCTTTTCATGTTGGTGACATTCTCATTCAGCTCCTTATAATTCTCATTGAGTTGTGTGTATTTGTCATCCAGCCGTTTGAGCATCCTTATAACCATTACTCTGAATTCTTTCTCTGATAAGTTAGTAGCCTCAATTTCATTGAACTCCCTTTCTGGTGATACCTCTTTTTCTTTCCTTTGTGGATTGCTTTTTTATCTTCCCATGTTTTGTTCTAATGTTTTAATTGTAGGTCTGATTGCTTTGCTACCCAGTGTCTTTTAGGTATGGTGCTACTGGTGTGACCTCTCAGGTCTCCTGGGCTTGGTAATCTAGTGTAGCTCCCTACTTGGGCTATTTGGGTTCTCTTGATGTAGGCCTGCGAGCTGGAAAGGCACAACTGATTTGTCTAGAAGTCAGCAGCCATGGAGGGGGTGTCCCAATTTTTGCTGTCTTGTGCCCTTCGTTGAAATCACTTGTGCCCAGCGGGGACTCACAGTGGCACCCAGGAACTGTCTGTTGGGGTGGTGGGGCTCAGGAGGCCTGCATTCTGAAAAGGCATGACTGTGGTGTCCAGAGTTCTGTAGTTGTGGGGTGGGCAGACTCAGCTTTTGCTGCTGCCTCCATGGTTGGATACACACGATCCCAGCGGCAGTTCACAGGGGCACTTGTGGTGTGTTTGCCAGCAGGGTGTACTGACACACTCTGAAGGGCCCTGGCACTGAAGCCACTGGATTGCAGTGTCTGTGGGCAGGTATCCCAGAAGAGGGAATTCAGCGTTTCCACAGCCCAGCAGTGCACCCTGTTTATTTAAGTGTGTGTCCAGCAGGGCTCACAGCGGGGCCCCAGGGCTGCCTGTGGAGAAATGGTCTTGGGAGACCTGCATGCTGGAAAATCATGCAACTGTAATGTCCAGAGTTCTGCAGCTGTAGGGTGGGGAAACTCAGTTTTTGCTGATGCACCTGTGGTGGATAGGCGCGCGTTCCTGGTGGTGGCACACAGGAGCACCCCCAGTGAGTTTGCTAGCTGCTAGCGCAGGCGCACTAAAGCACTCTGAAGGGCCCTAGCACGCTTAATCATGGCGTCTTTGGGCAGGTATCCAAGATGGGTGAATTCAGAATTTCTACTGCCCAGGGGAGTGCGTCCCATTTGTCCAAGATTGGACCCAGCGGAGGCTCACTGCGGCTTCCTAAAATGCCCTGTGGATAGATGGGCTCAGGGGGAGTGAGCAACTGTGGCAGTGCGTTTGCCTGGCTGAGCTCTGAGGCACTCTGAGGGGCCCTGGTGCTGAGGGGCCCTGGTGCTAAAGATGCGCAGCTGGGTGTGTGGGGGCAGTTATTCAGGCAGAGGGAATTCAGAATTTCTACTGGGGGGCAGTACGTCTGTGTCTGTACAAAATCACTCCCAGCTGGGGCTCACAGTGACTCCCAAGAGAAGTCTATGGAGTGGTGTGCCTCAGAGCCCTGTGCGCTGGAGATGCACGAATGTGATGTCAGAGGTCTGCCGCTGGGGAGGGGGGAGCTGCACTTACTGCTGTGGGTGCGGTGCTCCTTTGGAGGTGGAGATCCCAGGGTCTGCGGGTCTGCAGGTGGGACAGCAGGATTTTGGCTGGAGTGGCTGCTGGGTCGTGGGCAGTATCCCAGGCCTGTCTGGGTGGTGGTGCTCATGAGAAGAGGCCGCTCTCCCCTTCAAGATGGCATGGGCTCCTTGCCGGAGTCCCGCAGTCTGGGGAGTGTCCGCAGCGGTGGTAGTCTCTCCCTGTCCCAGAGAGCCTGGTCTGCCAGCCTCTGCTGCTCCTGCCAGGAGGGATTTAACTGTCCCTCACTCACTCACACACCACACACATCCACACGCTCTCCTTTCATCCCCTCACTCACTCACTTCCTCTCCCTCACCTCCGTCCTGCCAGCCGCCATCTTTTTTTTCGGTCTATCAGAAGTTTTTAGGAAACAAACTGTAAGGTGGAGAGATGCTGAAACTTATGTAAATCTATGAAAGAGTTAAATTAGGTGAGGCATAAACAGAAATACACTAGGAAACGAGTGCAAGTGTACACATTTCTTATGACTATTAATGTGACTTTTGATAAGTAATTTCTTTTCTTTTTCATGAGTTTAGTTTCCATATATGTGAAATTAGGGTATGGATAAGGCTCCCCTCATCCTTTCTGTTTTATGAATGTTTTTGCTTCCTTCACTCTCTGTTAGCTTCACTCTCCACACTCACCAAATTGAGGGGCAAATGAAAAGAAATCATTAACACAATATAGTTAATTTACATATAGTGATTTCAGTTCTCAAGAAAGGGTTATGGAGGTGAAAATTGGGTCAAAAGAATAAATATTAGAGACATAGGGCCAATTTAACAAGTGACCAAAACTGATTGGGATACAACATGGGCTATTATGGATGTGGTTGAATATAGTCAGTACAAATTTTATTCAAAATTGAAAATCTTTTTATTTGGGAAACTGAAGTATTAGCACACATTTTTATAGATCAATTATTCAAGTTGCAAAATGTAAGATTGTTACAGGCAAATCAGCTGCAATAAAACATTTCAGTAAATGGTAAAATTCTCCAACGAAAAATGACACTTGCAAAAGGTTTCCCATAGTTAGCAGGCCATCACACCTTTTTTAGGTGACATACCTCTAAGGACAATGAAGTATGCTAAATGTCCTTCATCTTTAGAGAAAGACATATGCACTTGTCATTTACTGAAACAGCTATGGCACATCAAAGAGAACTTTACTCTAATCATGAAAGGATGTAATTAGTGAGATGATATTTTCATTTACCAGCTGGGAGAGCTTTCCATAGTCTGGGTTAATGTAAATCTTCTTTGAAATGTGTTCTGTGCAAATAAAATCCCCCCAAAGTCTTTTAGGAACCTTCATTTATACAGATACAAAATAATCTCTTTAAAAGAGATGACCCATTTTTTTCCCAGGCAATGTTCATAAGCAAATACATAAGACTTGACTAAAGTTGAGTGGGAAAAGTTTTGTTTGATTCTGCACAGGAGACCAGAGCAGACATTAACTTAAAAATTCACAAAGAAATGTCAGCTCATAGAGAGGTGCACACTGGGAATTCTGTGGTAGTAAAATCTTCATACATCATTTATGGGGATGGGGAGAGATGCACAATTCTGCCTAGAAAATTCTCAATAATATTTGTTTCATAACAAGATATATATTCTTTTTCTAGTGGAAAAATAAATGAAGAACAATGTTTATTTCAAGCTTTAGTTATATCATTACGTAACTTTGGAGGTGAAAGCTACTTTTTTCAGTTAAAATTGGGATGAAATTATTATAGAGCATATTCAGCAGTAAAATCTTCTTTGTGTTGCACAAGTGTCTGATTTGTACATGAAAGTAAATAAACTTAAAATATTCACTTTTATTTTGGACATTATATTTGAGACAAACAGAGAAAATGTCATTAAACACAGTCCACTGGGAAAGCATGTTGGCAATTCTGTTTTATTGCCACTGATTCTGTCTGACCTGCTTTGCAGAGATGTATCTGTTGACAGCCTTTACCTCTAGGTTCAGGCGTAACATTGTGCCTGAGGAGTTGATCAAAGCATGAATAAATTTAAAAGCTTCTGCAGGGGGGTGGGCTGAGGAGAACTTAGTTTTGAGCAGAGCTGGAAATTCTCATGTTTTGTGGTCTGATATTTAATGGTTTATAATAATCATTGTTCTGCTTCTAAGTTTCTTCCACTTCCCTGAGTCTCCATCATTACCACCATTATCCAGCTCTGAAAGTCTATGAGAACTTGGACTGGTCACTTAATTTTTCAAAAAATATTGCCGTTAATAATGATTTTTTATATAACCACTTTATTGAGATGCAATTCATACACCATTAACCTATTTAAAGTATATAATTTAATGGCTTTTAGTATATTAACTGAGTTGCAGTCACCGAATTTTAACCTCAATGCTCTCTTCCATCCAGAGGTTAATAAAATCTGAACTTCCTATGTCACAGGTTTCTTGGAAAAATAGAATGAGATTATACAAGTAAAAGTGGTAGAAACTGGAAAAATTAGACAATACATGCACACTCTAAATAGGGTGGCTATTACTCATCTAACACAAGTTGTTATCTTGTGGGAATGCAAATTATGGATACATGCTCAGGTTGCAGGCTTGATCTCCAATAGAGGGCGTGCAGGCGGCAGCCAATCCATGATTCTCTCTCATGATTGATGTTTCTACCTCTTTCTTCCTCTCCCTTTCTCTCTGAAATCAATAAAAAGAAGAATACTGGAAGGTTAAAATAACTCTGGAAATATGAGTTGGTTTTGTCATTGTTAATGAGATCCTAGGTGTGATTAGAGCTTTGCAGAGGACCATGACTAAATTAAGAAGAACTTGGCAGTTATAATAGTACCTTACGTTGATATAGCAATTTAGTTTCAATGTGCTTGTATATGTGAGCTCTCATTTGATACATTGGCGATGATCTTGGATGCCACATAGTCAATCTCATTCCCCAGGACAGGAGGAGAGGGCCCATTTACTTTAAAGCTCAGAGAGATTCTTTTGTAAATAGGAATAATATCCAGCCAACAGTGCTTTCTATAGTCCCCAACTTTGTCTGGCATAAAATAGTTTTTAAAGGTGGTCTCACCTATTAGACATATCCTAGGAGAACTTGTAGAGGGGTTTGTAATTCCAATGTTAACAAGCCAACTGAAGGGCTTGTACTCCTAGCCAGCTGGATGATGCTGCACAGCACTCAATTTTTTTCATGTTAATCACCATACTCCATGAAATGGATGTTATTAAAGATAAACAGGATGACTATAAAGTATTCTATTGAAAATTGCTGCCATTAAGGCATATTATAGTTTGGGCTATAAAAGCTTAATTATCATTTTAATCTAACAGTTAACAAATGTTCAATAAAGGAAAAATAAAATCTAGCAATGTGTTGCCAGAAACTTCTTAATCTGACAACTGGCTTTGTTCTCTAGTACTTTCCTATTGTTGCTGTAAAAAAAAATGTTGCCACAAATTTAGTAGCTTAAAACAAAACAAATTTATTTGTAAGTTAGAAATTGAACAGGGGTCTCACTGGGCTAAAATCAAGGTGTTACCATGGCTATGTTCCTTCTGAAGGTTCTAGAAATCTTCTATAGGCCATCTACATTTCTTGGCTCGTGGCCTTCTTCCTCCCATCTTTAAAGCCAGCAATGTTGCATCTCTCTGACCCTGATTCTATCATCACATCTTTCTTTCTAAATACACTGGGAAAGGTTCTCTGCTTTTAAGGACTCATGTAATTAGTGTAATTAGATTGGTTCCACCTGGATAATCCAGGCTAAATCTCCCTACCTGAAACTCTGCATCCTTAATCGCATCTACAAAGTCCCTTTTGTTATGTAAGGTAACAGTTTATATTCACAGGTTTTGGGGATCAGGGCATGGACATCTTTGGGACTTTTATTCAGCCTACCAGTGCTCTGCAGAATATTTTCTTCACAATGTTATTTTCTTCTAAAGTAAAATATCTGCAAAGTCTTTTGGTTGGTAATCTGTGGGTTACATATGAGGATATTGTCTGACATGGTTTTCATACTTCGTTATTATTAATACCAGCTAGTTTTGACTTAACTCACTGGAGGAAGGAGTGGGAAATGTTTGTACAGAATAGATGTATTTATTAAGTCATTCACTCAACAAATATTTTGTGATTATCTACTAAGTGCCAGGCATTGTGCTTTACATTGAGTATATTAAAATAAATAAGATACAGTGTCTACCCTTAGCACTCATAGTCTAGTATTGAAAATGGACAATAAGGACTATGATAGAGTTATATAGTGGGTGCAATCATACATAAGTATATATTATAGTTGCCTAACTCCTTTTAATGTCAACTGTTGATAGTAAGAAATAGGAAGCCACCAGAACAGTAAGGTTTTCAGGGAGCTAGTATTTCAAATAGGACTTAACCTGGATGATGTTCTTTTTCCTCCCTGTAGTCAGGGAAGTTATAAAATTCATCTCACTGCAGCTCCAAAAGCTATTCTGCAGAAGCCATTAGCAGAGACTACTGTTATTCTGAGGTCATGGCACTCCCTGCATTTCAGTACTGACCATGTTAAACAGTAAATAGGAAATAGCTAGAGCAGTAGATAGTGATTTTTTATAGTAGAAGAGAATGTTTTGAATTTTAAAGATTGAATTTTGAGTAAGCACAGATCCAAAGATTAGTATTAACTCTATAGTATTAGTATAAAAATATGTATGTATATTGATATAAGAAGTGGCATAGATGGTGTGAACTCAGGATCTAGATTAGCACAGGATATGGACATAGAAATACCAAATAAGGTCAATGGAAAAGATAATCCAAATGAGAATTTTAACACACACTATCCTCACCACTTCTGACCTAGTTTTTTCACTAATATCCTATAGTGAATTGTTGGAAGCTCACAATGGATGTTGTAAATTGACCAACAATGGGCCAGTGGATGATTTAGACATTAGGAAATTTTAATACAAATCCAAATTTCCAGCTTCTTTGGAAAACTCAGAGATTTGGAACACCCGTATTTGCATTCCCACATGCTAACAACTTGTGCTAGATGAGTAATAGCCACTCTATTTAGAGTGAGCACATATTGTCTAACTTCCAGTTTCTAGCACTTTATTTCCTATAACTGGCTCACTTACTTATGTTAACTTTCTGGGCTTGGTAGACCAACTATGCTTTATACATAAAGTTAATCAATATATTTACAATTTACTCTGCATGTTTATGATAAAACACATGCATATGCTTATGGAAACAGTTTAATAACCCCTGTATAGGTTATTCCACAATGTGGGTTCAATTATATCTTTACAATGTCTTGAGTTTGGGTGCTATGCAGATATCATTAAAGACAGAGAGCCACAGAGGATGGACCTAACTTGGATTGGTAGGTGCCCTTCTGTTGCCCAGATGAAGCAGATCTAGTAGTAACCGGTGGCCATCTCTTTAAAAAAGTATTTGCTTCCTACAAAGCCAATATTACCTAGTCTCCCTCTCCCCCCAAGGAAAATAATAACGGGCAATAGACAATTAGGTTTTTTTTCCATTCAGGATATTATTTCAACTTTAAAAAGGCCATTATTATGTCATTTGGATGGTTGGCTTTATATATTGGCAGAGAGGCAGCTACCTACCTGGTACCGTTAATGTAGAAAGGAAGACCTGTTCATCATTGGAATGTACCTGCCAGAGGCCTGAAATTCACTTAACAAGGTTGTTGTTTTTCTCTGAACTGTTAAATATAAGACTCACCCAGAAGAGAAGAGTATGAAAGTATTTTGAATATCTATCAGATTGGCAGCACACTTACTTATATTCATTATAAGCTATAATTACTAGTAATAGATATGAAAACTACTATTCTAAATTGTAAACAAAGGAATAAAATTTTTCTCCTATACATGCAAATAAAATATTAGCATACATATAGTTTTTTGTTACTCTATTAAATATTTTATTAAAGCAAAAGATGTTTTCTTACATTCAATTTTTCTTCTCTTTTTAAAAGATAAACTAAGAACTTAGAAAACATCAGGTTTATCCCATTCAAAAGGTTCCAAAACAGGAGAAACAATCACATATGTTTAATATTCTTTTCAAATACCAAAGAAGAGAGTCTTTTGATCCAGGGTAAAATCGGATTTAGCTAGTCTAATAGAGAACAAATGAGATAAGAATTTTCTAGAATAGTGTCACCAGCTTTCTGAAAGTTAGGCCATTCTTCCTTTTGTCTACCAGCACAGAAATCATATGATTGACATTTCCTCCTACTAATCAGTGTTAGTTGCCTCGTCTCAAAAATACAACTGAAGTTGATTATACTTTTTTTGTACAACATGCTGTGACCAACTGGCCCTATGGAAATCTTTGCCTCTGTTGCATTGCCTGATATCTCTTGATGCAGGTTTTGGAGCTTTTCCTTCTGAGGGCTGGTAAATGGTGGGAGAGGAAAAGACATACCATATCTGCAAGTCACTATTTCTCTCAGTATTTCCACATCTAGGTTGGTCTCTTGACATACTCACAAAGGTACTATTTGGGGGTTAATATTATTCCTGGACTTAGAAATGAGTGCTTTTTACCTTCAGTCATATTCTTGACAGGGTTTCTAGTTCTCTCTTTTCACTGGAAAATTCTTAGAGGAATGAGGCCTTGAATAAAGATGGCTAATGAAATCCAGCATTTTTTCCCTGACCCATAACTCACAGAACCTCCTGCTTCCTACTTTCATGGTTTCAGTTGCAAGTATCTTAGATAGTCTTATTGTTGTCAACCTTATGTCAAAGAGTCGATAATTTTAAAATGATGTAAGAGTCATGTCTACATGTTATGAAGGGTCTTGTGTTAGTTGCCAAATATATTAATTGCCCAATCAATGCTTTCCAAAGTATATTCTGTGCAAATGAAGTAGAGGAATATGTTTAGAAGAGTCTAGAGTAAAGTTTATTGATCAAATACATTTAGCAGAATCTGGGTTGAAAAATTAACAGATCGCTGCAGAATTTATCAGGCTTTTAATAAGCATCTTGTATCAAGAAAAGGGATAAGTAGTACTTTCCAAATATTTTTGATCATGGAATCCTTTTCTTGAGGAGCATTTTTTAAACTAGTATATATAAAGTATAAATTTGAGAAATGCTCATTCATGTCAAATCACCATATTTTGTGTCTATTATTTGTTTGCTTTTTGTTAATCTTTGTTAGTAGATGTCCCTAAGATTCTATTCCATGACAAAAATCCAGTAGGGAAAGCTTTGTCATTTTTAAGAATTGGAAGGCAGAAAAGGTCCAAATATTATATTTTCAAAGAGAATGGATATAATTCAAAATCAGAGGCATCAAATTCATTTAAATTATCATATTTCTGAGGTCAAGACATTTGCCAATAACTTCTAAATTGATTTGTATCTCTATTTTAAAGTACATATTGCTATGTTCATAGATTAAGAACATAACCATGGAAATCAGTAACAATTTGGTTTTAGACAACTGATGTAATATTTTATTAAGTCATTTTTTGCAATCACTCTTTTAAAAAAATGCTGTATTGTATATTCATGTAGTTGTACAGCGATCACCACTAATTACAGAACACTTAATCACTTCAGAAAGAATCTCTGTACCCATTAGCAGTCATTTCCTATTCCCCTCTCTGCCCCAACCCTCTAAAAATTACTAATCTATTTTCTAAGTCTATGGACTTATCTAATCTGGAAATTTCATATAGATGGATTCATATAGAATGTGGTCGTTTTGTGCCTGGCTTCTTTCACTTACCATGTTTTAAAGTTTCACCCATGTTGTAACATGTATCAATACTTCATTCTTCTTTATGGGTGAAAATATTCCATTGTATGGATATATCACAATTTATTCATTAATTGATGGATATTTGGGTGGTTTACATTTTTTAACTTTATGAAAATGCTGCTATGGGCATTTTCATATAAGTTTTTGGAGGAAATATGCTTTTAATTCTCTTGGACAGATGCACACTACTGGAATTGCTGGGTAATATGGTAACTCTTTGCCAAACTATTTTAGAAATTGCCAAATTATTCTCAAAAGTAGCTACACCCTTCTTTTCAAAGAATAATCTTTCAATTTTGTTAATGTTTCTGTTTTTTAATTGTTTATTTCATTTATTTCTATTATAATCTTTATTATTTATTTCCTTGTGCGTACATTGTGCTTAATTTTCTCTTGTTTCTCCAGTGTCTTACAGCAGAAGATTATTAGGTTATTAATTTTATTTATTTTTTCCGTTTTTACTATAGGCATTTACAACTGTAAATTTTCCTGTAAGTGTTGCTTTAGATGCATCTCATAAATTTCAGTATGGTTTATTTTCATTCATTTAAAAGTAGTTTGTAATTTCATTTATTTTTTCTTCTTTGACTCATTCCTTATTCAGGAGTATTTTGTTTAATTTTCACATATTTGTGAATTTCCAAAATTCTTTCAGTTGATTTCTAATTTTACTCCATTGAGGTCAGAGAACATGCTTTCCTTGATTTTGGTCCATTTTAAGTTTATTGAGGCTTATTTTTGGCCTAACATGATCTATTCTGGAGAATGTTCCATGCATACATGAGAAGAATGTATATTTTGCTCTTAAGTGTTGTATGCTAAAGATGTCTGTTTGGTTTGGTTTATAGTATTGTTCAATTCTTTTATTTCCTTGTTCAGCTCCTGTGTAGCTCTATTATAGAAAATGAGGTATTGAAGTTCCAAATTATTATTGTTGAATTCTCGCTCTCATTTTTTTTGAGTGTTTGCTTCATGTATTTGAGGTACATAGATATAGTTTTGAATTTTTGCAAGTATGAAAGCAAAGGTGGGGGATCACAATGCCCACATAACCATAGCACATTTTGTGATTCTAATGATGACAACAAAGATTGTAAGTTAGATTGAGGAAAATGAATACTGTCTGTTTCATAGTTGTCCCTCTAAGTCTAACACATAGGACAACCCAAGTTGTAGTTTTAAAAAGTGAGTGATTAGAAATCAGATTCTGCCAATGTTTAGCTTTGAAAACTTTTTGGCTCACTTCCTTATCTGCCACATTCATACTTCCAACAACTCCCTGATATTGCTCTTTGGTTGGACTTGTGGTCCAACATCTGCTCTGCTGTATTGTTGAGAAGACTCTTGCAGAATATGTATACATTTATAAATAAAGATGAAATGTTTCATCTTCTCAGGAAAACTTCTATGAAGCTTTGACTTACTATATTTATTCCTGGAATGCTTTTCAGTAATTTTTACATCTTGAAATAAAATATTTTGGCTGAACTTCACTGCTTCCTGTACCAATTTCTTACTGTAAAATGTTTCCTAGGAGGGCTGGGAGCTGTGGTCAATTGTAGTTGAGAAAATTCTCAATCTTTTACTAAAAAGTAGGGAGAAAATGGGAATTATATTAGAAAATCAACTGACATGTTACTCTCTTGAAAAATATTTGGAGTATTCAACATTTGTAGCAGTAATGCTTCAAGATGTCTTATTGTATATTTATGCTTCAAGATGTCTTATTGTATATTTTAAGGCTTTATTTTTACCACAAAATTGAGAAGGAGTTGCAGAGATTTCCCATATATTTCTTGACCCCATAAGTGCATAGCCACACTCATTATCAATATCCTTCACCAGAGCGGCATTTTTACCAAAGATAAACCTACATTGACATATCATAATCATCCCAAATCCATAGTTTACTTTAGGATTCACTCTTGGTGTTGCATATTTTATGGTTTTGAATAAATGTATAAAGACATATAGCTATCTTTATAATGTCATATAGAGTGTTTTCACTGCAGTAAAAATCCTTTGTGCTTTGCCTGTCTATCTCGTCTCCCCTCCCTCTAGCAACCACTAATGTATTTATTTACTGTCTCCATAGTTTTACCTGTTGCAAAATGTCATATAGTTGGAATCATAGAGTATGTAGGCTTTTCAGGTTGGCTTCTTTCACTTAGTAATATACATTTAAGTTTATTCCATGTATTCTCATGGCTTAATAGCTCATTTCTTTTTAGGGCTAAATAATATTCCACTGTCTGGATATAACACAGTTTATTTATACATTCATCTACATTTGGTTACTTCCAAATGTTGAAAGTTATAAAAAAACATGAAATAAATATCCTGTGTACTTTGTGTGGACATATTTTGAACTACTTTGGGTAAATACCAAGGAGTGGAATTGTTGAATAATATGATAAAAGTATGTTAACTTTTGTAAGAAAAGGTCAAACTGTCTTTTAATGGGGTGTATCATTTTTCATTCCCACCTGCAATGAAGGAGACTTCCTGTTGCTCCCCATCATCACAGCATTTTCTGTTGTCAGTGTGTGCCAGATTTCGGCCATTCTGATAGGTGTGTAGTGGTATCTTATTGTTGATTTAATTGGCATTTCTCTGATGACATATGATGTGAAGAATCTTATCTTACATATTTATAACTGTAAATTGTTATTTCTAAGAAATATGTATTTGGTCTTCTACCCCATTCCTGGCACATAGTTCCTGAAATCCTTGGAATTCCCTAAGTGAGGAGAGCTATCAAGGTGGCTCTTGTTATGTCAATGAGGTAACTTGATGGGAGCAGATTGCCAAGGGAACCAAACTTGAATAGAGGGTTGAAACTTTCAGTTTCACCACCCTCACCTCTAGGGACTGGAGGGGGATTGGAGGTTGAATCCATCACCAATGGCCAACGATTTAATTTAAGCAGGCATACCTATGTAATAAAACCTCCTTTAAAATAAATAAAAGAACTAGATTCAAAAACCTTCTGGGTTGGTAAACGCATGGAGAATTCTGCTAGAGTGGCACCCATAGAGAGGACATGGAAGCTTTGGCCCCCTTTCCACATACTTTGCCTTCTATGCATCTCATCCATCTGGATTTTATCTGTATCTTTTTAATATAAACTAGTAAATGTAAATAAACATGTCTTGAATTCTGTGAACTGCTCTAGCAAATAAATTGAATCCCTGGAGGGGGTCACTGGAACCTCTGATCTAGAGCCAGTTGGTCAGAAATCCAGATGACAACCCGGGCTTGCAAGTGGCATGTGAAGTGACAGGAAGTGTTTGGGAGAAATCTTGTGGGACTGAGCACTTAACCTGTGAGATCTGATGCTACCAGTATATATGGGTAGTTTGAGAATTGAGTTAAATTATGGGACAATGAGCTGGTGTCACAGAAAATTGCTTGGTGTGGGGGAACCCTCCCACCTCACATTTGGTGACTACAAGTAAAGTATGTTGTGTTAGTAAGGAAGGTAGACTCAAAAGGGAAACACAATAGGGAAGAACTGGGTTTCTTCTTACACAGGAGGAGAAAAATCAAGTTCTTTCCCTTTTTATAGTCATCTAAAACCAAAGACAGCACAAAATACAATCATCAGACCAGAATAAATAAATATCCACAAATATTCCATTAGTTTCTGCTCTACCTTGCAACAAGTGACTTAGAAAGTGAAAGAAAGCCTTTCAAATATGATGGAGGGGCAGGAAATAAAAAGTATTTAACTTAAGATATTAGTCTATAATACAGACGTTTTTGGTTATACTCATCACAATTACATCTGTTGTTTAATTCCCTTATTTTAATGTATTATCCCAAGGAAACAGAAAGTACAAAATGTGTTAAGGTGAGCCAATCATTAAAAACAAACAAAATGTCATATTGACAGTGATATTGTAGATGCCACCTTGATTCAAAAAAGCTCTGATATATTAGGTGATGACAAATTCTAAACCACCACCAACATCCTCAGCAGATGCACATACCACTTTAGAAGGGAAACAGGCAAATCAAATAAAGGGATAAGGAAGTAATTTTAATGAAGAGTTAGTTGCTCTGTAGTAGCCATCATATTCTATGTATCCCATTAATTCTTAAGAAAACATAAAAGCAGAAGTACAAGCACACCTTGTCTTATTGTGCTTAATTTTATTGTATTTTCCAGATGTTTTTTTTTAAACAAATTGAGGGTAAGACCCTCTACCAGCAAAAATATTACAACTTCCTTTATTGCCATACTCACTTTAATTGTGGTGTTCTGGAACTGAACCCACAGTATCTCTGAGGTATGCTTGTAATGACAATCTAGTTTTACAGGTGGGAATCCTGGACTCAACTTGTCTGTACTTCTAGAGCTAACTAACATAAGAACTGAGTTTTTAAACTAGTTTTAAGCTATCTGAGTTCAAAGTCTATGCTTTATCTACTACAGGACATTATCTTGTACAGTATCTGAACAGTGTTAGAGAAATATATTTTCACCTCTCTTTCTATTACTTCTTTTTATCATATCACTCATTAAAAGGGAAATGCTGTGTAAAGTCCCTGCATGGTGCTTGGCCCATTTCAGGTGCCTAACAGATGATATTTTTATTTCTTCCCCCAATCAATCTTTTTGAAGGCAATTATTTTTGACCTATACATTTTGGGTGGCTTACTATATAAATAGTTGTATTTTTTGTATCCCTAGATTTTTAAAATAAGTACAAAAATTCAATGGCTTCAGCAAACCTTTGGAATGAATTTGTCTTATGCTAAGATATACATTAATAACATACACATATACACATACATATGGAAAAATTATGTGCATGGTGTGCTCAGTACATGAATTATCCTAACATTTGCTTTAAAAATAATAATAGGTTATTGAGATAAAATTCCAATACCTATTCATTCATTTAAATGTGTGGTTTTAAGTATATTCATAGACATGTGCAGCCATCACCATAGTTGATATTATTTTATTTTAAAAATATTTTTAATATTTCAATTACAGTTTACATTCATGCGGATGTAAAGAACAGCATAGTGTATGGTAAATGGGATCATGGGCCCCTTCCCATGCTCCAACTCCCCCTCCCCCCCTGTGGGAAAT
This sequence comes from Myotis lucifugus, assembly GCF_000147115.1. Classification (NCBI taxonomy): domain Eukaryota; kingdom Metazoa; phylum Chordata; class Mammalia; order Chiroptera; family Vespertilionidae; genus Myotis; species Myotis lucifugus. Next base: position 19,488,724 of record NW_005871050.1, on the reverse strand, counting down.
ATAGTGAAGGCCATCTGTAAGCGGACTGTGAGACCTTGGGAACCTGGCCAACCACTCAGTCTAAGAAAGGCCAAAGAGAAACTGCTTCTAGATGTGAGCCTGGATTGTAAACAGCTAGTGTTTTAATCTCACACAGCTTGCACAGAGGCCTGTCACCCTCCCCCTGCACGCCCTGTTTTTCTGTTTTCTGTACTCTATAAAACCTTATGCTGGGAAAGTCTGGGAGGCGGCAAAACAATAGCACCAGCTGGTCGCCCCAGTGCAGCCTGTCCACAGGTTGGGTGGCACTTAGCAGGACAACTTCACTGGAGGCAGCGGGAACAGTGATAAACTTCACCCTGCCAACTGCCACCGGTGCTCACATAAGTCCTAATAAACCCATGTCCTTCTTAGCCAGTCCTCCAGGTTATTTCTTTGGAATCCACAAACAATAGCTGAGGTTTTCTGGGACCTCAGCACTTTGCATAACACATAGAAAATATAGTCAATAACATTGTTATAACAACAGTTAATTTTAGAACATTTTTATCATCCCCCAAAGAAACTCAGTACCCTTTAGCTTTTATCCACCAATCCTCTCATCATTATCCACCCCTCCAGCCTTAGGCAACTGCTAATGTATTTTCTGTCTTTATAGATTTGGCTCTTCTGCACATTACATACAAATGTAATCATATGCCCTTTATGCCTGGCTTCTTTCAGTTAGCATAATGTTTTCTAGGCTTATTCATGTTATAGCATGTATAGTACTTCATTCTTTTTTGTGGTTGAATTATACTCTATTATATGGAATTATACCCTTTTTTGTTTATCTAGTCATCAGGGGCTGAACATTAGGCTATTATTATAATACTGCTATGGACAGTCATGTACAGCAGGTCCTTGAATAACGTAATTTTGTTATAATGTTGATGAGATGCCATAGGAACTTAACTATTGTTTATATCAATTAGTCTGTGTTAAAATTGGTTTCAATATACACATTTTCACAAAAACTATCAATGATATTAAGTGAGGACTTACTAAGTTTTTGTGTGAACATTTGTTTTTTATTTCTCTGGAGTGGAATTTCATTTCTTTGGAGTGGAAACACTGGGTCATATGGTAGCTGTATGTTTAACAATCTGAGGAACTGGCAGACTCTTTTCCAGCGCAGCTGCATCATTTTACATTCCCTCCAGCAGTGTGAAAGGGTTCCAATTTGTGTATATACTTTCCAAAACTATTTTCTATCTTTTTGATTATAGACATACTAGTGGGTGTGCGGTGGTATCACTTTCCTGATGACTAATAATGGTGAGCATTTTTTTCTGCATATAAATTTGATGACATTTAACTGTTATTGATCACCTGCAATATACAAAGTGTAATGGCACTGTGGGGATATAGATGGAATAGGCACACTAATAGACCACAAGAAAATTAAAGTCTAGAGGCATTTTTTAGATGGCTCTGATTTTAACTCTGAATTCAGCCATGTGTAGAAGGTGTGATCATGGACAGATTACTTAGACCCTCTGCTTCCAATTCCTCAAGTGTAAAATGAATTTAATAATACATATTCACAGAAAATTTATAAGAATCAAATGAGATAATTCAATCAAATATTTGTTGCATACCTACTTTGTGCCTTGCATGCTACATGTTTATAAAAATGCCCAGCACAAAGCCTGGCTCGCCTCATTGTGATGGTAATGCTGGTAACAGTGAGATGGCAATGATGACAATGTTGACAGTACACTCGATTAAGGTGTTATTGGATATATTATTCCATGCTTTTGTGATGAGAAATCATTTTAGTTTAGAAGGTGGTATTTTAAGCAGACTAAAAATCTGAGTTTAAATAGAAAGTCTGCTTCAATGCAGTATGTCTAGACTGTATTCCTAAAAACAAACCATTGGCTTTTCTGCTTGTTCTTTGCAGTGAGCCTGTGTGTGCACACATTCCTGCCATATTGGCACTAATTGGCATCCTGGTAGGCAGTTTCAGCCCAGAGATCAAGGGCTGACAGGCAGAATGCGCTGTGCCTTTGGTGAGGGCAGAGGTACCTTGGCAGGAGGCAGAGTGGAGAGTTCACCTGCTACTGCTCTGTCTGTGGTTTGGAGAAACAAGATAGCCAGTGTAGACACCAGCTTGGTATCTTTAGACAATCATAATATCATTATGGGGGGAAAATTAGGAAAGCAACCTGGGTACTAGCTCTCAGTCCTGAGACTGTTTCTCTGGAAGGTTCTTAAGAATGCTGTGTAGGATATATAGGCTTTGCATTTGTTTACATGTACAAGAAAGAGGAAAAAAAGGAAACTTCCCTTATAAGGGTTTGACTAACTAATTGACAGGTAACCTAGAAAATGTCTAATGATGTGTTCAATAATTCTCAGGATATTATTTTCAAATAATTTTGAATGGCAAGAAGCATTTTGCAGTGCACATGGTTGGATGAATTTTCAAATCAACACCTTGAAAGGCCGATTTATTTTTTAATGGCTTGGACAAGGCATCTATAACAGCAAAAGGAGGCTAGGTGAATAACTGTAACTACAAGTGATCTTTATTCTTGGGAAAATTAATATGTGAAAATACAGTCATACAAGATACTTATATGTACTATTAATAATATACATGTTTTATAATGTTTATTGTGCAAAGATAGATGAGATGCTGATTATTTTTTTAAAATATATTTTATTGATTTTTTACAGAGAGGAAAGGAAAGGGATAGAGAAGTAGAAACATCGATGAGAGAGAAATATCGATCAGCTGCCTCCTGCACACCCCCCACTGGGGACGTGCCCGCAACCAAGGTACATGCCCTTGACTGGAATCAAACCTGGAACCTTTCAGTCCGCAGGCCAACGCTCTATCCACTGAGCCAAACCGGTTATGGGCGAGATGCTGATTATTACAATTTGCTTTATAATAATACTAGAGGCCCAATGCACGAAATTCATGCAAGGGCCTTGGACCCAGCCCCCACCTACTGCTGCTGTGGCCCCTGCCTGACTCTGCCAAGCCGCCCCAGCCAGGGGGGCCTCTGCTGCCTCTGCAGCTTTGTACAGAAAGAAGGACGTCCGGAAGGATGTCTGGTCTAATTAGCATATTATACTTTTATTATTACAGATATTTGGTTTCATTATTATAGATATCTGGATATAGATTTCCATAAGAATCCTTGAAGTATGTTTTCCTGTTCATTTTCAGTATGGTTTGATTTGTGAAAAAAAATTATATGCAAGAATTTTCAGGATTTTTAAATATATGCATTACTGCATTATGTTCAAATTTACATAGTTTCATTATACTCAAATTCCATATTGATGTGTTTTTTTGGAAAACTATTTTCCTCATTATAAAATTAATAAATGCACATTGAGTAAAACCTGAATATTATAAAAGAAACAACAGCTGTTTTTAAGAATGTCAGTTTTCTCAAATTCGTATCAATAGTGTGTTATAATTTAAAACATTAGCAACCTAATAGGCAAATCTTTATATTCCTTCTTCAAGTGATTTTAAAATCATTTTCCATTTGCTATTCCCATTTGTAATTCTTCTTTTATCAATTGCTAGTGCAAAACTCTGCCTATTTCTCTTCTGAAGTGCATTGATTTTAAGTCCTATTAATATTAAAGATATTAACCCATTTTCCTTGAAACTTGTGGCAAATATTTTCAACCATGAAATTCTGACTTTGTATAATGCTTAGGTTAGCCTTCTGAACCTAAAAACTTGGTAAATATTAGCCAGTTTATTGCTAAATTTTGCTCCTTTGCTCTTATTTAATGATGGAAGAACAACACTGGTAATGTCAATATGACATTTTATGTTTTTCCTCTTTCTTGTGCATTTTATGTAATTGTCCAAATAAATACTTACAAGAGTTCTGATAGCCAGGCACCTTTATTATCTTATATCTCATTCCTCAGAAGAACAATCATTCCCTAGGCAGTAGAGCCCAACTTGTATCTTGATTATATATTTTATTCTTTCCCTGCTTTTACACTATTTTTATTGATTTGGGTTTTCCATAGAGACCTCAGATCACCTGAAGATTCTGTTAGTTATTGCTGGATATTCCACTAATGAAAAATATGATTAGGCAAGCTCCACCTAATAAAATCATTTGGCATAGAATCATTTTTATTATTATTTTTTAATTTTTTAATCCTCACCCAAAGTTATATTTTTATTGATTTTAGAGAGATAGAAAGAGATATCAATGTGAGAGAAAATAATTTATCTGTTGCCTTATGTACGCATCCCTACCGGGATGGAACCTGAAACCTAGGAATGTGCCCTAACCAGGAATCGAACACGCAACTTATTTCAGTGTAGGGGATGATGCTCCAACCAACTGAGCCAACCAGCCAGGGTTGGTATAGAATTGTTTTTAAGAATACTACATGTTTATTTTATAAAATTTAAGAAAATAAATACAGACAGTAGAAAATTTAAAAATATCCCACATAATCTTACCACTCAAAGATAAAAAATACTTATTCTTGTATGTATCTTCCCATTTTTTGCTTATTTCTCTCTTTGTACTATATATGTACCTTTTGATCATATATATACTTATATACATACATACATATATATAGTATTGCATCTTGTTTTATCCACTCTAACATATTATAAAATGTCTCAAAAGGATGTTCTTTTATAAAAATGTTTCCATGTAGTTCAATATTAATAGTTTCTGTGATTTAATAGCTGCATAATCTAATCAATCCTCTGTTGTTAAGCATTTAGTTTTCACTATGTTCAACCACTGTAAAATATTTAATTGAATATCCTTGTCTTATTATCATCTACACTAATAAAAGACAAATATGCTAATTGACTGTACCTTCGCTACACCCGCCAGCCAATCAGAAGAGTATGCAAATTAACCCAACAAAGATGGCAGTTAAATTTGCATATTGCAGGCAGAGTGGGACAGCGCCATCTGCCGCCCTACCCAGCTGCCATCTGGGCCTCCCGTGTGTGACCTGGGGCAGCCGGGTGGGACAGCGTGTCTCCTCTGTCATCCCAGCTTCTTCATCAAAGCTGTGGAAACTGACAGCAGGGAGGAGGAAGTCCCACCCCCACAGAATCATCCAGAAGCAGCCGTTGGTCACACAGCCCTCAGCGGCCTGATAGCCAGGACTCTCATTCACCTGCATCTCAGACCGTGACAGTAGAGAGGTGGGACTATGTCCAAAGAAAAACGGTTGATACAACGTAGCTCTGCAGCCGAAAGATGCCGGCGTTATCCACAGAAAATGTCTGCAGAGCAACGTGCGTCTGATCTTGAAAGAAGGCGGCACCTGCAACAGAATGTATCTGAAGAGCAGCTACTGGAAAAACGTCGCTCTGAAGCCGAAAAACAGTGGCGTCTTCGACAGAAAATGTCTAAAGACCAACGTGCCTTTGAAGTTGAAAGAAGGCGGTGGCGACGACAGAATATGTCTAGAGAACAGTCATCAACAAGTACTACCAATACCAGTAGGAACTGCCTTCTCAGCGAAAATGGAGTACATGAGGATGCAATTCTAGAACATAGTTGTGGTGGAATGACTGTTAGATGTGAATTTTGCCTATCCCTAAATTTCTCTGATGAAAAACCACCTGATGGGAAATTTACTCGATGTAGCAAAGGGAAAGTCTGTCCAAATGATACACATTTTCCAGATTACCTGGCATATTTAAAAAGATTAATGACAAACGAAGATTCTGACAGTAAAAATTTCATAGAAAATATTCAATCCATAAATAGTTCTTTTGCTTTTGCTTCCATGGGTGCTAATATTGCATCGCCATCAGGATATGGGCCATACTGTTTTAGAATACATGGACAAGTTTATCACCGTACTGGAACTTTACACCCTTCGGATGGTGTTTCTAGGAAGTTTGCTCAACTCTATATTTTGGATACAGCTGAAGCTACAAGTAAAAGATTAGCAATGCCAGAAAACCAGGGCTGCTCAGAAAGACTCATGATCAACATCAACAACCTCATGCATGAAATAAATGAATTAACAAAATCGTACAAGATGCTACATGAGGTAGAAAAGGAAGCCCAATCTGAAGCAGCAGCAAAAGGTATTGCTCCCACAGAGGTAACAATGGCAATTAAATATGATCGTAACAGTGACCCAGGTAGATATAATTGTCCCCGTGTAACCGAAGTTGCTGTCATATTCAGAAACGAAGATGGAGAACCTCCTTTTGAAAGGGACTTGCTCATTCATTGTAAACCAGATCTTAATAATCCAAGTGCCACTAAAATGAAACAAATCAGTATCCTGTTTCCTACATTAGATGCAATGACATATCCTATTCTTTTTCCACATGGTGAAAAAGGCTGGAGAACAAATATTGCATTAAGACTCAGAGACAACAGTATAGTCAACAATAATACCAGACAAAATGTAAGGACACGAGTCACACAAATGCAGTATTATGGATTTCATCTTTCTGTGAGGGACACGTTCAATCCTATTTTAAATGCAGGAAAAATAACTCAACAGTTTATTGTGGATTTGTATTAAAAAATGGAGGACAATCGGATAAATTTCATCACAGCAAACCAAACTAAGTTGAGAGTTGAAAAATATATTGGTTTGATGGATTATCTCAAATCTAGATCTGAAAATGACAATGTGCCGATTGGTAAAATGATAATACTTCCATCATCTTTTGAGGGTAGTCCCAGAAATATGCAGCAGCGATATCAGGATGCTATGGCAATTGTAACAAAGTATGGCAAGCCTGATTTATTTATAACTATGACATGCAACCCCAAATGGGCAGATATTACAAACAATTTACAATGCTGGCAAAAAGTTGCAAACAGACCTGACTTGGTAGCCAGAGTTTTTAATATTAAGCTGTACGCTCTTTTAAATGATATATGTAATTTCCATTTATTTGGCAAAGTAATAGCTAAGATTCATGTCATTGAATTTCAGAAACACGGACTGCCTCACGCTCACATATTATTGATATTAGATAATGAGTCCAAATTACGTTCAGAAGATGACATTGACCGTATAGTTAAGGCAGAAATTCCAGATGAGGACAAGAATCCTCGACTTTTTCAAATTGTAAAATCAAATATGATACATGGACCATGTGGAATGCAAAATCCAAATAGTCCATGTATGGAAAATGGAAAATGTTCAAAGGGATATTCAAAAGAATTTCCAAATGTGACCATTGGAAATATTGATGGATATTCCAAATACAAACAAAGATCTGGTAGCACCATTTCTATTGGAAATAAAATTGTCGATAATACTTGGATTGTCCCTTATAACCCGTATTTGTGCCTCAAATATAACTGTCATATAAATGTTGAAGTCTGTGCATCAATTAGAAGTGTCAAATATCTATTTAAATACATCTATAAAGGGCACGACTGTGCAAATATTTAAATTTCTGAAAAAAATATTATCAATCATGGCAAAGTACAAGACTTCATTGACTCCAGGTATGTGAGCGCTCCTTAGGCTGTTTGGAGACTTTTTGGAATGAGAATGCATGACCAATCTCATGCAATCACAAGATTAGCTATTCATTTGCCAAATGATCAGAATTTATATTTTCATGCAGATGATTTTGCTGAAGTTTTAGATAGGGCAAAAAGGCATAACTCGACTTTGATGGCTTGGTTTTTATTGAATAGAGAAGACTCTGATGCACGTAATTATTATTATTGGAAGATTCCATAGCATTATGTGTTTAATAATTCTTTGTGGACAAAATGCTGAAAGGGTGGGAATAAAGTATTAGGTAGACTGTTCACTGTGAGCTTTAGAGAACCAGAACGATATTACCTTAGACTTTTGCTTCTGCATGTAAAAGATGCAGTAAGTTTTGAGGATCTGCGAACTGTAGGAGGTGTAACTTATGATACATTTCATGAAGCTGCTAAACACTGAGGATTATTACTTGATGACACTATCTGGAAAAATACGATTGATGATGCAATCATCCTTAATATGCCCAAACAACTATGGCAACTTTTTGCATATATATGTGTGTTTGGATGTCCTTCTGCTGCAGACAAATTAGGGGATGAGAATAAATCTCATTTTATTGATGATTTCTGTTGGAAATTACACCGAAGAGAAGGTGCCTGTGTAAACTGTGAAATGCATTCCCTTAACAAAATTCAGGAGGTATTCACATTGCATGGAATGAAATGATCACATTTCAAACTTCTGGACTATCCTTTATTAATGAATGCAAATACATGTGATCAATTGTATGAGCAACAATGGGAAGAGGTTTTGATAAATTCTCTGAATGATGAACAGTTGGCAGCCTTTCAGACTATAACTTCAGCCATCAAAGATCAAACTGTACACCCCAAATGCTTTTTCTTGGATAGTCCAGGTGGTAGTGGAAAAACATATCTGTATAAAGTTTTAACACATTATATTAGAGGTCATGGTGGTACTGTTTTACCCACAGCATCTACAAGAATTGCTGCAAATTTACTTCTTCTTGGAAGAACCTTTCATTCACAATATAAATTACCAATTCCATTAAATGAAACTTCAATTTCTAGACTCGATATAAAGAGCGAAGTTGCTAAAATCATTAAAAAGGCCCAACTTCTTATTATTGATGAATTCACCATGGCATCCAGTCATGCTATAAACGCCATAGATAGATTACTAAGAGAAATTATGAATTTGAATGTTGCATTTGGTGGGAAAGTTCTCCTTCTCGGAGGGGATTTTCGACAATGCCTCAGTATTGTGCAGCATGCTATGCGATCGGCCATAGTACAAACGAGTTTAAAGTACAGTAATGTTTGGGGATGTTTCAGAAAGTTGTCTCTTAAAACAAACATGAGATCAGAGGATTCTGCTTTTAGTGAATGGTTAGTAAAACTTGGGGATGGCAAACTTGATAGCAGTTTTCATTTAGGAACGGATATTATTGAAATTCCCCATGAAATGATTTGTAACAGATCTATTATTGAAGCTACCTTTGGAAATACTATATCTATAGATAATATTAAAAATATATCTAAACATGCAATTCTTTGTCCAAAAAATGAGCATGTTCAAAAATTAAATGAAGAAATTTTGGATATAGTTGATGGAGAGTTTCACATATATTTGAGTGATGATTCTGTTGACTCAACAGATGATGCTGAAAAGGAAAATTTTCCCATCGAATTTATTAATAGTATTACTCCTTCAGGAATGCCGTGTCATAAGTTAAAATTGAAAGTGGGTGCAATCATCATTCTATTGAGAAATCTCAATAGTAAATGGGGTCTTGTAATGGTACCAGATTTATTATCAAAAGATTACTACCTAACATTATTGAAGCTGAAGTATTAACCGGATCTGCAGAGGGAAAGGTTGTTCTGATTCCAAGAATTGATTTGTCCCCATCTGACACTGGTCTCCCATTTAAATGAATTCAACGACAGTTTCCCGTGATGCCAGCATTTGCAATGACTATTAATAAATCACAAGGACAAACTCTAGACAGAGTAGGAATATTCCTACCTGAACCCGTTTTTGCACATGGTCAGTTATATGTTGCTTTCTCTCGAGTTCAAAGAGCGTGTGACGTTAAAGTTAAAGTTGTAAATACTTTATCCCAAGGGAAATTAGTCAAGCACTCTGAAAGTGTTTTTACTGTTAATGTGGTATACAGGGAGATATTAGAATAACTTTAATCACTTTATCAGTCATTATTTGCATCAGTGTTGTTTTTATATCATGAGTTTGTTGTTGTTATATCATTTTATTATTGTTTATTTATTAATAAAATTATGTAATATTTTCATATACAGTGTACTCATTTCCTTTTATCTCTCACACTTTTATTATAAAGGGCAAATAGCAATATTAAAATTTTTCCTCTAATTAATTCCCTTTCAATGTATATGAATTTCATGAACCGGGCCACTAGTCTATACTAATAAAAGGGTAATATGCTAATTAGACTGGGAGACCTTCTGGACATCCTTCCGGACAAAGCCATGGTGGCAGGGCTGAGGCAGAGGTAGTAGGGGTGATCAGACTGGCAGGGGAGGGAAGTTGGGGGTGAGCAGGCCAGTGGGGGGAATAGTTGGGGGAGAGCAGGCACCAGGGGGTGGCAGTTGGAACCAATCAGGCTGGCAGGGGGAGGCATTTAGGGGCAAGCAGGCTGGCAGAGGAGGGCAGTTGGGACGCGACGCAGGCCAACAGGGGAGGGCAGTTGGGGTGATCAGGCTGGTGGGGGGGCAGTTGGGGGCAATCAGGCCGCCAGGGGGGCAGTTTAGGGGTGAGCAGGTTGGCAGAAGGAGGGCAGTTGAGAGCGAGCAGTCCAACAGGGGAGGGCAGTTGGGGGTGATCAGGCTGGAAGGGGGAGCAGTTGGGGGCGATCAGGTAAGCAGGCAGAATGGTTAGGGGAAATCAGGCAGGTAGGCAGGTGAGCAATTAGGAGCCAGTGGTCCCGGATTGTGAGAGGAATGTCTAACTGCCAGTTTAGGCCCAATCCCTGTGGGGTCCCAGATTGGAGAGGGTACAGGCCAGGCTGAGGGACACCCCCCCCCATGCATGAATTTTGTGCACCGGGCCACTAGTATATAATAAAGGGCTAATATGCAAATTGATTAAACAGTGGAATGACCAGTCGCTATGATGCATACTGACAACCAGGGGTCAGACGCTCAACACAGGAGCTGCCCCCTGGTGGTCAGTGTGCTTCCACAGGGGGAGCACTGCTCAGCCAGAAGCCCTGAGCCGGCAGTGCTAAAGATGTCTCACGGGGAGTGGGCCTAAGCCATCAGTCGGACATCCCCCAAGGGCTCCTGGACTGTGAGAGGGCACAGGCTGGGCTGAGGGAACCCCCCACCCCGAGTGCATGACTTTAGTGCACTGGGCCTCTAGTTTGTTACAAAATGCATTTTCTGGGTGAAAGGCTATTCACCTTTAAGATTATGTTATGCAAATTTTGCAAATGGCTTCCAGAATGTATATGTCTACCTGTCCATGACCTCTGTGGAGAGGGGCAAATTTCTCCTGTATTCCTTCTTTGTTCTTCTGGCTGGTCTAATCATCAAATTGCTGTGAAACAGATTAACAGGAGAATATAACCAAATTTATTATATATAAACATTTGGGGGTTTCATATGAATATGGGACCTGAGGACAAATAGAGCAGTTGAGGCTAATATGCCATTCTGTACTAAGGAGAGGGGACAGGGGTCATGTACCTCATAGGGAACATAGGCAATTCACAGATAGATGAGAAGAGCAAAGATGTGGTGAACAAATTCTTGCTGAGCCATCTAGAGGCAGTGGGACAAAGAGAGAGTGTAACAGGCTTTCCAGGTTCCTCTCTGTTTGTCACTCTTAGTTCATATATGCTAAGATGACAGTCCCCTTCCTAAAGCAGATTTTCCTACCTGAATTCTTTTATCAAGTAAGGGGTAAGTAAAAGGTTCTTTTGGGGTCTTTTGTTTCTTAAAATTATCAATCTTCCAAAAATGCAAATGTTGGGGTGGCAAACTATATTCCCTCTCAACTCTATTAGACTGTGAACTTCAAATATGTAGACACAGTAACTAGCCTAGTATCTGTCACATAATATATAATATATTAATAAGTATTTGCTGAATGGTCAGGTGGATAGATAAATGAGGAAAGAGAAAAGACGAGAGAGATAGAGCAAGAAAAAGAATGCATGACCAATTAATGTGAGGAAAACACAAGCTTGGGTATTCATCTAGATCAGCGGTTCTCAACCTGTGGGTCGCGACCCCTTTGGGGGTCAAATGACCCTTTCACAGGGTTCGCCTAAGACTATCGGAAAACGCATGTATAATTACATATTGTTTTTGTGATTAATCACTATGCTTTAATTATGTTCAATTTGTAACAATGAAAATACATCCTGCATATCAGATATTTACATTACGATTCATAACAGTAGCAAAATTACAGTTATGAAGTAGCAACGAAAATAATTTTATGGTTGTGGGTCACCACAACATGAGGAACTGTATTAAAGGGTCGTGGCATTAGGAAGGTTGAGAACCACTGATCTAGATCAAATTGGACCTTGAGCATATATTGAATGTTGGCCTCCCAGATTCTCTCTATGTGGCATCTTTACCTGCCATTGTATGGAGGAATAAAAATGCTTCATTTAATAATTCCTCTTTGGGGTGAGGGGTGTGGAAGGGTTGGTAGGTGGTGGAAACAAAGAAACAAAAGACCTTATTCTCTGGGCCTCATTTCCTCCTACAAACTACACTTGTCGTATTCTTTCTTACTGATGCCATGCCAAACCTCCAAATTCCCCTTTCATTTTAACTCTCTAGTTTTGTCCCAGACTAGACCTGCTATTGTATAAATCCAAAGACCTAATAATGAGCCTTTCTAAACAAGAATAATTTACCTAGGGCCTATACCTGTAGCAACTCAAAAAACAAATAGAAATTTGAAATAATAGTTGTTGTTGTTGTTGTTGTTGTTGTTGTTGTTTTACCAGAACTAGATAAACTTTTCAGGTATGATTTTCTACCCCATGGCTAAAGCAAACCTCAGGAATATTGTTTTCTTTTTCTACTACCTCAACTAAAAAACGCCCAACAGTGTATTAAACATGCAAAGCAGGGCAATGTACATTTACCTTTCCAGGCAGTCATGTCAGAAATCTCTGAAATTTCTAGTTGTTCCATCTAGAAGAGGTAAATAGGAATAATTATAAGTCTTTAGCATCTGTAGCCCCTTCTTCTTGCATCCTTTTCTCTGCCCAATGTCTTTCTGTTCCTTCCTCCCCACCCCCCGCCATACACACTCCCCAATTAGACCAAGGAAGGTTTTGATAATGGTACTAACCTTTGATGATTTGCATTTTTCTCTTTTGCTGCCTCAATCAGGCATTCAAATTTTAAGTCATTTAGTTCTATTTGTGGCCTATATGGTATTTCCATGCTAAAGGAATTTTAGGCCTCAGCAAGCAATTGAAGAGATCTGTTTTGGATAATTGGGGCCCCTGCAGTCTCATGAGGCCTACCTCTCCTGCTGACTCTGTAATGAGTCCCCTCAGAGAACTGTTGTAGGGGGAGAGAGTACAGAAAGGATAACCTGTTATGTCTTCCCAATATGCAATTCCCAGGAGGGAAGAAGCTCCTTGTAAACCAAGCCAAGAATCTCCTTTCTGGTGGTTGCTGGCATCAGAAAAGCTTGCAGCCATTTGTCCTTGTCTTTTAAGACCAGTAAGTGGTCTGCCTTAGTATATTTCTACCTGGTAGCCTCTGAATGTAAGCCAAGTGTTCCTTATTTGCCCTCTTCTCTAAGACACCCTGATGCATATTTCATAAATTTCCGGCATATTGATGTTTATATAAAGTATTTAATAAGAGTTTCATGCAAGAACATTCTTATATCCTCAAATGAAACCCTCACTTCCTGTTATATCTGTCTCTGAGAATTTAGTTTCTGACAAATTGAGTGATAATATTTATAATTAGACTAGAGGCCCGTTGCATGAAGAGATTCATGCAATAGGCCTTCCCTTCCCCTGGCTGCCGGCACCAGTTTTCCTCCAGCACCTGGGACCCAGGCCTTTGCTCTGGATGGAGCCTTCAGTCTTCACGGCTCCAGATGGAGCCTTCAGTCTTTGCGGCTCTGGACAGAGTCTTCACTCCGCCACTTTGCCCCTACATATGCAAATTAACCGCCATCTTTGTTTGGTTAATTTGCATACTCTCCTGATTGGCTGGTGAGCATAGCGGAGAGACGGTTAATTTACATGTTTGTCTATTATTAGGTAAGACTAGAGGCCCGGTGCACAAAATTTGTGCACTGGGGGGGGGGGGGGTTGTCCCTCAGCCCAGCCTGCACCCTCTCCCATCTGGGACCCCTCGAAGGAATGTCTGACTGCCCAGTTTAGGCCAGAATCCCCAGTGGGACTGCTGGCTCCCAACCACTCGCCTGCCTGCCTGCCTGATTGCCCTAACACTTCTGCCTGCCAGCCTGATCACCCCCTAACACTCCCTGCAGCTGATG
>NW_005871050.1:19462822-19474545 GCF_000147115.1 Myotis lucifugus | reverse complement strand
TGCCTCGCCTGCTGACCTAGTCACCCCTAACTCCCCTCCCTGCAGCCTGGTCACCCTTAACTGCCCTCCCTGCCAGCCTTGTCACCCCTAACTGCCCTCCCCTGCAGGCCTGGTTGCCCCCAACTGCCCTCCCCTGCAGGCCTGGTTCCCCCCCAAACTGCCCTCCCCTGTTGGCCTGGTCACCCCTAACTGCCCTCCCCTGCTGGCTATCTTGTGGTGGCCATCTTGTGTCCACATGGGGGCGGCCATCTTGTGTGTTGGAGTGATGGTCAATTTGTATATTACCTCTTTATTAGATAGGATTTGGGGCAAAGTTTTGCTCTTTAACTGGTGGGATGAGTATATGCAGCTCTAGTGGTTTGCTAGAGGTAATTGGACACTAATAAACAGTAAAAGGTGGAGCTTAGGCAAGATTGTGGATTCCAGAAGAAAACCCCTTTATTTCCTAAATGGTACCAGGTTGTAGACTAACATTGCTGCTTTCTTTTTAAAAGGGTCATTGCATGTGCTCTTTGTAAATTACTCTGCAGGCTGCTCCTGGAATTAGGGAGGTGGCTAGAGGAACTAGTCACCCATGGGATTTTTCTAGTAAGAAAAAAAAAATCCTGGTGAGACTTTGATATATTTTCTTGTGCTGCTTTGTATTCTTCATAATAGATCACCATAAAAGTATATATGGATGGATTTTATGCTCTTGGCTGCTGCATGCTTTTTTTTCCCTATAGGCATAAAGATTAAATGTTTAAAAGTTTAATTGCCTTTTATATACTTTTGGTCTGAGTACCAGGACTGAGGTATGGGAAGGATAAAGCAGTATCACTTCAACCATGTCTGTTTCTCAGAAGTGTTTTTCAATGTCCTCTAATTAGGAGGCCAGTTAACTAAGATAGCTTAGGAGGGGTAAAATTATGATTCTCACTACAAGGATATTAGAATCTACAATGTTGACCAAATAGCTCAGGGGAATCCCCACCAATATAGCAGTTACTATCTTTGTTCATCCATTCAGAAACCAAATTGATCACACATTATGTGCCAGGCACTATGGGTAGGATTTAAAGTGAGAATAGGACAGTACTTATGTTCATTTTCTATTGCTGCTATAACACATTACTACCAACTTAGTGACACCAAACAAGCCAAATTTATTTTCTTACAGTTCTGGAAGTCAGAAATCCTTAAAAAATCAAGATATATGGCAGGGCTATTCTTTCTGGAGGTTTCAGTGAAGAATCTGTTTCCTTGCCTTTCCCAGTTTCTAGAAGCCACCTGTATTCCTTGACTCATAGCCCCTTCTTTTATCTTCAAAGCTAGCAGCATCTTCTTTCCTACCTGAACTCTGCTTCCATCCTTCCATCTTCTTTTTCTATATATCTGATACTCCTGTCTTTCTCTTCTAAGGATACTTGTTATTAGATTGGTCCCACTTGGATAATCCAAGATAATCACCCCATCTCAAGGCCCACAATCTTAAGTACATCTACAATGTTCCTTTAGCCATGGCTGGTTTGGCTCAGTGGATAGAGCATTGGCCTGTGGACTGAAGGGTCCCGGGTTCAATTCCGGTTAGGGGCATGTACCTTGGTTGCGGGCACGTCCCCGGTGGGGAGTGTGCAGGAGGCAGCTGATCGATGTTTCTCTCTCATCGATGTTTCTAACTCTCTGTCCCTCTCCCTTCCTCTCTGTGGAAAATCAATAAAATATATAAAATAGTCTGGAGTTTAGGGCAAGGATATAATTTGTATGGAACATTATTCAGCCTACCACAGTATCCCTACACTTGAACCAGTTCATAAAATAGCATAAGATAATAGATATGAAACAGATTTTGGTAATTATATATGATAAATTAAAAGATAATGCCTGCATAAGTTACAATTGGAACACAGAAGAGAGGACATTGGACTGCCCCAAAGAAGGGGCTTTATATAGGAGATGTTAATATTGAGTCTTAAAGAAAAGATTAGGAGTTCAGTAAGTGAAGGAAAGGAAAGAGGAGGCAGAGGCAGAACCAGGCTGGAAAGAGTATGACTTTCTCAGGAAGCAAAGACCAGGTCAGTGTGTCTGAGACATAGGACATGTGATGCAATGACAGAGGATGATGGAAATAATTGGGGCTAGGTGAAGGCATCTACATTCCTATGTCATAATAACATAATAGTCTTGCATGTTATGTTCCTTTAGACAGTAAGAAGCCATGGAAATAAGTATTTCAGAAAGATCACACTCCATGTGTGGTGGGGAATGCCTGGCTGGAGGTGGAATAATTGAAGGCAGGGAGGTCACTGTTCTTGTAGTAAGATATCTGTGAACAAATGGGATGTACTGTCAGTACAAACAGGGTTAAATCAACAAGCTCTTTTATTTGGCTATTTTTATATCTGTGATAGGTTGAAAAATGGCCTCAAAAGATATGAGATCCTAATACCTAGAACCTGTTAATGTTACCTGATTTGGGAAAAGGGTCTTTGCAAATGTGATTAAATTAAGGGTTTTGAGAAGGTAATATTATCCTGGATTATCTGATTGGTCCCTAAACGAAATAACATGTATCCTTATAAGTGTTAAGCTTAGGCAGATAACAGACAGAAGAGGAGGAGACAGTGTGACCATAGAACAGAGATTGGAGTGATGAAGCCACAAGTGAAGGAATGCCCACAGCCACCAGAACTGGAAGAGGCAAGTTACAGTTACTGGCTGACAGCTCACGAAGGCAATATGGCCCTGCCTCACCTTGATTTTGGCTCAGTGAAATAGATTTTGGCCTTGTCTACAGAATTGTGAGAAAACAATTTTTTGCAATTTTTTAAGCTACCAAATTTTTGGTAATTTATTATAGCAGCCACAGGAAAATAATAAGTTGCTTTCCTTTGAATGGTCATGTCCCATGCCGCCCCAGACACTCTTAGGATATCATCACTCTCAGAATTTCAACTTTTTTATTCCAACTTTAGTTTATATGATGCACCTCTCCCAAATAGCTACTGTTTTAATTTTCATGGCTAACAAGTTAATGGATGATATATGTTTCTATTTTATACAAATAGAGAAATGACTTTATAGCTCTTAGTACAAGACTTCTTATGCTCTATTGAAATACGTATTTTTAGATTTTAATCTTAAGTTGAAATAATGTGTGCAGCAAAAGCAAACAAAAACAGAAGTATTAGCTGGGGTTAAAGGATCAGCAAGCTTTCCCTGAAGGGTGGCAGAATTCTGAGCTGACACTTTATTAGCAGAATATTTGTAAAAGAACTTCAGCTCTTGTGCTACTTTGAAGAAGTTGCCATTCCTATAAGGACAGCTATAGTGCCATTCAGAAGAGACTCTTTTTTATTGTTTAAACTATCACATATGTCTCCTTTATCCCCCATCGACCCCTGCCCAGCCACTCCCACTCCCCAGGACAAGCCCCCACCACCTCAGTGTCTGTGTCCATTGGTTATGCTAATATGCATGCATACAAGTCCTTTGGTTGATCTCTTACCCTGCCCCTGACCCTCCCCTGCCTTTCCTCTGAGGTTTGATGGTCTGTTCGGTGTTTCTCTGTCTCTCGATCTATGATTGTTCATAAGTTTATGTTGTTCATTATATCCCACAAATGAGTGAGATCCTGTGATATTTATCTTTCTCTGACTGGCTTATGTCTCTTAGCATAATTCTCTCCAGGTCTATCCATTCTGTTGTAAATGGTAAAAATTCCTTCTTTGTTATAGCAGCATAGTATTCCATTGTGTAGATGTACCACAGTTTTTAATCCACTCATCTGCTGATGGGCACTTAGGCTTCTTCCAAACCTCTGCTATTGTAAATTGTGCTGCTATGAACATAAGGGTGCATGTATCCTTTCTGATTGGTGTTTCTGATTTCTTGGGATATATTCCTAGAAGTGGGATTACTGGGTCAAATGGGAGTTCTATTTGTAACTTTTTGAGGAAACTCCATACTGTCTTCCACAGTGGCTGCACCAGTCTGCATTCCCACCAGCAGTGCAAGAGGGTTCCTTTTTCTCCACATCCTCTCCAGCACTTGTCATTTGTTGATTTGTTGATAATAGCTATTCTGACAGGTGTGAGATGGTATCTTATTGTCATTTTTATTTGCATCTCTCAGATGAATAGTGACTTTGAGCATGTTTTCATATGTCTCTTGGCCTTCTGTATGTCCTCTTTCAAAAAGTATCTATTTAGGTCATTTGCCCATTTTTTTTATTGGATTGTTTATCCTCCTTTTGTTAAGTTGTATGAGTTCCCTATAAATTTTGGAGAGTAAATCCTTAGCAGAGATAACATTAGCAATTATGTTCTCCCATGCAGTGGCTTTCTTGTTGTTTTGATGGTTTCTTTTGCTGTGCAGAAGCTTTTTATTTTGATGTAGTTCCATTTGTTTATTTTTTCCTTAAGTTCCATTGCCCTAGGAGCTGTATCCATAAAGATATTGTTAGAACATATGTCTGATATTTTACTGCCTATGGATTCTTCTAAGATTTTTATGGTTTCTCATCTTATATTTAAGTTCTTTATCCATTTTGAGTTTATTTTTGTTTATGGTATAAGTTGGTGGTCTAGTTTCATTTTTTGCATGTATCTGACCAATTTTCCCAACACCATTTATTGAGACTGTCTTGACTCCATTGTATGCTCTTGCCTTCTTGGTCAAATATTAATTGAGCATAATGGCTTGGGTCAATTCTGGTTCTCTGTTCTGTCCCATTGGTCTATATGTCTGTTCTTGTACCAGTACCAGGCAATTTTGAGAACAGTGGGTTGTAATATCTCTTGATATCTGGTCTTGTGATCCCTCCAACTTTGTTGTTCTTTCTCAGGATTGCTGTGGCTATTTGGGTTTGTTTTTTTTTTAAAGTCAATTCTTTAGATAGGTAACAAGTAGGTTATGTTCACTGCATTGTATGAAACATCACAATATCATACAGGAAAGGTACTATCAGTACAGGATTGGATCAGAGTGGACAGTTGAACCAGAAACCATTTTTCCATTCTTCATTCTCTATCTTTTAATAACCCTTAAACCCAGTAAAGGGACAAATAGCTTTTTACATCATTATGTAAAGCACTTTAAGTAACAAGGCTAAAATCTAAAGAATAAATAAAATATATTGTGGTAATAATTCTTTTAGGCCAAAAATCAGGTGCAAAATACATTGAATGATCAAGGCAGCTGTCTGTATTCAAATGTGTGGCTCTCCAGAAACAGCTTCAGAAAAATGTTACAGAAAATACCATGAATTCCATTACACACAGGACCAGATGATGACTCATTTTAACTACACACAAAGGCAGTTACATCCCTCTGAAACACAATTTAAACATACAGGAAAGTGTTTACAAAGCATCCACAACACGTACACCATGTACAAATTGATACATTCATTGCTTCTTCTACCCCAATAGCTTTTAGATAAATATTTTACTCTTCATGTTCAGCATTAATTGGATAAATGCAAAACTCAAAAAGAATTCAAGAATTCAAGGTTATTGTAAAAATAGAATTAAATGAATAATCTTCAAGTACCTTATGTGACAGCCATTCTGTACTATGCCCAATGTTATAAAATGAAAGGTTACTGAACTCTTGAAAATATCTCTGTAATATTTCCTTAATTCTAAAATAGATAATTTTAAATGTATTTATAGTCATTTCAATGTGATATTCTGAGCTTTTAAAATAATGTAAGCAACTAAAATTTATACCAAATTACACAAAACTTGTATTTTAAAAGCTGTAAAATTAAAATTATAGAAACCCACATGTAAAACAAAAATCATAATTTACATTATAAAGGCAAATCTTTTCATTTAAAAACTTTGCAGCAGTGAGATGTCTAAGAAAATTATAAATAGCCATAAATTAATCCATTTGGTTTCAAAGATTTTCTAGTGTGTGTTGAAGGATATAGGAGATACATGCATAAAATTTGCAAGGGTTTATATTATTATTGCCAAATACACTTATCTTGAAGCAGGAAACATTACAATTTGGACATTATTGAAGAACCCAGTTTGGTAATAGAGGTAAAATTGGAAAAAATAAATAACAATTATTAAATATATACCTTACAGTAGATTGCTCAAATGAAATTTTAAACCAGAGCTGCAAAAGACTTTCAACTTGGTGAACTGAAAAAAAAGAACATCTCATACAAGTCTTTACTCTTACATGCTTATATGTTGTGTGTCTTGTTTAAAAAACACACACACAAAAAAGCCCTAACTGGTTTGGCTCAGTGGATAGAGCATCGGCCTGTGAACTCAAGGGTCCCGGGTTCGATTCCGGTCAAGGGCATGTACCTTGGTTGCGGGCACATCCCCAGTGGGGAGTGTGCAGGAGGCAGCTGATCGATGTTTCTCTCTCATCGATGTTTCTAACTCTCTATCCCTCTCCCTTCCTCTCGGTAAAAAATCAATAAAATATATTTTAAAAAAAATAATAAAAAACACAAAAAAAGCCATAATGTATCTTCAAAGTACAGCTAACTATATTCCCATGCACCTCAGGCACAATTATTATTTGTGGTAAAATAACTCTGTTGGTTTCTAGGGCTTTCTAGGGCCAATAGTTCAATACAGATGGAATCAGTATGCCTGAGGTTGGCAAAAATACTGTAGTACAGGCAATGCTACAAGTGGCAATTATCAGAAAACACAAATATGAACAAATGATGGAAAATGCTAATGATTTTCTGCTCATATCACAAAATGTTGGGAATCCACAAGAATATTTTCCTTTGTATTGAAGAAAATGTGATTAAAAGTTTTCCCCCCAATTTTCAGAATCAAAAGCATTTTAGAGGTTTCTAAGGCTACCATGGGTCTTCTATCAAGTGATGGCACCCCCATCACTTTCTCTATGTGGATTCAGCCTACTATAAACAGCTTTAATAATATTGTGCTTGCCAGCAACACCTCCTCCAGGAGGCAAATTTGGGATATTTTCTGCAGACAACATGCGCATGACATGGGCAAGATCAGGCATTCCTTCCTCACTAAACTTCTCCATAATTTCTGTGGCTGAGGTGCAAGTGGAGGTGCAGACTTGTGGAGTCTGGGGAGAGGCTGGAGAGAGGAGAAGGTTGGGGAGAGGTGGCCATGAGTCTGGCACTGAGTCATACCTGACTTGCAGGACCTAGGCAGCCATTTTCTCCTGGAGGGTTCTTTTTTATTCCATATGAATTTTTGGAGCATTTGTTCTAGGTCAGTGAAATATGCCATTGGTATTTTAATAGGGATTGCATTGAATCTGTAAATTTCTTTGGTAGTATGGACATTTTAATGATTTTGATTCTACCAATCCATGAACATGGTATAGTCTTCCATTTGTTTATGTCTCCCTCTATCTCTTTTTTTTCAATGTCCTGTAGTTTTCTGAGTATAGGTCTTTTACCTCCTTAGTAAAGTATATTCCTAGGTATCTTAAAATTTTTTTATTGCAATGGTAAATGGGATTGTTTTTTTTTAGTTTCTCTTTCTGTGAGATCATTATTGGTGCATAAAAAAGCCATAGCTTTCTGGGTGTTAATTTTGTATCCTGCAACATTGCCAAATTTATTTATTAAGTCTAGTAGTTTTTTGATAGAGTCTTTGAGTTTTCTATGTACAATATCATGTTATCTGTGAATAATGACGGCTTTACTTCTTTTCCAGTTTAGATGCCTTTTATTTCTTCTTGTCTGTTCGCTATGGCTTGTACTTGCAGTACTATGCTGAACAGGAGTGGTGAGAGTGGGCATCCCTGTCTTGTTCCTGTTCTTAGGGGAAATGGATTTAGTTTTTGCCCATTGAGTATGATGTTGGCTGTGGGTTTGTCAAATAAGGCTTTTATTATGTTGAGGTATGATCCCTCTATTCCAACTTTGCTGAGAGTTTTTATCAAGAAAGGGTGTTGTATTTTGTCAAAGGCTTTTTCTGCATCAATTGATATGATTATGTGATTTTTGTCTCTCAATTTGCTTATGTGATGTATCACGTTTATTGATTTGCGGATATTGTACCAGCCTTGCATCCCCGGGATAAATCCTATTTGGTCATGGTGTATGATCTTTCCAATGTAATGCTAGATCTGGTTTGCTAGAATTTTGTAGAGGATTTTAGCATCTATGTTCATCAGGGATATTGGCCTGTAATTCTCTTTCTTTGTGGAGTCTTTATCTGGTTTTGGGATTAGGGTAATATTGGCTTCATAGAAAGCTTGGAAGTGTGCCCTCCTCTAGAATTTTTTGGAATAGTCTGAGGAGGATAGGTTTTATTTCTTTTTTTAAAATATATTTTTATTGATTTTTACAGAGAGGAAGGGAGAGGGATAGAGAGTTAGAAACATTAATGAGAAAGAAACATCGATCAGCTGCCTCCTGCACACTCCCTACTGGGGTTGTGCCCGCAACCAAGGTACATGCCCTTGACTGGAATCGAACCTGGGACCCTTGAGCCACAGGCCGACGCTGTATCCACTGAGTCAAACTGGTGAGGGCAGATTTTATTTCTTTTTGACTGTTTGGTAAAACTCCCCTCTAAAACCGTCCATACCAGGGCTTTTGTTTGCTGGAAGTTTTTTGATTACTGCTTCAATTTCATTAGTAGTTATTGGTCTATTCAGGTTATTTATTCTTCCTGACTGAGTTTTGGAAGCTTGTATTTTTCTAGGAATATGTCCATTTCCTCTAGGTTGTCCAGTTTGTTGGAGTAGAGTTGTTCGTAATATTTTTTTGTTTTTTACAATTCTTTGTGTTTCTGTGGGGTCTGTTACTTCACGTCTTCCATTTCTGACTTTTGTTTATTTGGGTCCTCTCTCTTTGTTTCTTGGTGAGCCTGGCTAGAGGTTCATCAATCTTGTTTATCCTTTCAAAGAACCAGCTCTTGGTTTCATTGATCTTTTGTATATATATATTTTTTGGTTTCTTCTGGGGCATTTATTTCCATTCTGATCTATATTATTTGCTTCTGTCTGCTTACTCTGGGCTTTTATTGTTGCTGTCTTTCTAATTCTTTAAATTTTAGGGTTAGATAATTTATTATTTTTTTTTAATTTTTTTTTTTTAGGCAGGCCTGTAGGACTATGAACTTCCCCCTCTCAGGACTGCTTTCACTGTGTCCTGTAGATTTTGGATTGTTGTGTTTTCATTATCATTTGTTACCAGGGTGCTTTTTATTTCTTCTTTGATCTCTTTTGTAATCCAATCATTGTTCAATAGCATGCTATTTAGGCTCCAATTTTTTTCATTGTTTTTATTGTAGTTGATTTCTAATTTAAAGCCATTGTGATCTGAGAAGATGGTTTATATAATTTCTATCATTTTGGATTTGAAGAGACTTTGCCTGTGTCCCAATATGTGGTCTATCTTTGAAAATGTCCTGTGTGCACTTGAGAAGAATGTATATTCTGAAGCTTTTTGTTGAAATGTTCTGAAGATGTCAATTAAGTCCATCTGATCTAGTTAGTCATTTAGGATTGATGTTCCTTTCTTAATTTTTTGTTTAGAAGATTTATCCAGTGATGGTAGTGGTGTATTAAAATCCGCTACTATGATTGTATTGTTGTCGATCTCACCCTTGTTATCTTCCAGAAGGTTTTTTTTA
Source organism: Myotis lucifugus (assembly GCF_000147115.1). Taxonomy (NCBI): domain Eukaryota; kingdom Metazoa; phylum Chordata; class Mammalia; order Chiroptera; family Vespertilionidae; genus Myotis; species Myotis lucifugus. Next base: position 19,464,955 of record NW_005871050.1, on the reverse strand, counting down.
ATGTATTTGGGTGCTCCTATATTGGGTGCATATATGTTTACCAGAGTTATATCCTCTTCTTGAATGGCTCCCTTTAGTATTATGAAGTGGCCTTCCTTATCTCTTGTTATGGCCTTCACTTTGAGGTCTATTTTGTCAGATAAAATTATTGCTACCCCAGCTTTTTTTCATGTTATGCATGTCCCCAAGAGATGCGGACTTAGTGCAGCACAGGCTCCCTCTGACTCTCTCATCCCAGTGGTCACGTGTCTCTCTCTCCAGCCCAGATCCCTGATCCTACCATTCTCCAGGCATCCTCTGTCCTTTCCGGACATGGAATGTCTCACCAGCTATGTCTAATTTGCCAATTCCAGGTAAATACTGTTTGATTTAGTTGTTCCTTCCATCCGCTACATGAGAAGGTGTAGGACACGTCTGCCTCTCCGGCCGCCATATTGAAAAGCCCAGAAAAGACTCTTTCGTGTGCACGCATGTGAGCGCACAGGCATAAGTAAAATTCTTATGTATGCAAATAGGATTCCTGCCATATTTTATTACATGGATTGTAAAATTTTATGCATACTAAAGAATCACTGAATGAGTTGACCTGCAAATAAAAGGCAGTGGAATAGAATATAAGGCTCAAGGGCTGTCAAGTTGGACAGAAATGTTTCCAACTTCAGAGCTACTATTAACAACTTGAGAATCTCAATTTATTCACAAATAAAATGGGACTAAGCAGTACCTGCTTCACCAGGTTTTTGCAATTATTTGATGATATATAACATACAAAGCATCTGGCATAGCTTATGACACACATAAAATAAAGAATATTTTGTTGTTATTAAAATTAGCCATATTGATGGTGATAATGTTTTTGTTGTCAGAAACTGCTATATGATGAGATGCAGCATCTTGTTAAAAATAGTTATTTGTCTGTTTTTATTTTAAAATATGTTTTTTATTGATTTGAGAGAAAGGAAGGGAGAGAGAAAAAAACAGATTGGCCGCTGCTTTCTGCACGCCCTCTACTGGGGATTGAGCCCACAAACCAGGCATGTGCCCTGACCCGGAATCCAACCAATGATCCCTTGGTTTGGTGCATGGGACAATGCTCAACCAACTGAGCCACATCATCCAGGGCATCATCCTCATTGATTATGAAAGCCATCAGGGCAAAGACTCCACCTCTACCTTTTTATAACCACCAATACTGAGGTGTAGAATCTATCTTCTCATTTTCAGTACTAAATAAATACTGACTTAGTAAAAGACAGTGATCTCAAGAGGATTGATTGTGACAAATATTGGTAAAAATTACTAGGCAGTATAGCCTGGTTCTTTTGAAGATAGAAGTAAAGAATGGAGACAATATTAGAGGTGTGATTCTGAAGCCTAGTTTTCTGTGCTGTAGATAAACTGGCAATTTTCTTTTAATCTCATTAGATTCTATCAAATACAAACATTTTTCACAGTAGTTGGTGTTTGTTAATGATGGCTGAGTATAATCATCTCCATTCTCTCTGCCCTGATTTCTGCTGCATGCAGGCTACATAAATCCTACATTGATTACTTATCCATGGCTTGCTCCACAAATATGGACTTTTTAACTTGCATAATAACTCTAGGAAATAACTTTAGTTTTATTTATTCAATGGATTCTAAACGACAAAGCACATCATACCCCAATGGTAGTTATTGCACATACTTTACTACATTATTTTTCAAGGATCTGCTGTGTTTTGCCACTCAACAGAATACATAATCCCACCAACTACTAAAAACGTAATGGGTAAAGTACAAATCCCATTTTATCATTGGACACTTCTAACATTGAGTATATGAAGCTTAAGAGAAAGGTCAGGAAAAAAATCTGTTACCAAAAGAAGAAGAAGAAGAAGGAGAAGAAAAAGATGATGATGATGATGAAGAAGAAGAAGAAGAAGAAGAAGAAGAAGAAGAAGAAGAAGAAGAAGAAGAAGAAGACAATTGCTGTGTCTGTATAGAAAAATCATACGAACTAATTTTAGTTGCAAAATGAGCTATTTAATAAACTCAAAGATTTATCCTCAGTAAAAGAAAGCATACAAACTCATAGATATTTGTTGTCATCAGCTTTTAAACTGGAGTATCAATGGTGACTCGCCATGTTTT
>NW_005871050.1:19420408-19462722 GCF_000147115.1 Myotis lucifugus | reverse complement strand
CGGAATTAGGTATATGAGTAAGCCAACAGAGACTATAATAATAATAATGCATCCATAGTGAAGATAAAGGTCAATTTTTAAGAAGGGATAAAAAGAAAGGAGAGAGAAAAACTAAAGCAGGGACAGGAGAAGAGAAATAGGATGAAAAAGGATAAGTGAGGAAGAAAAGGGTGGGAAAAATTTAAAAAAATAAGATACAATAAAATATTGATAAAAATAGAATGAAGAAAACGTAAAAAAATAAAAGGTTAAAAATAAAAAAATTAGTAAAAGATAAAAAATAAAAAAGTGAAGTGTCATTTACTTCAGCTGAGTTTTAACGTCCTATGGGGGCTGGTTTAAGATCCCTCTCTACTGTTCTGTCTGCGTCTTCTCAGTTAGATAGTCAGCACCGTGTTGAAGTTCCCATTGATCCACCGCTCTTCTGTGCCTGTTTCCACAGCCTTGGTTGCAGGCAGGTGGGACCCATCTGCCCACTTTATTTGTCTGCCTACTTTCAGTCTTATTTACACAAGGGTCTATTACTGACATGGGCTTTAGGTGGGGGTGTTGCTGTATTGGTTTCTGCGACAAAATGTCCCCTCAACCCCGTCCTCCAGGGCTCCCTGGGGCTATTCAGATTCTTCTTTTCCTCTGCAAAGCTTGAGGCTCGGTGTGGCTGCACTAGTTGCCCTACAGGTGCTTCTGGGAGGGGCTGGCTCTTCAGATGAAAAGGGTTGGCTGCTTAGGGTTGGAAGGTCTGGAATGCCCCAGTGCCAGATTCCTGGTCACCTCTTCCTATCTTGCTCCTCTCCACAGCCTCTCCCATCCTCCACAATACTGCACCTCCACCTGCACCACAGCCTCAGTAAGTGTTTGTAATTGGAAGGTCCTATGAACTGGGTTTAGTGAATAAAAGGAAGGAAAATATAAATGCAAAAGAACCGTGCCACTGTGAGTTTCTCTCCTCCAGTACCATGCGGCTCAGGCAGTTCTTCAGGCTGTCTTTCTGGGCACAGCCTCTTGCAGCTTTGGATTTAGAACCAGATTCCCTGGCTGCCAGCAGCCCTGTGGACCCCCTTCCACAATCGAGTGTTATGCATGTCCCCAAGAGATGCGGACTTGGTGCAGCACAGGCTCCCCCTGACTCTCTCATCCCAGTGGTCACGTGTCTCTCTCTCCAGCCCAGATCCTGATCCTACCATTCTCCAGGCATCCTCTGTCCTTTCCGGACATGAAATGTCTCACCAGCTATGTCTAATTTGCCAATTCCAGGTAGATACTGTTTGATTTAGTTGTTCCTTCCATCCGCTACATGAGAAGGTGTAGGACACGTCTGCCTCTCCGGCCGCCATATTGAAAAGCCCAGAAAAGACTCTTTCGTGTGCGCACATGTGAGCGCACAGGCATAAGTAAAATTCTTATGTATGCAAATAGGATTCCTGCCATATTTTATTACATGGATTGTAAAATTTTATGCATACTAAAGAATCACTGAATGAGTTGACCTGCAAATAAAAGGCAGTGGAATAGAATATAAGGCTCAAGGGCTGTCAAGTTGGACAGAAATGTTTCCAACTTCAGAGCTACTATTAACAACTTGAGAATCTCAATTTATTCACAAATAAAATGGGACTAAGCAGTACCTGCTTCACCAGGTTTTTGCAATTATTTGATGATATATAACATACAAAGCATCTGGCATAGCTTATGACACACATAAAATAAAGAATATTTTGTTGTTATTAAAATTAGCCATATTGATGGTGATAATGTTTTTGTTGTCAGAAACTGCTATATGATGAGATGCAGCATCTTGTTAAAAATAGTTATTTGTCTGTTTTTATTTTAAAATATGTTTTTTATTGATTTGAGAGAAAGGAAGGGAGAGAGAGAAAAAAAAAACAGATTGGCCGCTGCTTTCTGCACGCCCCCTACTGGGGATTGAGCCCACAAACCAGGCATGTGCCCTGACCAGGAATCCAACCAATGATCCCTTGGTTTGGCGCATGGGACAATGCTAAACCAACTGAACCACATCATCCAGGGCATCATCCTCATTGATTATGAAAGCCATCAGGGCAAAGACTCCACCTCTACTTTTTTATAACCACCAATACTGAGGTGTAGAATCTATCTTCTCATTTTCAGTACTGAATAAATACTGACTTAGTAAAAGACAGTGATCTCAAGAGGATTGATTGTGACAAATATTGGTAAAAATTAATAGGCAGTATAGCCTGGTTCTTTTGAAGATAGAAAGTAAAGAATGGAGACAATATTAGAGGTGTGATTCTGAAGCCTAGTTTTCTGTGCTGTAGATAAACTGGCAATTTTCTTTTAATCTCATTAGATTCTATCAAATACAAACATTTTTCACAGTAGTTGGTGTTTGTTAATGATGGCTGAGTATAATCATCTCCATTCTCTCTGCCCTGATTTCTGCTGCATGCAGGCTACATAAATCCTACATTGATTACTTATCCACGGCTTGCTCCACAATTATGGACTTTTTTAACTTGCATAATAACTCTAGGAAAGAACCTTAGTTTTATTTATTCAATGGATTCTAAATGACAAAGCACATTATACCCCAATGGTAGTTATTGCACATACTTTACTACATTATTTTTCAAGGATCTGCTGTGTTTTGCCGCTCAACAGAATACATAATCCCACCAACTACTAAAAACGTAATGGGTAAAGTACAAATCCCATTTTATCATTGGACACTTCTAACATTGAGTATATGAAGCTTAAGAGAAAGGTCAGGAAAAAAAATCTGTTACCAAAAGAAGAAGAAGAAGAAGGAGAAGAAAAAGATGATGAAGAAGAAGAAGAAGAAGAAGAAGAAGAAGAAGAAGAAGACAATTGCTGTGTCTGTATAGAAAAATCACACGAACTAATTTTATTGCAAAATGAGCTATTTAATAAACTCAAAGTTTTATCCTCAGTAAAAGAAAGCATACAAACTCATAGATATTTGTTGTCCCAGACTGCTAGAGGGCACAGGCCGGGCTGAGGGGCCCCCTTCCCCCCAAGTGCACAAATTTTTGTGCACCGGGCCTCTAGTTTTTAATAAGGACAATTTCTGAATGATACCAAATGGCTAGGTTTAAATCCATCTCTCTCTCTCTCTCTCTCACACACACACACACACACACACACACACACACACAGAACCTGAGTCCATATATTCTCAATTCTGAATGCAATTGGTATCCCACAACACAAAAAAACGAGTACACAATAAAATATATAAAACTATTCCTTCAACCTACTCATGATCCAATGTTGAATTCTATTTTCTCAACACTGGCTCAATAGTCACTTACTAGCTATAAAAACTTGGGAAAACTGATTTGAGTCTCAGTTTCATTATCTGTAAAATGAGTATAATAACAATTGTTCTACCTAGCTTACAGGTATTTATTTTCAATATCAAATAAAAGATTTGATGTAAAGTTACTTTGTAATACTGTGGTGGAATTCTTTGCTTTATAATCAAGCTTCGTATCTTTGTGAACTCTCCTTTATGGAGGAGGTGAGTGAAAGGAGGCTCATTCCCTCTCTCCACCTGTGTCCCCATGTTCCAGTTCAGAACCGCCATGCAAAGGAAATAGGATGAGAATACATTGGGAAATCTGGTTTCCATAATCAGCAAACCAAGAAACATTGATTCAGTACTTTATCTGAAATAGCTCTATGGCAACAAAGAACAAGAATAAGATAGATATGGTCACTTTTTAAAAGAATTTTGGTCTATGGATGCAGCAGAAGGATTGCATACTACAGTTATGGTTCTCAGGGACCCATGGGGACTCCAAGACCCTTTTAGCAAAAAGGTCAATACTGTTTTCGTGATAATACTAAGATTATTTGCTTTTTTCACTCTTGATCTCTCACGAGTATACAGTGCCATTTTACAGGACTACGTGATGTGCATTACAACAGATTGCATGAAGAAACATGTATAAGAAACCAGCTATCCAAAATCAAGCAATGCTACTATTCTCACTAACTTTATTTTGCAATTTTAAAAAATATGTTATTTGAGTTAATATGTAATGGACTTATTATTTTTATGTTAAATGAAATAAAATAACCTTTTTTCTAGTTTTAATTCCAAACAGAGTAAATATTAAAAGATATAACCCACATAAAGAAAGTTTTTGGGCGAGTCTGTATGCTTTCAAGAGTTTTGAGATAAAAAGTTTGAGCACTGCTGTACTCAAAGGTAGTCTATGTGTTGCTGACTGTGGAGTCCCTTAGGACATGGCTACTCAAAGTAAGGTCTGTGGGGCAAAAGTATTAGCCTCTCACTTAAGAGCTTGTTAGAAATAGAGAATGTCAAGTTATCTGCCCTTTAACAAGATCCCCCAGACTTCCAATGATTTATATACACTTAAAGTTTGAGGAGTATTGAGCTAGATGACACAGGGAAAGCTTTGTAGAAGAAATAGTTTTGCTGAAAGATAGGCAACAGATCCAGTCCACAAATCCAAGTTTTACACACTAGCTAATATTCTGTTCTCTAATCCTGTCTGATCAATAGCATCACCTGGGGATTTTATAAAATCTACAAATGCCTAATGAGAACTGGCACTGTTTTGTTGTTATTGTTGTTATGTTTGTTTTGTGGAGGGATGTTTGGCAGTATCCATACCCTTTGATTAGAAAATTCTATTTTGAGGAATTTCTACTATGTAGAAACTTACACTTGTGCAAATACCATTAAATATGAAAATATTCACTGTAGTATTTGTAATGGCAAAAAGTGGGGAAGAAAATCTAAATCTCTAGCATTAAGAGACTGTTTAAATATATTATTGCTTATCTCAGGAATGGAATGCTGTGAAACATTTAAAAGAAATTTGCATTTCTTTGTGTAATAACATGGAACCATTTTAAAACATTTTGTGAAGTGTATATAGAAGTGTGCACTGCTTGTTACTCTTTGTAATAAAATATATGAACATATTTGCTTGAATATATGTAAGTTATTTTCATAAAATACTCAAACTGGTAATGATATACTCACCTAACTGGCAACAGTGGTTTACTCAGGATTGGGGAACTAGAGGAGAGAGGTGAACAAGGTTACTTTTTATTGTATTTAAACTTTTGAATTTAGAACATATTTATGCATTGCCTATTACAAACAAACAAATCCCCAGGTAATGGAATATTCTGATTCAGCAGATAGAGGTGGGGCTCATAATATGTGTTTGGGGGAAAATGCAAGCTCCCTAAAAGATTCTAAGGGCCAATGAACTTTGGGAAGTCTTGAACTTATTGACAGTCACTCGGGACTCTCTTCCCTTGAGCACATCATTGTGGGAAATAAACGGGGATATGCATGCTCTTCTCTTCTTTCCCTGTCAATGGTATTGCCTACCACTCCCAGAAAAGAAGAATGTTATCTTGACCCTCTTTAAGAACACGGACTGGTAGAGGGTAGAAGGTAATCATGAGATGTGTTCTATTTGAAGTTGTATGGACTTTTTAATGCTTAGAGATATAAAGATTTGGGAGGAAAGTTGATTGTCTTCCTACAAATCATCTTCGTATAAATTATAACATTTTAAAAGTTTTTTCCCCCTTCCAGCTCTTACATTATTCATTTCACCCATTTAGGAAGGAGGATACCAGTGTTGTACTTTATCAAGACAGGATTAATGTATGGGGGACTGGCTTAAGTGTATGTACCTATGAGCTTTTATATGTATACTAGAGGCCCAGTGCATGAATTCATGCATGGGTGGGGTCTGGCCAGCCCACCCTGATGGGGGCCCATCTGACCAGGTCAGTGGTGGGGAAGGACCCGATCAGGCTGGTTGGCCGCCACAGTGTGTGTCATAGCGACCAGTCATTCCAGTTGCTTGGCTTTTATATATATAGATACTGTACACATATCAAAGTTTACAACTTTCAACTCAAAAGTGCAAGACAAGATGTTACTTTATTTTCTAAAAACCCCTTCTTGCTCTGGAACTCCCATTCATATAACTATAAAGAGAATGGCTGCATTTGGAATCAAGTGTGATATACTGCCCCCCCACTCCTGCCTCAGTAATAGGAGTCCACAAAGGCTAACTTGATCAGTTTAGAATAGCTTCCCAATTATTCTCAAAGATTGGGTCACATCATCTAGAGTTTCCTATTTCATTATGCTAAGCTGCCATCAACAGACTGTAGTTTATCACTTTAAAATGCTTCTCACTTTTCTCCCAGTTTATAAGTAGGATCTATTTAATTTGGGCGTATTTGTCTCATCTATTGATTCTTCACAAATGGAAGAAATGCAAATGGGAGGATGTTCTGCAGATTGTTAACAGGGTACTTGGAATGCACAGGGAGATAAGAAGGGCCCTGCTCAGGACTACCTTTCCAGATTGAGGTGAAGGTTATAATGGAAGGTCATGAATCCTCCGGATTGCCTCTCTGGTTGTTAGAGTGCACTGCTCTGGAAGAAGGTTATGCAATTTTACAATAAAGACATAAAGTTTTCTCTAATATAAGCTTTTTTTCCAAATATTGGCTCTGGAGCTAGTTAGGAGACTATCTTACCACCATGGCAAGACAGGAAAAATATCAATCAAAAACTTACCTAGAAAAAAATAAAGGGAATGGGAGGATACTTTGGGAGGTGGTAGACATGTTTATATTCTTGATGACGGTGATAATTTCACCGTGTATACTTATGCCTAAACTCATTGCAATGTATACACTAAATTTGTTCTTATGTTCCTACCAGCCAAACTGGTGTCATAGGCCATTAAGGGGCAATTGCTACAGAATGTGGGGACCCTGTACTGATAATTGATAAGACCATAGGACTGACTCAGGTGCAGCATTTCTTATTTTTAAAACCCCCTATTTTATTTCATTAAACATCAGTGTCAATGTGTATTTAGAAAGGGTATGAAATCCTAAATTTTTATGATTTTAAAATTGGGAAACAAAAGACATTTTTCTTGATTTTAAGACTTTTTTCTTGCTGTTTAGATGACCTTGCTTAATGTCACATATCTAATTATATATTTCTGCTTGGCAGTTAGATTTTTATTTCATTGCAGTTGGAAAAAAAATAACTATTACTCCAAGTCATTTTATTTTCACAAAGTTGTTTATTGTTGGTCTAGTTCCACCTTAAAAAGTAGCTTTGAGAAATCACACAAATGTGGCCCATATGCCATTTGGATGGCAGGGATAAATTATTAATATATTTGGGTAAATTTTATTTATGATCAGTAAAGATAATATTTTTATGTCTGAAATGTATTTTGTCAATTTCCAGATTTGTTGGCCACTAGGAAATACATGCTAGTCTGCTTTAAGATTCTATATATATATATATATATATATATATATATATATATACATGATGAAGATTCTGTATAATTATATCAATATAGGAACATATCAGTCCTAAGTTTAAGATATAGGTGCATCAAAGTCCAAAGTATGATTATTACCATGAGAAAGTGTGCCAGAAATTATTAGAGGCAACAATAGTATGCTTTTTGATCTACTTCCAAATATCATAAAGGCCAAGGTCCAGCAAGTACTTATTTAATATGCAGTATAAAGTCTCTGGATCCCATTATATATAGTGTGTGCTATGCTGATGTCTGGATAATTCTCAGGAGCAAGCAATTTAAAATACAAATGGTTTTGATCAATATAAGAAAGGCTTATAGAATTGCAAACTCCCTAAGCCCTAATAACGTATCATATGTGATGATCTATTAGAAGTGAATTGCAAGACTGCTATACCTGATGTTTTTACATTGCAGAATAAGGCACAAAACAAATAGCATAATGAAAAATTGGATTGTTTTAAGAAGAAACACTATAATGGTTAATGGAACCAGTGAATACTTGTCACAGGAAAACCACTTGAAGGCTTTAGATGGGTTTAGCATACATAAATGGAGACATGGGATGGAGGTGTGGGTAGAAGAAGGTAAAAGTGAAGGTGAGAGGATAGCTATTTTTCCATGTTTGGAGGTTTTATGTAAGGAAGAGGGATTTAGATTTGTCATTTTTGACCCTAAGAATTAAGATTGGGAGCAGTGGGAGGTCCCAGTTCACCAGGAGGTAGTGAATTCTCAACTACTCTCCTGGATATATTAGGGGGGATAATTAAGCTTGAGAAAGGTAGTTGAACCAGCTGATTTAATTTTTACCGCTTTGTTTACTAATCTTTTATAAAATTACAACTAGAATTAATGTAGGTAATTGAAGCTATACTTTCTTAGAGTAAATTGAAGTCTCTTCAAGTTTAATAAATCGCTAGCAAACTGGAAAAATATTACAATACATCATAGATAAGCACCAACACTTCTATTACTCATAAGTTTCCTTAACTTAATAGACAACAAATACTGCATGGAAAGACAGACAAAAAATATGGAAGATAAATTTATATTACAAAAAATGTAAATAATAGCTAAAATTTATACAGCACTTATTCTAAGCATGAATCTAAGTGCTAAATTCACCGAATCCTCAAAACATTTTAAGTTGAGGACTATTATTTTCTCTAGATGAACAAAAACCAAGGCATAGAGAATTAAGCAAATTGTCCAATGTCAAGTAATTAGTAGATGGTGGAGCAGATATGTGAACTAGAAAATCATGGCTCTAAATTCTATACCCTTAATCATTACTCTATACCACAGATACACAAAATGTTTTCTATAAGGACTGGATAGTAAATATTATAGGCCTTCCCATTCATATAGTTTCCCTCAAAACTATTAAACTCTTCTGCTGTAGTGAGAAAGCAACCAGAGATATTATATGAAAGAATAAATGTAACTGTGTTCCAATAAAACTTTATTTATGGACATAGAAATTTCATATAATTTTCATGTGCCATGAAATGTTATTCTCCTTTGGATATTTTTACCAACCATTCAAAAATGGAAAGAACATTCTCAGCTTACAGGCCATACCATAAAGGGTGTTTGGCCAGATCTGGCACATTGGCTGACTTTTGGCCTATGGCCTTATAATTGGCTGACTCCTTTTTTAGACTGTCAGTATAATGAATATAAATGATCAGTAAACACAAAAAATATGACCAATTCATTAGAAATAAAAGAAATACAAACAAAAATAAGATATCATAAAACACTCATCAAGTTGAAGTAGATTAAAATAGGAGAATAAATTAGTGTAACCTTTCTGGTGATGGCAAGGAACACTGTGACAGTCTAATAAATTTTAATATTAATATAAATTTTAAATTTTAATACTCTGACCCAGCAGTTCCACTGTGAAGCTTTATCTCAAAGAAGGAATTAGTAAATTGCACAAAGATTTGTGTAAAAATGTTTCATAGATCTTTGTTTATGATAGAGAAAAGCCAGGTACAGGAAACATCATAAATATTCATTAATAGTAGACTGTTGCCCTAACCGGTTTGGCTCAATGGATAGAGCGTCGGCCTGAGGACTGAAGGGTCCCAGGTTCGATTCCGGTCAGGGGCATGTACCTTGGTTGCAGGCACATCCCCAGTAGGGAGTGTGCGGGAGGCAGCTGATCGATGCTTCTCTCCCATCGATGTTTCTAACTCTCTAGCCCTCTCCCTTCCTCTCTGTAAGAAATCAATAAAATATATTTAAAAAAATAGTAGACTGTTAAGTAAATTATGGAGCATCCTCTTAGTGAAATAATATCTATTTAAAATGATTGATATAGGAAAAAATATCCAAAACATATTATTGAAGGAAACATCAGGTTACAAAAGAACATGTATAGGGTAATTCTTTATTATTTTTAAAGGCTTTGTATACATACCTCTAGAGATTTTGGAAAGCAGGTTAATTGAAATGTTCACAGTGATCATCTCTAGGCAGTTAAATTTGGGGTGATTTTGTTTCTTGGAGGGGCAGGGTTAATTTATTTTATAATTTGTTTTGTGTTGCTTCAGTTTTAACCATAGTATCTGTCATGTTTATATTTTCAAAAAAATAAAGGTAAATGGATTTTTATTTTGAATATATGTAGTACGGCTTGACAGTAAACATCCTATACTTTCTTTGATCCATAACTTACATCATGCACCTCAGTTCTGCTTCCAGGCCCTTCTGTTCCTGCTTTCTTTTTTTTAAATATATTTTTATTTATTTCAGAGAGGAAGGAAGAGGGAGAGAGAGATAGAAATATCAATGATGAGAGAGAATCATTGATTGGCTGCCTCCTGCATGCCCTCCACTGGGGATGGAGCCCGCAACCCAGGCATGTGCCCTTGACCAGAATCGAACCTGGGACCTTTCAGTCCGCAGGCTGACGCTCTACCCACCGAGCCAAACCGACTAGGGCTGTTCCTGCTTTCTTACTGCTTTACTGAGAAACCTTACAGCTATATTGTGTTTTCCTGTCCATTTTATTTTTTTTAAAAAAATATATTTTTATTAATTTCAGAGAGGAAGGGAGAGAGAGATAAACATCAATGATGAGAGAGAATCATTGATCGACTGCCTCCTGCACGCCCCACACTGGAGATCAAGCCCACAACCCAGGCATGTGCCATGATCGGGTATCTCCTGGATCATAGGTTGATGCTCAACCACTGAGCCATGCTTGCTGGGCTTCCTGTCCGTTTTTATTGCCTAACCACTTCCATGCTCACATCTTAATTATTTAGCTCCTTCTACTGGCCCTATGGTAATCCCACCCTCTGTCAGTTCTCTGGTGTTAGGACAAGATTGCAGAGAATTTTTCTTGTAGGTAGTAGGAAACAAAAGTGAGAGAATCTGATCATCCTCACTCCCCAATGCTCCTTCTGGAAACCTCTCTCTCTCTCTCTCTCTCTCTCTCTCTCTCTCTCTGCCTTTCAAGTAATTGTGCTCCTATTTGCTCTTGGCTCATATATTTCTGCTTCATTCTGAAAGATATCTTCACCTTTGATGCCCTCAAAATGTATGTGATAATTTTAAGAATTGTCAATTCTTTGAACATTGCCATGGCTTTACTAGTAGATCCTCCCCAAATAGCAGGTATATTTGAGTTTTTCATTGGCCCAAGATACTCTGAGGTCAGGCTAGGTCTACTCTAAAGTGAACCTTCACACTTCCCCCTCAGGTGAATTCTATACTTGAACTACCCCATCATCCTAGGATCCTTAGACTCGGTGGTGACTTGATATGTCCTGGATTTCTGCTCCTTCCTACAGATCACTGGGAGATACTACTTTCTGTTATGTTCAAGACTGATTAGTGTCTAAAAGAGGATGATAAAGGTGGATGAGGAGCGTGGTGCTGAAAGAACTTGGGCTGCACTCAATACCATTTGATTTGCAACAAAACCTGCCAACTGTTAGATTTGGTTTCTGATTCCACCTTTTCTTAACCTTCCCGATATTGTTCCTTCTCTCATTTAGCTTTATCTCAAATTCATGTCACTGAAGTACTAGGGATTTTGCTGTGCTTATTGTTGATTCTTTTCAAAGTTGCCTCTGTAAAAATACATATATAACAAACCAAACCAGAAAGATTTGCTGCTGTGGAAGGCCTATTATACTATAATGGAATATCACTGTAGAAAATGCCTCATGAAAAATATAGTTGGAAAATTCCTGAGAACCATAAAAGCTAATGACTCCAACACTATTTGCTTTCCTTATATGAAATGGTGATACAAAGATCAGTAATCCATGCAGAAAGGGATTGTGTACAGCAGTGGAGAAATTACAGTGACCACCTAGCACTGTTATTTGGTGACCTCCTGTCTTTTTATCAGCTGTTAATGGCCCTTCAAAAAGAGAGATGAGAGTGCACTGGTGTAGTCTGGCTTGCAAGATCACCTGGACTTTGCCACAAGCACAGGAGGAAGCACTGGGGAAACCTGGGCACTGAGCCATTTGAAAAAGCATATACATGCTTGTCACATCCTACCTGCTGGAGCTGGGAAGAAATATGTAATCTGACATAGGATTCTATTTTCTCTTGTGGTCTTACATTTACAAATAAGGAGAATAATTATGCATATTAATGGTATCATATGATAAGACTCAGGATAAAAATCTTCCCCACTGATGCAAATTCCACCATTAATGACCCATTTCTTTGTTTTAAACACAGTCATTTTCATGCAGACTTTATTTTCAATAAGATTGTTTCTTTGAAGGGAAACACAAAATCATAAATACCTTTTCTTAATTCATTAATTACTGTATCCATACATTCATTTTTTAAAAAATGAGATAAAAACTAGAGGCTTGCATTAGGTACTGTTAGTCATTTGGGGTATAATAATTACCCAATCTGTGACCTCAAGGAACACACAGTCTACTACTCAAGGAGACAGGACAACACTAATGGGAAGTGTTGAACTAGATGTATAAATTACTCTGAGGGGAGAGAAAGAGGAATGAATGGCTAATTCAACATAGGCTATTAAGGAAGATTTCACAGGCAAAGGAAATAACTTGGGCACTTGAAGATGAGTGAGACACCAGCTAAAGAAGGCCAAAAGGACACTCCAGGCAAAAGGAACACGTAAGAAATTTTAAGGGACTGGAGTGTCCAATTGTTTGATACTCAGGGAATAGCAGGTAGGTCATGAGAGTGAAAATGCAGGTAGTGTCCAAATTGTAAAGGGCTTTGGTGTTTGAAATGTATTCTGTAGATCAGAGATTTTCAACAAGACTGATGCCAAAATTCAAATTTGATTAATATAAACTGGAGACTTTGCACTAGCATTTTTAAAGTTCTCCTGGTGACCTAATATGCAGCTAGGATTAAAAAACATTGAGACAAGCAATGTAAATCAAAGGCACAGCTTAAACAGAACTGCGTGAATTAATATATCAGCTTCCTTCTACCTAACAGTAGAGGGTAGCAGGAGTGCACTGATCCCTGGAGTTAGATAGCAGAGCAAGGCAACCAAATGTCCAGGAAGGGAACAGTATGACAGAGTAGCTATGAGCTCAGAGACTCAGATACATGGAGACTGAAATCCTGGTCAACCACTTCTAACTACTTTACATTAGAAAAGTAATAATATTTTGAAGTGTCAGTTTACACATCAATAAAACAGATAAAATAATACCCTCGTCACAAGGTTGTTGGAAAGATTCAATGAGATAAAACATGTAAAGACATTTAATATGGGACCTGGTATAAGTAAAAGATCAACATGGGTTTCAGTTATTTATACTTAAAGTAATATTAATTAGCAAAGATAACCTTTGCCTCATTCAGTTTTGCTCATCTCTGGCTTTCCCAGTGGGTTTAGGACAGTCATCTCTTCCTGAATGCAAACACAATTGCAGCAATGTGATGCTTTCCTCTTCATTGAACTAAACTGATTTTTTCATTTGCCTGGAATTATAAAAAGAGACATTGTGGAATCCAAGACTTGGAAGGGACTTCAAAGGTCACCTAGTAAAATTTGTAATTCCATGAAAGGATTCCATAGACATCCTCAAAAAGCACCTTTGCTTAACTGATTTTAGTGATTGGAAATCTATTTCCTTGGGAAAAACAACAATATCTTTACTCTTTAGATCAGGACAGATTTTTTAAAAAATTAACCATTAACTGTAAATACCAACTTAATTCATATTTATATGACCTAGAAGCAAGAAGAAAAGAAAAGGAGAGAAAAGAAAAGAAAAGAAAAATGGGCAGGTTACTATTAAAAACTTCCTATCTCAAACCTTCCTTATAGGCAAATAACATAATAAATTTATTTTACATTGATTATTTAAAAACCCAAAGAACTCAAATCTGGTATCCTGAGTTGTAATTATGATGACTTTTCCACATAGGCATATGTACACAGTTATATGTAAAAATGGATAGAAATGCATCATTATTTGTCTCTTGATAGTGTTATCTTGTGTTACACCTTCGCATCCTCAGGGCCCCAAACTTTGTATAGAGAGCTATTTTAAATAATCTGTTTGCACAAGAGCAATAATGAGTTTGGAGAAAAGTCAGATTTTCACCATGAAATTTGGAAGATGGGGAACTAAAGTGTAGTCATTTTCCTTGAAATGCTATGTGGAATCTCTTAAGACTCAAACAAGGTAACCACACCAAAAGCAAACAAAAAACCATTTAACCAATATAAATAAAAATTAAAAGTATATATCTTTTGTAGATGTACAAAGCATTATATTCAGTTTCACAAGGATTTTTTACAATGACTCAATTATGTAATTATACGTTATAGCTGATTACATGCACTTCAAGTAATTAGGTAATAAAGCATAATTATAATAATTACATAAACAGACGATCAACTAAAAATCAATTATCCTAGAACCCAAGGATATTTTCAGATAACAAAGGTAAGAGGCTATTATTGTGAAACTACCAATTCAGAATAGTCTCTAATATTCTCTGACCATTAACATTATAGGGGCTTAGTGCTTAACTGTTCCTGACCTTTCCAAAACCTTTTTATTCTATACTTTTTAAATTTCAAGTCTTTTGGTAATAACCGAGAAAGTGAACTGTATTCAGATATATGTTCAAAATAAAATGAACAGATAATTTGCATTCAATCTTGCTATGCAGAATAGAGTTGTCAGGAAAAGAACTCCAGATGTGTTCAACTTTATGAAATACCTATGTTCCTGAAAAGTTATATAGAAATCTATTTTACTGAAGGACAAAACAGCTTTAGAATAACATTGCTGGTTGATTTTAAGTTGGCAATGCTATCAATACCCTATTTCACTGGAGAAAATTGCAGAGGGTAGAACAGTCAGACAGACTTTGCAGCTTAAAATTCCTCCATAAAGAAGTAGATAAATATGTTGAACAGTATTTGATATTTAAGACAATCTGCACAAAAGGTTTTCATAAAGTAATTAATCCCTCAGTTATGTCAGCTTTTGATAATGTGAGGACGTGTGTAAAAGGTTAAAACCAGAGGTCCATGTTCATATAACAAAAGTTAATATAACAAAAATAGAAAGTGGTAAAGTCCTTGCTATATTAGACCCTTTGTTCACTATGACCACTGGGGCCTGAAGAGGAAAAACATTTTCAAGCTTCACATTCATCAATCATGCTACCAAGATTGTCACATCTGACATAGGTCTTTTGTGAAGAATAAAACTTCTTCCCCCCATATTAGATAGTATCTCTCTAGGATAGATTCCCTGAAGTAGAATTACAGGGTCAAAGGCATTTTAAGGCTCTTGGTCCATATTACAATATTATTCTCCAAAGGGTCTGTATTAATTTCCAGTGCCATTAGCAATGAGATCATTTGGCAGGCGGGGGGGGGGGAGGGGGGCGGCAGAGGGACGCCCTCACCTATCTGCACTTTTCCAAACACATTTTCCCTCTTTCCCTTTAGTGTCTCAAAGACCAAATGACCATTATTCTATTCCTGGATCCACCTGTGCTCATGTGGCCTTCCCTTTTAATCCACATTAAATGTTTTTTAAGTTGTTCTTAGCATAGGGCTTAGGCACATTAGATTTGCCAATGATTCTTTCCTCATTAACTCACCTTGTCTCTTGTGGTTGACTTAGCTCAAAGGGCCCTGTAGTAGGTGTGCAGTCCTGTAAGAAGACAAAGAAGAAAATACGCTTTGTTAGCTTAGTCAGTAATCAGTAGTCTCTGGGCTACTACTGAAATTGATTTTGTGGTGATGGCTGTTTGATTTAAAATTCTATTCTGGCATCTCATTTTAGGCTTATAAACTGAATTGCATTGTAGTTGATTTTGATACACTTGGATTAAAGCAGTTGCCATTTCCTCAGACTGACAATTGGTTATACCCTCATTTGGCATTCTCTATCCTGTCCTTATGCCCAGACCCAGAATCCTTTTTAATATTCCACATTACTTACCTTATGAAGTGGTGGGATATAGTAGGAAGGCAGACTGAGTTTTATACTTGGTCTGTACAAATTAACTCTCTAGCTTTAGGTAAGTTATTACTTCATATTTCTGTATCTGAAAA
This sequence comes from Myotis lucifugus, assembly GCF_000147115.1. Taxonomy (NCBI): domain Eukaryota; kingdom Metazoa; phylum Chordata; class Mammalia; order Chiroptera; family Vespertilionidae; genus Myotis; species Myotis lucifugus. The sequence continues at coordinate 19,446,801 of NW_005871050.1, read as the reverse complement.
TAGATGCAATACTACTTACCTTGTTTTGTGAAGATAAAGTGACAGAGACAATGCAATTATGAAAATCTATATATATAAAAGGCTAAGTGATTGACTGTCCATCCATCCGACCATCTGACCAACCAGTCAGCTGGTACATATGATATGCACTGGCAATTTAAAAATAAATGTTGACTCACTCATGCGTGATACATATAAAGCTCTCACTGGCACCAATTGCATGTGACCAACTGGCCAGTACATATGATGCGCACTAACAATTTAAAAATAAACTAATTTATTTCATCTCTGATACTTCTATTATAGAGAAAGGGCGAATAGCGATATTAAAATATCTTGTATTTTAATTTTATAATACTATATTATATATACTATTTTGACATGTAATTTTTGCAGTAAAATAATTACCATACAAATCTTTCTTCTAATTAATTTCCTTTCAATGTGCACAAATCTGTGCACCAGGCCACTAGTTAACAATAAACAGCAATGACAATATTAAGAGCTATCATCTCTTGTGCACTTGCTATATATGGCATGCTTTATCTATATTAGTACATTTAAATTACATTTCACAAAATAAGCTCAAAGAATTTAAGTGACTTTCCAAAGATCACAAAGCTAGTAAGTGGTAGAGACAGAATTTTAACTTCAGAGCCCATGTTAACAACTATATCAAAAATAACTAAAATATTTATAGAACATGACATGATTGATTCCAGAGAGTAAAAATGTGATAAATGTGTGAAATCCAGACAGAATCTCCATATGTTGGGCAGTGTGGTGTTCCTTAAATGGACCTTTAAACCTTCAAAAACTAGGAGTGGTGAAAAGGAATTTGAGCAATAGAGCAGAAGAAAGGCAGGTGGCCTTCTGCAGATGAGGAGGCTAGTGGTGGGCTCTAGTAATGAATCCAGGGAACCAGGCCAGCTACAAAATTACTATCATGCTTACCCCACAGGATGGTGGTGAGAATAAAGTGAGGGAGAAGATCAAGAAGATGCTAATAACAAGGATTTCTGATTAATGAACACTTCTTATGAAGCAGGCATTGCGCTGAGTGCTTAACATATGAGAATCTTGTTTACACTAAAGATTCTGATTCAATAAGTCTGGGGTGGGGCCTGAGATTCTGCATTTCTAACACACTCCCAGGTGAGGCTGATGGTGCTGGTCTGTAAACTATACTTAGAATAACAAGAACATCCATGACCTCACTTAATCCTTTAAAACAAACACATTGTACAGAGGAGGAAAGTGAGCTAGGGCAAGGTCAGTTTGCCCCATTGTCATACAGTGCAGAGTGAAGGTTCAAACTCTATAATATACTCATAAACAGAACAATCCACTGCTTCTTAATTATACTTGGAAGAAAACAATAATTGTATTTTCATGTCACAGTTTTCTATACTTCTCTGAACCGTCAGTTCTACAGATACATTATTACTAAACCCACCAAGTAATCTCCCTACAGTAGTGGTCCCCATGAAAGTCTGGGAAAGATTTGGTTGGTCTTTCTGTTGGCCTGTTCTGGACATAAATGGGCAGAAAACCGCATCTGTAATTAATTAACAATCCAAACTGAGAGGCCATGGAAGTGGAGGTAGACGTTCCTCTCAGCTTGGACATTGGCCTTTGGCAGAACCCCACTTGGAACTGTGGCCTTGGGCAAAAGCCAGCTGGGCTGATTCTCTGTTAGGGAAAGCAAAGCCCATTGGGTTCACTAGAGACTTGAAAGGCCAGCTAATGAATGCTGCCTGTGTGGAAACCTGGCATGGCTTAGTTATCCACCTTGAAGTGATTTTAGATTTTCTTTCAACCTAAAGAAACTATGGCATCTCTCAGATTTTGAAAAAAAAATGACAGAGATTGGAAAGGGGAGAAAATTATCTACATGGGCCAAGTGCTTCATAACAGAAGCAGAGAAGAAAGTGTTAGTGCTACAAGATAACTTGGAGATGAACTATTCCAAATCCATTCTTTTGGACCCAAAAAGAAGGAGGCTAACAGACTGCCTGAGGTCTCACACACAGAGGTAGTTAAGGTAGAGCACATGCTATAAATCAGGATTCTTAACATCCAATCCTGGGCTTTTTTTTGTAGATGTATATGCAAATCTGGAATAGTCTCTCTTATCCTTTAAATCAGCTGGTTATATTCTTTTAGATATTTTGACATATTTCCTTTCTTTGAACTGTGTGAAATGTTTTACTTTATTCATTAGATATACTATTTTTGCTTATACTTTTGTAATATTGATATTTTCTCATTTTTATGTCTTTTTTCAACCCAGAAAGGATCTGAGAAAGCATGAAACAACAATACAGCTTTAAAAATAAAAAGAATAACAAACATAATGTGTTATAGTAGAGTCAAAACCAGAACCCAGATTTATTTACTTTCTCACTACACAAAAAATATGGTCCAAGGAATATCCTCAGCCTCACATGAGAGTTTGCTAGAAATGCAGAATCATAAGGCCTACCCCAGCATTCCTATATCAAAATCTGTTTAGACAATTTCCCCCAAAATAATTTGCATGCATACAAAAGTTTGAGATGCATTGCTTTTCTGTATGCCATAGTTTATTGCTTAACATGTTTCTAAATTCCCCTGTGGTATAGTATATGCACCACTATTTCTGTGTTTCCAATTATGTTGGATGTTCTGAGATGTAACAGGAGTAAGGGATCATTTTATGTAGAGCAAATCTTAACTGCTTTAGCAATCCTGAAGTATGCAACTTCTGCAATAATTATAGCTAAGTGCAAATGAAGTTTATTGACCCATTTTTATTTTTGTCTCATTATTAAGCCAAAGAAGATGCACCCTCTACCCCGAATTTGCAAGATTGAAAGGCAATTTAGTTAAGGAGTCTCTATACTTATAAATATCTAATTACAAAAGCAATTTTCCCTCTTGTCTATAAGAAACTGGAGTAATATGCTAGCTTATTCCTTTAAATGGTATCTGTCAAATGAGTAATCCACTCAAATGTATATATAGCTTCTTAATGTCAGTTCTCATTTTTCCAAAAGCCAATTATTTGATAAATGGGTTTGTTTCTCTTTTTGTTAGCTCTTTTATCAGAAAATAACCATGTGAAAGAAACCTAAGGATTTGGTCAAATATTTGTTAGGGGGTTTGAAACCCTTGTCCAAATGAAGATTATTTCTTTCTTAGTTAGTACTGGATTAATTAACTCAAACCACCATGCAATGGAGGCCAAAGTTTTGGGTTCTATTCTCATTAGACCAATTAAGTTTATCCCTTTGCCTGATGGCTATGTTTCTTTATCATAAAGAGACTGGATATGGAACAGTGGATTAATTGGTGTAGATTGATCACCATTACTGTATTAACAAGTTTTGCTGGTATTGCATTGGTAGCATAATTGCAATACACAGAGCATAGTATTTATTTAGTATGTGTATGAGAGCGATCTTTCACAAAACTGCCCCACCTGTATCCATGCTACCATTCATGAATTATATTTAATTTTCCAATTACATTAATATCTTCTCTTTTTTATCTAGTGTGGAGGCAAAAATATAAGGCTTATTATCAGAGTTTGGAAGAGTGAAGTCACACAAGAACTCTGAATAATAACTGCCACAAATGTGAACCATTTTAGAACTTCTGGAGTAAAGATCTTTGTAAATGTGCCCCTCCACAAAGGCAACAAAAGCACTGGCAACATTGTCACAATTAACCTTTCTAGGACTCTGGAAATTAACCAAAGGCTTGCAGCAACTGAAAATCACTTATTTTAGGAAAAAATTGCTGATGTTGGTAAGAAAAGCAGGATTTATGGTCTTGTAACTTAACCTACTCCCTATCTCCCTCTATGCTGCTCTGCAGTAGCCTTGAAAATCAGAAGCCTCATAAATATTGGTTGCTATGGATATCTGTAGGCTTGTAGTTACAGGAAGGGTCAGACTGGGGTATAGAGCTCCTTAAAAATTCCTGTTCCCTGAGCATTCCCATTTCTAGAGCTTTGCCACTCTTTGACCTGTCTCACAGTTTCCTGGAAAAAAACCCACTCCAAGTGCATTGTTATTATTAGGATCTGATTTAGAGCTTACTTTGCAGAACAGCCCTATACTCAGGGCATTTTTCAAAAACAATCAGTGGCGGTAGGGGAGGCGGGGGGAATGCCAAGGGGGGGGAGGAGACATATGTATTACTCTTTGTAATACTTTAAGCAATAAAACAAAATTAAAAAAAAAACAATCAGTGGCACTTTTTTAATACCACAGTTGCTTGAGGCAACAATAACAGTAGGGGCTAAGAACAGGCTGACCAAAACAATAATTATGGGAAAATATGTTGATGGGAGAATTTGAAAATCTCTGAAATAATCCCACCCAATCTAGAAGGCCACATGCATGTGCAGAGTTGTGTGTACGCTCAGGGAATACCTGAAAAGAAGCTAATCTTTCATCTTTGGCTGACCTTGAGGCCTTGCATAAGCCAGATGTGCACATTTGTAAACTACTTGGCTGACTGTTGAAAGTGTGCGCCTATACACACAGAGTCCCTTGGCAAAGACCAGAAGACTTTACTGAATCCAAGCATTTAAGGAAATCTTAGCCCAATCGTTAGCTGACCAGTAACCTAACAAAGCAGAATTTATTTTGGCCTCATACTCACATACAAAAAAGAATACAGACTTTGCAAGATTAGCCCAGGAAAGTCATTAAACAAAGAACAGCAAAAACAACAAATAAAGAGTAATAACAACAAACCCGAAGGGACTGAGCTCTGATTTCAAGAGTTGCCATATTATCTGAAAGCTCCATTTTTCAACAAAAAATTATGAGGCACACATAGAAACAAGAAAATACATTCTACTCACAGGACAAAAAGCAGTTAATAGAAACTTTCACTGAAGGGGCCCAAATTTTGGCCTTTCTATACAAATACTTTAAATCATCTACTTTGTATATATTCAAAGAATTAAAATAATCATGTCTAAATAATTAAAATAAGATGATTTTTCAACAAAGGGATAATATTAATAGAGAGAAATTATTTAATAAAGAACAAAATAGAACTTCTAGAGCTGAAAAGTGCATTAATTGAAATAAGTAATTCACTAGGAGGACCACACTTTCACCAACACTTGTCTTTTTTTTGTCATTCTAATTGGTTATGAAATGATATCTCATTGTGGCTATGATTTGCATTTCCTGATGATTACTGATATTCATATTTCATATACCTGTTACCATTTTTATGTCTTTGGGAAAATGTCTATTCAGTTTATTTGCATTTTGGTATTCAGTTGTATGAGTTTCATATATATTTTGGATATTAATCCCTTATCAGATCTATGAGGTACTCTGTACTAAATCCAGATAAAAAATTTACAAGAAAAATATATTCCAACATCTCCTTTGAATTTAGATGCAAAAATCCTCAACAAAATATCAGCAAACTGAATTCAGCAGCATATGAAGTAAATTATACAGCATGAAGATGTGAGATTTATCCCAGAAATACAAGGGTGGTTCAATATACGAAAAAATTAATGTGATACCACATTAACAACATGAAGAAAACAAAGCGCATGATCATCTCAATTGATTCAGAAAGAGCATCTAAATAATCCAACACACTCATGATAAAAATCCTCAACAAATTAAGAATAGAAGGGAATTTCCTCAGCATAATAAAAGTTAATTTATGAAAGACCCATAGCTGCAATGATGGTCCTTCACCACTTCTATTCACCATTTTACTAGAACTGCTAGCTAGAGCAATTAGGCAATAAAATAAATGAAAGACATCTAAATTAAAAAGGAAGAATTATCTCTATTTGCAGAAGACAAAATCTTATATAGAAGTACAAAAAGTACACACACACACACACACACACACACACACACACACGCACACACCTCTTATGGCTAGTAAACACAGCAACTTTGTAGGATACAAGATCAACCCACACAAAAAATTAGTTGTATTTATATAACTTAGCAATGAACATTCCAGAAAGGAAATTTAGAAGGAATTTTATTTATATAAGCATGAATAAGAATAAAATACTAGTAATAAATTCATTCATGAAAGTACAAAACTTGTTTACTGTAAACTATAAAACATTGCTGAAAGAAATTAAATAAGGCCTAAACAAATTAAAAGTCACCTATTTCCAATTAAAGATTTAATATTGTTAAGATGGCAACACTACCCTAGATGATGTACATATTCAATGCAATCCCTATAAAAATCCCAATGAAAAATTTTGTAGAAATGGAGAAGTTGATCATAAAATTCATATGGAAATTCAAGGGACCCACAATAGACAAAACAATCTTGAAAAAGAAAAACAAATTTAGAGGACTCACACTTATTGGTTTCAAAATTTAGTCCAAGGCTACTGTAATAAAAAAATGTGTGGTGTTGACATGATAATAGATACGTAGATAGAGTGGAATGGAATTGAGATTCCCAGAAATAAACTCATACATCTATTTTCAATTGATTTTTAACAGGGGTGCCAAGACCATTCAATAGGGAAAAATTGTCTTTCCAAGAAATGGAGCTGGGATGGCCCAAATACCCATATGGAAATAGTGAAGTTGACCCCTACCTCACACCATATACAGAAATTAACTTGAAATGAATCAAGGATCTGGATATAAAAGCTAAAACTATAAAACTCTTAGAAGAAAACCTAAGGATATGTATCCAAAAAAGTTCAAGTAACAAAAAGAAAACAGAAAAACTGGACTTTATCAAAATTAAAATGTTTGTGGATCAAAAGATGCTATCACAAAACTAAAAAGACAGCTTACGGAATGGGAGAAAATATTTTCAAGTCATATTTCTGGTAAAGGTCTATTGTCAGTATATAATAATGACATAACAACAAAAAATGCCAAATAATTCAATTTAAAAAATAGCAAAGTAGAGGAGGAAAGAGATGGCAACCAGGACAGCAGTGAGGGAGAGAGTGTGAAAGAGTGAGGGAGTGAAAGGGGAGTGTGTGGATGCATGTGGTGTGTGTGTGTGTGTGTGTGTGTGTGTGTGTGTGTGAGCTAGGGACAGTTAGTTCCTGCAGGAATTTTGGGGGCTGGTGGACCAGGCGGTCTTAGACTGCGAGACCCCACTGCCACAGAAAACACTCCCTGGTGACCAACACTGGCACAGAAACCACACCGTCTTGCAGGGCAGAACTGTTGTGACTAGGATCCCAGCATCACCACCATCCAGACTGGCCTCAGATGCCAACCGGGACCCTGCAGCCATTTGGGACAAAGACCTACTACCACAGCTGTAGAACCATGAATACCAAAACTCCAAACTTCCCAGCCACAGATTTCTGAGAGTCATAGAGTACATCCCCCTCCCCATTGTCAAGCCGCAGTGGCATAGGGCCCAAGCAACCTGCAGAAGTCTATGGATTTTTTATGCACCAATAATGAATTCACAGAAAAAAAAACTAAAAAAAAAAAAAACAATCCCATTTAACATTGCAAAAAAAATTAAGATAGTTAGGAATAAATTTACCCAAAGAGGTAAAGGACCTGTATTCAGAAAATTACAGGAAGTTGAAAAAAAGATATAGAGGAAGACATAAACAAATGGAAGAATATACCATGTTCATGGATTGGTAGAATCAACATCATTAAAATGTCCATGCTACCCAAAGCAATCTATAAATTCAATGCAATCACCATTAAAATACCAATATCATACTTCAAAGACCTAGAAGAAACTCTCCAAAAATTCATCTGGAATAAAAAAAGACCTTGAATAGCTGCAGTAATCTTGAGAAAGAAGAACCAAGTTGGACGGATCACAATTCCAGATATCAAGCTATACTACAAAGCCACTGTTCTCAAAACTGCCTGGTACTGGCACAAGAACAGACATATAGAACAGTGGAATAGAACAGAGAATCCAGAAATCGAAACAAACCATTATGCTCAATTAATATTTGACAAAGGAGGCAAGAGCATACACTGGAGTCAAGACAGTCTCTTCAATAAATGGTGTTGGGAAAATTGGACAGATACCTGAAAAAAATGAAACTAGACCACCAATGTACACCATACACAAAAATAAACTCAAAATGGATAAAAGACTTATTTGTAAGATGGGAAATCATAAAAATCTTAGAAGCCATAGGCAGCAAAATAGCACACATTTGTCGTAGCAATATCTTTACCAATACAGTTCCTAGGGCAATGGAAACTAAGCAGAAAATAAACAAATGAGACTACATCAAAATAAAAAGCTTTTGCACAGCAAAATAGATCATCAATAAAACAACAAGAAAGCCCACTGAATGGGAGAACATATTTGCCAATGTTATATCAGATAAGGGTTTAATCTCAAAAATTTACAGGGAACTCATACAACTTAACAAAAGGAAGATAAACAATCCAATCAAAAAAATGGGCAAAGTATTTAAATAGACACTTTTCGAAAGAAGACATACAAAAGGCCAAGATGCATATATAAACATCTTCAACATCACTAATCATCTGATAGATGCAAATCAAAACAACAATGAGGTACCACCTCACACCTGTCAGAATGGCTATCATCAACAAATCAACAAATGACAAGTACTGAAGAGAATGCAGAGAAAAAGGAACCCTCTTGCACTGCTGGTGGGAATGCAGACTGGTGCAGCCACTGTGGAGAACAGAATGGCATGTTCTGAAAGAATTAAAAATGGAACTGCCATTTGACCCAGTAATCCCACTTCTAGGAATATATCCTAAGAAAATAGAAACACCATTGAGAAAGGTTATATGCACCCCTATGTTCATAGCGGCACAATTTACAATAGCTATGATTTGGAAACAGCCTAAGTGCCCATCAGCAGATGAGTGGATTAGAAAACTGTGGTACATCTGCACAATGGAATACTACGCTGCTCTAAAAAGGAGGAATTCTTACCATTTGCAACAGCATGGCTGGAACTGGAGAGCATTATGCTAAGCAAAATAAGCCAGTCAGAGCAAGATACTAGTAAATATAAGTTGATCTCACTCATTTGTGGAATATAAAGAACATCATAAACTCATGAACAAAAGTAAGTACAGAGACAAAGAAGCATTGAACAGACTGTCAAACTTCAGTGGGAAGGCAAGGGAGGGTTGAGGGGGGTGGTAAGAAATCAACCAAAGGACTTGTATGCATGCATATAAGCATAACTAATGGACACAGACACTAGAGGGGTTTACTGGTTTACTGCAGACTTGCATTTGCGTTCCACACCCTGAATGACAGCATCTTTGCAGAGTGCCCTCTCGTACTTTGAGATCCCTTGGCGTATATTAGAGATCCAGTTTTGGCTGGATCCTCACAGGCCAGTCTGTGAGTCCTCCCCTGCCATAGGGACCCCACTCATTCTGTAGACGTCAGGGAGGGACCGTTGGAGGTTGGCTACAGTGCATGTCAGGCCCATCTCACCCAGTCCTGCCCTGCTGGCCACCTTCTAATTACTTTTCTTTCAATGTGCACGAATCTGTGCACCAGATCACTAGTATAAAAATAAAACCATAATGAGATGTTGCTTTATATTCAGTAGGATTGGCTATATAACAGGTGTTGGCAAGGATATGGAAAAATTGGAACTCTTGTCAATTGCTTGTGGGAATGTAAAATGATGCAGATACTTAGATACTTGATAAAACAGTTTAGTGATTCCACAAAAAGTGAAACATCTGACCCACCCAGTGTTCTCACTCCTAAGTAAATACCCTAAATAATTAAAAGCATGTATTCAAACAAAAACTTGTACATGAATGTTCATAGCAGCATTATTCACAATAGCCAAAAACTGTAAATAACCTACTAACCACTGGGTTTCCATGAGGCAATGAACAACTTATGGTATATCCATACAGTGAAATATCATTTAGAGATAGAGAAGAACTGATACATGCTATAGTATGGAGAGGGGGCGGTCTTCAACAACATGAGGCTAAGTAAAAGGATCCAGATATAAAAGGTCACATACTGTATGATTCTATTTATACAGAATATTCCAGATAAATATATCCATAGAGACAAAAAGTGGATTGAAGGTTTCCAGGAGTTAGGAGGAGGGAGTAAGGGGAGTGACTACTTAATGTGTATGGCATTTTCCATTGAAGTGATGAATTGTTTTGGAGTTAGATGGAGGTTATGGTTGTGCAACATGGTGAATATTCTAAGTGCTACTGAATTGTACACTTTAAAATGATTAATTGGCTAACAGTTTAGTGATTTACTACAGACAAAAAATATTCTAATGGAACACCACAGTCTTTATGGTATGCACATAGATGCAAACTTAATCCACTTCTTAACTTACTATTTTGCTCGGACTTGTTGTCCTGGTCATCTTTCAGGTGGTAGCCTTTTTTGTTTGCTTGCTTTTAGTAATGCATCCCTTCCAATGTTACCAGGGACACATGTATACAGGGTTTGAAACTATCGAAGTCTGGTGGTGCAAGCAGCCATATCTTCTTACTCTTCAGCAGCTTTATTATTGCAGGTCAGTTGGTAAAAGAGTTAGGGGAAGCAGATTTGGCCTTAGCAGAAGGCCTGGGAGAGAATGCTTGAATGTAATGGCACCAAGATATGATGAGTACTTTCTTTATAATTGTCCATTAAAATTTTTCTGTATACATTTTTATAAATTATATTACTGTAAATTAAACATATTGTAAGCTATTTAAAAGACCTCTGCTCTGAATCCACTGGTAAAACAAAACCTACCCTTTTAGTTGTTTCCTAAGTTGTATTTATGGACAGTAAAATGGGACTGCTAATTTGGGGACATGGTTGTAATAGGGAAAAGGTGCATTTTGGAAAATGGTATAAAACATAAAGATACTCAAAGGGCTAAGATTGGGAATTTTAGATTTAAGCTCTATAAGTCAAGCTTTTTAATTCCTATATATTTTTAACAAAACTGAATTAAAAATGTTCTCCCTAAAAAAAATGTTCTCCCTACTTCAGTGATGGCAAACCTATGACACGCATGTCAGAGGTGACATGCGAACTCATTTTGGATGACACGAATCGACAGAGACAAAAAATTGCATAATTCAAATATTTGTCTCTCTCAACGGCCAGAGTTGGGCATCACTCGAGTAATATTATTACTCACGTTACTCATGATCAATAAAGCAATTCTAAAACCGGATGTAAACATGTACATCGGTGTTGCGTAGCAAAGATACATAGTGAAAACATCCAAGATACATTGTTCCAATAGTGACATTAATATAAAAAGGTTAAGAATTGCACTATAAAGAGATTAATCTTTACTCATGACATTTTACTTTTACTCGAGTGACAAAATGCCCAATTCTGGAAACGGCCTCGTTTTTGTCAACATGTGCCTCGGGTAAGCTTCCTGTGCGTCCGGGGGCATTCGGCAAACGGACGCACTTGATCGCCATGTTCGTTAGGAGACAGGAGTGGGAGGGTTAGAAGAAAAAGATATACAGTGCAACAGTGCTCGAGGAGACATTCTGCGTGTCGGATAATTGATTACAGCACCATATATTTGTTGGTTATACATACTATCTTTGAATTGTTTTGCACCAGGAGTCAGTGCAACAACACTGCAAAAAGTTAATAGGTAAGAAACCTATCAACCTTTTGTAAAAAACGCTGTGATTTATATTTATTTATTTTTGCAGCCTTGTGATGGAGAATCAAAAAAATAAAAAAGCAAGATTGAATGATAAAGGAAGTGGAAGTAGCTGTAGCCGACCCTTTCAAGACATATGGACCGAGATGTACGGGATTGTTGACAGAAACAACAGATCATTGTGCATACTGTGTAATGAAACGGTGGTAAGCAGAATGTGGAATGTAAAGAGGCATTTTGAAACTATTCATTGTGAGCTCTTGAAAAAAAGTATCGACGAAAGGAAGGAATACATTTCTAGGCAGCTACACCTCTATAAAAGTCAATCAAATTCAATCATTAAATTTGTAAGATGCTCTACAAATATAACATCAGCAAGTTACTATATTGCTCACTCCATAGCTCAGCATGGAAAAGCCCTCAGTGACAGAGAATTTATTAAGGAAACATTTCTAAGATGTGCACTAGCTCTATTTCATGATATGAAAAATAAAGATGATCTTATTAAAAGAATTTCTGAGTTACCACTCAGTAGAAATACTATCAAAGACAGAATAATAGATCTTAACAAAAACATACAACATTAATTTTAAAAAGACTTAAATATTTGTAAATATTTTTCGATTTCTCTTGATGAAACTACTGATGTCACATCAAATGCTCGGTTGACCATTATTGCTAGATATTCTGATGGTCTCACAATGAGAGAAGAGTTGGTAAAGTTAGAATCAGTGCCAATAAGTACATCAGGAAACGAAATATGTAAGGTTGTTATAAAAACATTCAGTGACCTAAACATTGATATCTCTAAAATTGTGTCAGTCACGACAGATGGGGCACCAAATATGGTGGGAAAAAATGTGGGATTCCTGAAATTGTTTATGGAAGATATTAGACATCCACTTGTACCTTTTCATTGCATTATCCATCAGGAGGTGTTGTGTGCCAAATCGGGATTCTCAGAATTGAATGATTTAATGTCCGTTGTAACAAAAATTGTGAATTTTATAGCTTCTCGACCCCTTCACAAGCGAGAATTTTCTGCACTTTTACAGAAAGTTGATTCAACCTACAGTGGACTAGTGATGTTCAATAATGTGTGATGGCTGAGTCAAGGTAAAGTACTTGAGCGATTTGTGGAGTGCTTTGAAGAAATTATGGTATTTATTGAGAATAAGGATCTGGCAAACTTTTCTCAGATCAATGATCATAAGTGGGTCAGCAATTTGATGTTTTTTTACAGATCTCTCTGTTCATATGAATGAACCGAACTTAAAATTACAAGGTTTTGGCAAAAGTATTAACGCTATGTTTGGATACATCAAATCTTTTGAAAGTAAACTTAAAATTTTCAAGTGAGATATTGAAACTAAAACTTTTAAGTATTTTCCTCGGATAAAAAAGTATTTCGAGAAGGCCACTACAACGAGTGTGATGGAGTCCATACTTATGTACCAGAATATAGTAAACTCGTTATTTGAACAGTTCAGCGAAAGATTCGACCAATTTAGAAGCCTAGAACAGACCATTAAAATAATTAAGTATCCGGCTGTAGTTGTTTACAGTACTTTGGAATTAAAGGATTTCCAATGGATGCAAATTGACGATTTAGAGATGCAGCTTGCAGATTTTCAAGGTAGCATTTGGACTCATGTGTTTGTCGACTTATGGTCGAAACTTGAAAATCTGGAACGAAATCGTTTGAATAATGAAGAAGAGTGCAACTATGAACAAGAAATTCTGGGTGCTTGGAACAGAGTACCTGACACTTTTAGCAACATAAAAAATCTAGCGATGGCTTTGCTAACAAGTTTTTAAAAATATATTTTATTGATTTTTTACAGAGAGGAAGGGAGAGGGATAGAAAGCTAGAAACATCTGTGAGAAACATCAATCAGCTGCCTCCTGCACGCCCCCTACTGGGGATGTGCCTGCAACCAAGGTACATGCCCTTGACCAGAATCGAACCCGGGACCCTTCAGTCCGCATGCCGACGCTCTATCCACTGAGCCAAACCAGTCAGGGCAACAATTTTTTCATCAACATATTTTTGTGAGACTTTGTTCTCAGCATTAAATAATATTAAAACGAACAAAAGAAACCGGCTAACAGATGAAGTTAGTGGCGCTTGCTTGGCCTTGAAGTGCACCAAGTATGAACCTGCAATCGAAGAATTAGCAGACAAACTTCAGCACCAAAAAAGTCACTAATTTCTAGTTTTCGTACCATTTGATTATCATTGTTTTTGTCATTATTTTTTCCTAAATGTACATTGTTTTTCTGTTTTTGTTCATTTTATACATATTTTTGGTTGATTTTTCTTTGTTAAATGGCATTTAAATATATAAAATAAATATCAAAAATATAAATATTTTTTTACAATGGTTGCAAATATCAAAAAAATTATGAATATTTCTATATGTGACACGGCACCAGAGTTAAGTTAGGGTTTTTCAAAATTTTGACATGCCGAGCTCAAAAGGTTCGCCATCACTGCCCTACTTTATAGTTGAGAGAAGATTCTCTATAGTGCCCATCTGAGACTATTTTCTGTTATTTTATAAATTTTGCTCAGCAAGTACCTAAAGTTCACCTAGCAAGCCAAATCTGAAATTAGATATTTACCCTCAAGAGAAAACATGAGATCATGGAAGGGCCAACTGATCCTACACTAGAGGGTGACCACAATGACTCACTTCTCTTTTCTGGCCTAGTTTCCCCAGGTATAAGGTAAAGGGGTTGGACTAAGGATTGCAACGGACTCTTGAAGTTCTTTTATTGTATTTTATCCCATTGCGTAGCATTTTGAAAGATGCATGCTGTTCCCCTAATCATAAACGCATTTCTCATGCTTCTGAAGTATCCAATAAAACTAATTTCTTTACAAAAATACTTTTCCCCTTGAGTTTGCCCAAATTAAAGTTAAGGTGACAAGACACTAGATACGTGTTTAGTAAAAGAACTGTCATGTAAAATTAAATCCAGGAAATGGCAGCATCTGGATGCTCATTGGTGTAGCTGCCAAATCCAACTACTATTATTCAAATGGCTTTAAAGGAAATTGTGACTTAATTGAGGAATTAGTGATTTTTAAAAAGATATTATAAAAATGCTTTTCTGATTCTTCTTGGATACTTTGTGAAATTCAAACATTATATTTTGCTTTGAAATATTTTAAAAATAATCGGGTTTATCTTAAATACTTTTAATCTGCCTAAAACTTCATGGGAGAATTTCTTGAGTCCAAATATTATAAAGATAAATTTAGAAGTATGACAGTCAAGTCAGAATATAAAATGTTCTTTGGTCAGTAAAACATTTTTGTAAGCAATTTCTTCTTTCTTTTGATGTTGCATTAACTTAGATGTATGTTCTAAATGTTTTTCAGTTGCTCTTTTTGGTAGTGGAAATTTGGGGGGATGATTCAACCATTCTTTCAACAGTTATTTTGAGTATTTTTGTGTAGGAAATTCAATGTGCCAGTAATTTGATAAAATAGAAAAAAGGGACCTTTAAAATGCTTACATTATTGACATAGTTTGGAAGTACTTGAAGGGACAATTTAATTTTGAAATTTCTTTTTTTTTGGTGGGGGGGATGCGCTTAATGATTTTTTTTATTGCTTAAAGCATTACAAAGGGTATTACATATGTGTCCTTTTTTCCCCCCGCCCTTGACAATACCCCGGCTTCCCCTACCCCCCAGTGTCTTATGTCCATTGGTTATGCTCATATGCATGCATACAAGCCCTTCAGTTGATCTCTTAACCCCCTCCCTCCTGCCCCCCAACCCTCCCCGGCCTTCCCGCTGCAGTTTGACAATCTGTGTGAGGCAGCTCTGCCTCTGTATCTATTATTGTTCAAAAGTTTATAATGGTCTCTATTATCCATGAATGAGTGAGATCATGTGGTATTTTTCCTTCATTGACTGGCTTATTTCGCTTAGCATAATGTTCTCCAGCTCCATTTTAGAAAACTGTGGTACATCTACACGATGGAATACTATGCTGCTGTAAGAAAGAAGGTACTCTTACCATTTGCAACGGCATGGATGGAGCTGGAGAGCATTATGCTAAGTGAAATTTCTTAATAAGGGACAAAAATCTGTGTATTCACTTGTTTCAGTTTCAGTCAAAAATATGTAAAAAATAATTATTTTAAAAAGAAATAAAAAAGGTATAGCATTAAAATTTTGTGTAGTTAGTGTAGAAGCAGATAACACACATACACACACACACACACACACACACACACACACACACACACACACACACTGTACATTTGCCTGGAAAGTACTTCGGATTTTAAGATAGTAAAAATAATGATAGTATTTTATAATTGACTTAATTTGTTTTGCTCTCTGTAAAAGACACAATTATTTCTGTTTGTGTGTTTTTTAAATTGGCAAATGCAGTTTTCTTTATTTGCCAAATCTTACCACTACTTGTAGGATAGGTAAGCACCACTGGCTGCTGGTTTTCTATCATAAGACTTCGTCAACAAGACCCAAGGGAATGAGACTGACGTTAGGCTTCAGATTTTACTTCCTTAAGGAGTTCAATGTGAGAACGAAAAACTGATATAAAAAGGAAAACTGAAGTTTCAGAATCTTAGGGATATTTGTACTCAAAGGATTCAATTATCCTTTTCTATTATATTTTAATTATTGAAAGTAAAATTATAATGCGTAAGAAGTTCTTTTGTGTATTCTTAATAAAATATGAATAGCTTTTGCCAAAAAAGAATATAAAATGTTATTTAAAGTTTGTCATTCTAAACATCACATTTTAAACCTACTCTGTTCCCTGAATTTGTAATATATGATTTGTAGCATGACGAGTTTCATTTATACTTTAACTGTAATTTATACATTTTTTTAAAATGTAAATTTAATTTAGTTTTAATTTAAATTTTTTAAACATTAAAAATTGTAAGTGCTAAGCAAATTGTGTGTGTTGGACACAATCTAATAAATGTAAAGAAAGAAATAATTTCTGAATTTTTATGATATACATTCAGACAAAATTTTATGCATCTCTTTTTTTCCAGGTCTCTTGATCTCAATTTCTAATAATAATAGTAGTAGTAATAATAATAACAATAATAATAATAATAATAATAATGATAGAATGACATGCTTGGTCATAAAATTATATTTTATTTGATACAATTTTTTTCCTAACATGTACAGCATTATTTTTAAACAACATGTAATTGTGCTATTCAGATAAACTTGGCATTTGTGTTGTTTTCACTCACACTAGTACCAATAAATTGCTTGACATGGCTGGTCTTACTGCCTTTAAAGGAATTATTATGATGCATTAAATCAGTAGCATCTATAGCCACTAAATGCTTTGTATGACCTACTTTTTTTATTGATCTGAGACGGAAAATTTCTTCAAGTAGGTCTCACACCACAGACATTACACTGTTGTAAATATTGGAATCGTTTTCACACATTGGTATTTGGAACTATTTAGAGGAACCAGCTAGACATAGAATGTGTATTGTTTTCCCAACATCAATCCTTCTTGCACAACAGTTTGTTTGGTTTTGCATGTATGAGGAAAAGGTCCCAAACTTCTGGGACCAATTTCTTCCAGTTGAAGAATAAGTGATGAAATGATCAACACGATTGAGCTCCTACACTTGTTCAGCACAGAGAAAATTCACAAACTGCCTTGTGGCACCTCAGGTTAGGAAGTTAGAATAGATGTTGGTGGCTTAATCCAGTGCCATTCACTCTTTGATTTATTTAACAAATACTTGAGCAATATTGTTGGTTTTGAGAGGATTGCACAGACTTGCTTTCAGCCCTCAAGGAGTTTAGAATCTAATTAAGGAAAAAAGATGCCTTGCTTGGTATTGTTATTTGCCTTTTTACATGGAGAGACTGGAGTCAAATGAAAGAATAGGGAGGGTTTACATTGGCAGATGGTAAAAGGAAGACTTCTGACATACTTTGTGAATGAAATACAAGTGTGTCTACTCTAGACTGCTCTTTTGGGAAATGATCAGAAGGCTTTGAGGAGGTTTATGTTTGAGCAAATCTTGTCTGGTGGTAGTGTATCAGAATGGTGGAGAAAAGTGAGATAAGAACAGGGGGACAGCAGTTAAGAGGTCATTGTAATAATCCAGCTATAAAATGATGGGCATCAAAATTATGGTCTTTAGAAGTAAAGCTTAAAAGAAAACATGCAATATGAATAAGTATTCATTTATTTTTCTTTCTTTAATTTATTTTCCCCATCCCCCCCCTCCAGCCCGCCCTTAACCCCCCCCCCCTACCTGCCCCAAGCCTTCAGCACACTATCATCTGAGACCTATGCATACAAAGTCTTTGGTTGATTACCTCCCACCCACCCACCTCCCCCACCTTCTCTGAGATTCTGCACTCTGTTCCATGCTTCCATGTCTCTGGATCCACTCCATTCATCAGTTTATTTTGTTACTTAGATTCCACATATGAGTGTGATCATGCGATACTTGGCTTTCTCTGATGGATTTATTTCACTTAGTATGATACTCTCCAGATCCCTCCATGCTGTATCAAAGGGTAAGAGATTCTTTTTTATTGCTGCATAGTATTCCATGGTGTAAATGTGCCACAGCTTTTTTATCCACTCATCTACTGATGGACACTTGGACTGTTTCCAGATCTTAGCTATTGTCAATTGTGCTGCTATGAACATAGGGCTGCAGGCATTCTTTCTGATTGATGTTTCATTTTTTTAAGGATATATTCCTAGAAGTGGGATCACTGGGTCAAATGGGAGTTCCATATTTAATTTTTTGAGGAAACTCCATACTGTTTTCCACAGTGGCTGCACCAGTCTGCATCCCCACCAGCAGTGCACGAGGGTTTGTTTTCTTTTACTTTCTTGCGAGCACTTGTCATTTGTTGATTTATTGATGGTAGCCATTCTGACAGGTGTGAGGTGATACCCCATTGCCGTTTTAATTTGCATCTCTCTGATGATCAGTAACTTTGAGAATTTTTTCATATGTCTCTTGACCTTCTGTATGTCCTCTTTGAAGAAGTGTCTATTTAGGGCCTTTGCCCATTTTTAATGGGATTGTTTGTGTTCCTTTTGTTAAGTTGTATGAGTTCCTTATATATTTTGGATATTAACCCTTTATCAGATGTATCATTGCCAAATATGTTCTCCCATACAGTAGGCTCCCTTTTCGTTTTGTTGATTTTTTTGTTGTTGCTGTGCAGAAGCTGTTTATTTTTATGTAGTCCCATTTGTTTATTTTCTCCTTAGTTTCCATTGCCCTAGGAGCTGTATTGGTAAAGATATTGCTACGACAAATGTGTAATATTTTGCTGCCTATGGCTTCTCCTAAGATTTATATGGTTTCCCATCTTACAAATAAGTCCTTTATCCATTTTGAGTTTATTTTTGTGTATGGTGTAAGTTGGTGGTCTAGTTTCAGTTTTTTGCATGTATCTGTGCAATTTTCCCAAAACCATTTATTGAAGAGACTGTCTTGACTCCATTTTATGCTCTTGCCTCCTTTGTCAAATATTTATTGAGCTATCCCTTCCCGTGTGACTCAATGGTTGAGGTGTTTGCTTTTTTGTTTGTTTGTTAATCGTCACCTGAGTATATTTTCCCCTTGATTTTTAGGCAGAATGGAAGAGAGATGGAAAGACAGAGACATCGTATTCGGACCAGGCCTGAGCAGGGCCCGAATTGGGGAGGAGCCTGAAACCAAGGTACATGCCCTTTACCAGAATTGAACCCAGGACCCTGTGGTCTGCAGGCAGACGCTCTATCTACTGAGTAAAATAGGGTAGGTGTTTGAGTTTCAACCTATGAACCAGGAGGTCATGGTTCAATTCCCAGTGGGGCACATGCCCAGGTTTGGGGCTCAATCAATGATTATTTTTTATCATCGATGTTTCTAACTCTTTCTCTATCTACCTTTCTCTCTGATATCAATAAAAATATACTTTAAAAATAGACTAAACTAGACTTTTGTTTTTGGTTGTTGGAATATGGGAAATTGCATGAAAAAGAATAATATCTCTTTGGAATTTTCAGCTTGAATGTCTGGGAGAAAAGATTTTACCACCAGTTACAAATTGTTAAGCCCCTTTAAAAGTACTAGAACTTCATGCTTTAGGGCACAATTAATTAAAAGCAGATCTCTTCCAGCCTCTAAGCCCCTTGAGTTGCTTTCAAATTTTCTCAGAATAGCTTTTGGGTTCTATGCCACAGTGGTACTGTTCTGAACAACTTATTCCTGAATTATACCTGTTTTTAAATCCTTGGAGTACCCTAAGTGAGCAAATTTATGAGAAGGCTTTTGGGCTCTTTTGGTAAATAAAGGATATAAGAGATGAATTTCAAGACCTAGCTGCATATCCAACTTCACTTGAATGAGACATTATTTAGGATGTCTAGGGCACTGGGTCTCATTATACAGGTGGGCCTGCAGTCACCTAGGAACCATGAGTCTCACCCCAGAGGGTCTGGATCTCACTGATCCAGAATATTAGTAATCCAGATATCAGTGTGTAGAAACCCACACTTGGATATCTTTTTTCTCCCTTTTTTTTCTTTTCTGTTAATCCTCACTTGAGGATATTTTTCCATTTATTTTTAGGGAGAGTGGAAGAAAGAGGGAAATACAGAGAGAAACACTGATGTGAGAGAAACACATCAATTGGTTTCCTCCTGCACGAGCCCCGACCAGGGCCAGGGCCCAAAGAGCCTGAAACCAAAGTATGTGCCCTTGACTGGAATCAAACCCGGGACCCTTTGCTCCACAGGCCGACGCTCTATCCACTGAGACAAACCGACTAAGGCCACTTGGATATCTTTTGACAAGCACCCAGGAATATTCTAATGACATGTGATCCAAGAACTTCACCGAGAAACACTGCCTTAGACTCATTACAGCAAGCATGTCAAACTCAAAGGCCAAATAACCAAGGTTTAAGTTTATGCGGGCCGCAAAACAAACAAAAGCTTCAATTTTCATAGAAACGTAAGTTTATTTCAACAGAGACATGCTGAATACAAAGGGCAGAAATAAATGAGTAATCGATATAAAATAATAGAACATTTTAATAAAAATTAACATTTTTTCTTGGACATTAACTTACCAGACACTGAATAACTGCACAAATTAATGAGCGTAATGCAAATAAACCTATTTTTCTTGTTCTCTGAAAGCGAAATATTTCCTGTTGCGCACACCAAACAAGTCAGCCCAAGACTAATGACGTGGCAATCGGCTGCTAAAATATTTGCTGCTAGTTTTAGTGGAGAGAAATGGTGCTCCTGCGCGTAAGGCGCGTAAGGGAAATGAATGCAACACGATTATAGTAATCAATCATCAACGAACATTGTAGTCGTTATTAACAATTATGTATAACAGGATATTGTAAAAATTAAGTTATGAAATTTTTATAAAAACATTTCTTACATACCGTTATATGGGCTGGGCTGCAAAAATATTCATTGTGTGCTGCATATGGCCCACAGGCTGCGAGTTTGACATGCTTGCATTACAGTTTCTTTAGCTCAATCCTGTCCCTAGGGTTGGATATTTTGTATTTTTTGCAGGTATAGGGTTTAAGTTTGTAGTCCATTGGTGTGTGTGTGTGTGTGTGTGTGTGTGTGTGTGTGTGTACTGAAATAGATAATAAGTAAATACCAAGAGGTTTGCTATTACTTGGAGATGCACCCCTGCTCCAGCCTGATCTTAGAATCATTAAGATGTTATTAGTAAGAACAAGACTTGAAATGATAATAGAGCCTTGAAAATGAAATGAAAAGCTCAATGTTAGAGAAGAAATCATTCTTTGCTTTCCATCTGTTGTCTTTGTCTTAAAAATGACATTTCTCTCCCTCCATATTTTGACCAAAGCCTCAAACACTTCTACTTGTAAGATCGACAAACATTTAATTTTGTGATATACGGTGGAATTCAATGAATACGAACCTCAGAAAGAAAACACTTACCTTAAAATTTCCCAGATGATAAAATTAGAAACTCTGTTATAAAAAGGAGTTGGGGGAATCATTTGGTAACCTTGAAAGATACCTTAGTGACATCCTTTAAAAATAAATGCCATATGGGTCTTGTTTCTAATCTGAAGGAAACAACTGATTTCTCCACTACTGTGAAAAGGTGTATGACATGCCTTTGCAGCGCTAACAGAACTCTGGCTGGAACCCTCTTCTTTTGGTGACACCTGCCAGGGAAGCCCACATCAAGCAAACATCTGAAAGTTCTCTGATGTAAGGAAGACTGTTTCCAGATCTCTTCTGCATAGTTTCTCACTGAGCTCTGTTCCAAGATGATTAGCATATGTCTATGATGGTTAACTGAGTCTCAACATTTCAGAAACTTGAACTGTGTCAATGGAATGCCAACTAATATTGGGCTAGCTCAAAGGTACAGCTAGGCCCCCACAGATTTATATACAGGGCACTCTGTTTTACTCAAGTGCTGATTTATTGTAGTACATACCTTAATCTAATCTGTATGCTTTAGGCTAGCCCTATCTGCCAACAGGGAAGGAGATAAGTCAGGAACTGATATAGATATTTTGTTAGATATGATGTAAAAACTGCTTTCAGTCTGAGTTCTGAGGCATGAATGAATATTGCCTTAGTTGATAGACCACAGACACTATTTGGAGGGTACTGTAAGGAAGTGTCCATTCAACTATCTTGCTTGTGCTTAGAATTTCCTCATTGGAGTCATTGCATACAAAAATCTTTCAAGCCCTAACTGGTTTGGCTCAGTGGATAGAGTGTCAGCCTGCGGACTCAAGGGTCCCAGGTTTGATTCCAGTCAAGGGCATGTATCTTGGTTGTGGGCACATCCCCAGTTAGGGGTGTACAGGGGGCAGCTGATCAATGTTTCTAATTCTCTATTTCTCTCCCTTCCTCTGTAAAAAAAATCAATAAAATATATATTTTTTTAATTTTCAAGTGATTGCAGCTGGGGAAAATAGAACAAATCACCTGTTTTAAAATTATTATTTTATAGATGACACTGGTGAGGAAATATGATTTTCAACACGTGAGTATAGCCATGTAACTCTGCAATAAAAGTAAGCTGTGAGCTCACTCAAAACAACTACATGATCAGGTGCATGTGCAACAAGGTAGTCACCTGCATTTTAATAACCCCCTGCACTGCATGTTGCAAGCAGACATCCTGTTCCCAAGCATCCTCACTTAAGTATCAAAATTATCCTTTGCTATGTTCCATCACAAGTAGTGGAATTAGTGACAAGAGATGGCTTTCTCCAAACAAGTGAGTGGTAGAGTTTTATTTTCTAAAGAAAAGCATTACTAAAACCAAGTAGTTCTTTAGAATTTCCCTATTTTATGAAACCACCAGCAATTTTACCCACTTCTGCTTGTTACTTAACTGCAATTCTGTTATTTACCATTTTTCAAAATATGAAAGAGTTATTTCTCAGGGACCTTAGGAGCCTAGATAGATATCATGAGGGAAGAATCAAGGAATAGGTAAATTTATCTAAATTTATTGAGGGCAGAAGAAATAGCCAAGAATTCCTGAAAATGACACAAAACAGATAAATTTACAGAGAAAAACAAAATGCAATACTGCCACAGAACAAGTATATAGGATTGAGAAAAGTGATTTCTCAAATAATGTTATTACTTTGGTCAGAACATGGTGTTTTATCCTTTATTTTATATGCTAACAGTTAAAAGACATCCACATAATTTAATCCTTACAGATTATACATATAATGAATGTTCATTTTTAGTCTGATATATCATATTGAAAGGTCAAATGGTTGGTGTAATTGTCTATGTACAGTTGCAAAGATGACTTTGAAACCAGGAGTCCTTTCTACATTACTTACAGATTCTTAAAATTAAGCACAAGGGAAAACTGTCTTGACCTACTCAAACAACAACAAAGGAGCCTATTAAAAATTAGGAGACCTTTTAAGTAATAAATCATCAACCTTAAGTATTTAATGGAAATTATAATCCTATTTAATAAAAGAGAAACATGGTAATTAACCGTAACTTCGCTACCCTTCCCATTGGCTAATCAGGGTGATATGCAAATTAACTGCCAACCAAGATGGCGGCCGGCAGCCAGGCAGCTGAAGTGAACAGGAGGCTTGCTTGCTCCAGTGACGGAGGAAGCCAAGGTTCCCTGCCTGCCTTGCTGGCCTCTGAGCTTGCTCTCTAAGAAATATTGTTGCAAATATAGAAGCTAAACAAAACTCCAGAAACCTGCTTTCAGCTGTCAGAGCTGGAGTGAGCAGGACCGAAACAGTGTTACAATTATAGAACCCAAACAAACCCAGATTCCTGATTTCAGCAGCTGAGGCCTCAAGCTGGAGCCGGTCTCAGAGCTAAAGCCTGCTCTAAGCTCCAGTGACAGCTATAGAAGGTAAATAAATCCCAGAATAAAAAAAAAAAAGAAAAAAAGAGAGGTTGGGAGCTTCAGTCGCCTGCCAGCCTGAAAATGGCCCTCAGCCCCTCACCCAGACTGGCCAGGCACCCCAGTGGGGGCCCCCACCCTGAAAGGGGTGTGACCAGCGGCAAACAGCCATCATCCCCTCATCCAGGCTGGCCAGGCACCCAAGCGGGACCCCCATCCTGATCTGGGACACCCTTCAGGGCAAACCAGCCGGCCCCCACCCGTGCACCAGGCCTCTATCCTATATAGTAAAAGGGTAATATGGCTCCCAGCACTGGGATCAGCGGAGCTGCGAGGCCTCCCGAACCCAGGATCAGCAGAGCCACAAGGCCCTCCTGAACCCAGGATCAGCGGAGCCGCGAGCCCTCCCAAACCTGGGATCAGCGGAGCCGTGAGCCTCCTGGCACCGGGATCAGCGGAGCCGCGAGGCCTCCTGGCCCCTGGAGCAGCGTGACAGGGGGCAGTGCCCAAACCCCCTGATCGCCCTGAGGCTCTGTGTGTGACAGGGGCAGGGCCACAACCTCCCTATTCACCCTGCTCTGTTCCTGACAGGGGAAGGTGCCCCAACCCCCTGATGGGCCCTGTTCTGTGCCTGATAGGGGGGAGCTCCCCAACCCCCTGATTGGCCCTGCTCTGTGTGTGACAGGGGAAGGCGCCCCAACCCCTCCATGGGCCCTGCTCTGTGTGTGACGGGGTAGAGCCGCAACCTCCCCATTGGCCCTGCCCTGAGTGTGACAGCAGCGGTGCCCCAACCCCCTGATTGGCCCTGCTCTGTGGGTGACAGAGGGCAGTGCCCCAACCCCCTGATCCGCCCTGCTCTGTGTGTGATAGGGGTCAGTGCCCCAACTCCCCCTATCGGCCCTACTCTGTGTGTGACAAGGGGGAGCTCCCCAACCCCCTGATTGGCCCTGCTCGGTGCATGACAGGGGGGAGCTCCCCAACCCCCCATCAACCCTGCTCTGTGCATGACAGGGGGCGGCGCCCCAGCTCCCCAATTGGCCCTGCTCTGAGCCCGACCAGGGGCTGCACCTAGGGATTGGGCCTGCCCTCTGCCACCCGAGAGCAGGCCTAAGCCAGCAGGTCATTATCTCCTGAAGGGTCCCAGACTGTGAGAGGGCACAAGTGGGGCTGAGGGACACCCCCCGCCAGTGCACAAATTTTTGTGCACCGGGCCTCTAGTCCTATATAATAAAACCCTAATATCCTATATAATAAAACCCTAATATGCAAATCAAATGAATGGCAGAATGACTGATCGCTATGACATACACTGACTACCAGAGGGCAGACACTCAACACAGGAGCTACCCCCTGGTGTTCAGTGCACTCCCAAGGGGAGAGCGCTGCTCAGCCAGAAGCCACGCTCACTGCTGGTGGGTGCAGCTGCCGTGGCAGGAGCCTCTCCTGCCTCCTCAGCAGCGCTAAGGACCCCTCAGGGGATGTCGACTGCTGGCTTAGGCCTGCTCCCCACAGTCTGGGCTGAGGGATGAATGTTGTGCACTGGGCCTTTAGTTTTAAATAAAATTAGGCCTTGAGGACAACAGAAGTCAGTCTTGTAGCAAAAATATATGATTAGAATATGCAAATCATGTTTTAAATGTGCATTATGATGTTTGTTTGTTTTTGCTGTGGGTATTTATTATTTTAAAAAGGGAAAAGCCAATCTCTTTGTGAGGCCATGAGAAGGAGTAAGAGTATTTGTTAACAGAATTTCATTTTAGGGTTAGAGCAGCACTTGGACCTGAAGAGCTGGGTCAGGAGGCTTAGCCACCAATATATGTTTGTATAGGTTCACAGTCCCTTAATATTTGAAACAAGGTCAATGAAGGGTGGAACTCAGTGAGTGCTATGGGCTTAATGTTTGTTTTCCCTAAGAATTCATATGTTGAAAACCTAACCCCCAATGTGCTGGTATAATTGACCCTTGAACCACATAGGTTTGAATGGCAGAGATCCACTTATACATGGATTTTTTTTCAATAAATATGTATAGTGCTGTAAATGTATTTTCCTTTATGAAAATTTAATTTTATCTGGCTTACTTTATTGTAAGAATACAGTATATAACACATATAATATACAAAAATGTGTTAATTTACTATATTATTGGTAAGGCTTCAGGTTAACAGTAGGCTATTAGTAGTTATGTTTTTGAGAAAAATTATACATGGGTTTTCATCTGGGTGGGGAGTCAGTGCTGCTAATCCCCATGTTGTTCAAGAGTAAAGTGTATTTGGAGATGGGCCTTTGGGAAGCGATTAGGTTTAATAGTAGATGAAGGTGGGGTCCTTATGATGGGGTTAGTGCCCTTATAAGAAGAAAGCAGAGTTCTCTCA
>NW_005871050.1:19393401-19420215 GCF_000147115.1 Myotis lucifugus | reverse complement strand
GAAATTACCTAAACATTCACATATTCTATGACCCAGCAATTCCACTTCTAACTATATTTCCTAAAGAAACTTGTATTTATCCATCAGAAGACATACAATAATATTTATAACATCATATTTCTAAGCTCCTAAAATAATGAAAATAGCCCAAATGCTTATCAAAAAAGGATGGCTATATGAATTTAGCATATACACACTATGTGGTAACATGCAGCAGAGAAAATGAATAAAATATAACTATTCTCAACAGTGTTAAAGATTCTTCAAAATGTAATATTGAGTTCCTAAAAACATATAACAAAAGAACACAGATTATGAGACTGCTTTTATAAAGTGAAAAAAAAAGGAAAAATAAACTATGATCTAAGGATATTTTTTTAAGATTGAGTTGGGTTTTAATATCCCCTCTTTGTTTTATTTTTATTTTTTATTTTTATTTATTTTTTTATTGGTTAAAGTATTACAAATACTATTACATATGTCTCCTTCCCCCCCCCTTGCATTCCCCCTGCCTCCCTTACCCCCAGTGTCTTATGTCCATTGGTTATGCTTATATGCATGCATACCAGTCCTTCGGTTGATCTCTTACCCCCCCTTGTCACCCCTCCAACCCTTCCCAACTTCCCGCTTGGAATTTGACAGTCGAGTTGAGGCAGCTCGGCCTCTCAACAGATTTTTGTTCGACTGTTTATAATGGTCTTTATTATCCATGAATGAGTGAGATCATGCGGTATTTTTCCTTCATTGACTGGCTTATTTCACTTAGCATAATGCTCTCCAGTTCCATCCATGCTGTTGCAAATGGTAAGAGTTCCTTCTTTTTTACAGCAGCATAGTATTCCATCGTGTAGATGTACCACAGTTTTCTAATCCATTCATCTACTGATGGGCACTTAGGCTGTATCCAGATCTTAGCTATGGTGAATTGTGCTGCTATGAACATAGGGGTGCATATATCCTTTCTGATTGGTGTTTCTGTTTTCTTGGGATATATTCCTAGAAGTGGTATCACGGGGTCAAATGGGAGTTCTATTTTTAGTTTTTTGAGGAAACTCCATACTGTCTTCCATAGTGGCTGCACCAGTCTGCATTCCCACCAGCAGTGCACGAGTGTTCCTTTTTCTTCACATCCTCTCCAGCACTTGTCGTTTGTTGATTTACTGATGGTAGTCATTCTGACAGGGGTGAGGCGATACCTCATTGTCATTTTTATTTGCATCTCTCTGATGATCAGGGACTTTGAGCATTTTTTCATATGTCTCTTGGCCATCTGTATGTCCACTTTGAAGAAGTGTCTATTTAGGTCTTTTGCCCATTTTTAAATGGGATTGTTTGTGTTCCTTTTGTTAAGTTGTATGAGTTCCTTATATATTTTGGATATTAACCCTTTATCAGATGTACCATTGCCAGATATGTTCTCCAATACAGTGGGCTCCCTTTTCATTTTGGTA
Organism: Myotis lucifugus; assembly: GCF_000147115.1. Classification (NCBI taxonomy): domain Eukaryota; kingdom Metazoa; phylum Chordata; class Mammalia; order Chiroptera; family Vespertilionidae; genus Myotis; species Myotis lucifugus. The sequence goes on along the minus strand of NW_005871050.1, from coordinate 19,418,764 downwards.
ATGGTTTCTTTTGCTGTGCAGAAGCTTTTTATTTTGATGTAGTCCCTTTTGTTTATTTTTTCCTTAGTTTCCTTTGTCTTGAAAGATGTATCTGTAAACATATTGCTATGAGAGATGCCTGAGATTTTGCTGCCTATGGTTTCTTCTTGGATTCTAGGATTTTTATGGTTTCACATCTTACATTTAAGTCTTTTATCCATTTTTAGTTTATTGTTGTGTATGGTGTAAGTTGGTATTCTACTTCCATTTTTTTTTTTTTTGCACATTCCTGTCCAACTTTCCCAACACTATATATCAAAGAGACTGTCTTGAACCCATTGTATGCTCTTGCCTCCTTTGTCAAATATTATTTGAACTTAATGGCTTGGGTCAATTTTTGGGGCCTCTGTTCTGTTATATTGATCTATATCAGGGGTGGGCAAACTTTTTGACTCGAGGGCCACAATGGGTTCTTAAACTGGACCAGAGGGCCAGAACAAAAGCATGGATGGAGTGTTTGTGTGAACTAATATAAATTCAAAGTAAACATCATTACATAAAACGGTACAGTCTTTCTTTTTAAGTTTTATTCATTTCAAACGGGCCGATCCAGCCCGCGGGCCGTAGTTTGCCCACGGCTGATCTATATGCATGTTCTTGTGCCAGTACCAGACTGTTTTGATTACAGTGGCTTTGTAGTATAACTTGATATCTGGTATTGTAATCCCTCCAACATTGTTTTTCTTTCTCAGGATTGCTGTATCTATTTGGGGACTTTTTTGGATTGATATAAGTTTTTGGAGTATTTGTTCTAGGTCTGTGAAATATGTCATTTGTAATTTAATAGGGATTGCATTGAATCTAAAGATTGCTTTGGATAGTATGGACATTTTAATGATGTTTATTCTACCAATCCATGAACACAGTATATTCTTCCACCTATTTACATCTTCATCTACATTTCTTTTTCCAATGTCCTGTAGTTTTCAGATTACACATCTTTTACCTTCTTGGTGAAGTTTATTCCTAGATATCTTAATTTTTGTATTGTTATGGTAAAGGGACTTTTTTTTGTTTAGTTTCTCTTTTTGAGAATTCATTATTGGTGTATAAAAATGCCATAGATTTCTGGGTGTTATTTTTGTATCTTGCTACATTGCCAAATTCATTTATTAAATCTTGCACTTTTTTGGTGGAGTCCTTAGGGTTTTTTGTGGACATCATCATGTCATCTGCGAATAATGAAAGTTTTACGTCCTCCTTTCCAATTTGGATGCCTTTTATGTTTTCTTCTTGTCTGATCACTGTGGCTAGCATTTCCAGTACTATGATGAATAAGAGTGGTGAAAGCAGACATCTCTGTCTTGCTACTGTTCTTAGGGAAATGGTTTTAGTTTTTGCCCATTGAGTCTGATGTTCTCTGTAAGTTTGTCATATACAGCCTTTGTTATGTTAAGGTGTGACCCCTCTATTCCCACTTTGCTGAGAGTTTTCATAAAAAATAGGTGTTGGAATTTGTCGAATGCTTTTTCTGCATCGACTGATATGATCATATGATTTTTGTTTTTTAATTTATGTGATGTATCACATTTATTGATTTGCAAATATTATACCAGCCTTGCATCCCTGGAATAAATCCCACTTAGTCAAGTTGTACTATCTTTTTAATATGTTGCTGGATTCGGTTTGCTAATATTTTGTTGAGGATTTTAGCATCTACATTCATCAGGGATATTGGCCTGTAATTCTCTTTCCTTGTAGTGTCCTTATCTGCTTTTGGACTTAGGGTAATGCTGGCCATAGAAAAAGAGCTTGGAAGTGTTCCTTCCTCTTGGATTTTTTGGAATAGTTTGAGGAGGACAGGTGTTAGTTGTTCTTTGAAGGTTTGGTAAAACTCATCTGTGAAACTGTCTGGACTAAGGCTTTTGTTAAATTTCCTTTGTACTGTAAAACTTAAGCCAAAGTATAAAGGATTTTATAAAAGATCTTAAGAATTTCACAGTACCAATGTAGTTTATCAGAACATCATTTAGACTGGGTATGAAGACAGAGATTGTTTTCATTAGTTTTTTTTAGCAGTATCATACATTTAATAGATATTTATAATATGAAAATGAACATGAATGTTGGGGAAGTGGGAGAGGGAGAGTGTGAACACAGTGGACTGGAATGGGGAACACATAGTCAGAGCACATATGCTATAGCAGAGTTGCTGAGCATTGGCACCATTATCCTTTCCTGCTTCTTCTGGCTTTCCCTACCTTTTTCAATTCAGATTTGGCTCCTCTGTTGTTCACATCCAGTCTGTTCATGCCTATCTACTATATAGACTAGCTCTCAGAATTCTGGCTACTCTGCCCAGAGGCAGCCTTAAAGCTCTTTGACTCCAGATGGTTTCCCTCATCCTGTGGGTGGTTAGTTTCTTTAAGATAGGAACCTCTGCATTCATGAGCCAGGTCTTGAGGCCTGGGATTTGTGTTTAGTTTCTCACTGAAGGTATGCATCTGCTTCTTCGACTTCCTTACAAAGTTGCAGATTCCTATCTGTTGGAGCAGGGCCAAGTGACGCCATAAGACTTATCATGGACTCTGGCTTTCATTGTCCCTGTATAACAGAGCCCTGTGTGGCGCCTTTATGGTCCAATGCCTGCACCATCTCTGACATATCCTTCCTTCTTTGCTTCCCAGTGGTTTCTTACTTTTTGTCACCAGAGCCCTTCTTCCTGACCCTGGCTACTCTGAAAGTTGGAAGCATGAGGTTTGGCCTAATGTTTCATTGCTATACCTACTTGCCAGAGCTGCCTCAGATGTCATCAGCTCTCTAATCTCTCATGTCATCTAATGTATGCCTAATGTATCAAAGGCATCTTGGCACCATACATAACTATCTATCCGCTGAAGAGTATAAATATGACAGCTAAACTCCTAAACGCATAACTTGAATTTAAGGTCAGAAAAAGTAACTGAACTGAAACTAAAACAAATGATTGCTGATTTTAAGGTAAATATTTTTAGCACAGGAGGTATTAATTTCCAGAATATCTCTATGGTTAACAAATTATTAAAATGATTTAAAAATAATTAGGAAGTTGAGCAGGTCATTGTATTCTTTCTTAACTTCACCTTATTGTTCTAAACCAGCGGTTCTCAACCTGTGGGTCACGACCCCTTTGGCGGTCGAACGACCCTTTCACAGGGGTCGCCTAAGATCATCCTGCATATCAGATATTTACATTATGATTCATAACAGTAGCAACATTACAGTTATGAAGTAGCAATGAAAATAATTTTATGGTTGGGTCACAACATGAGGAACTGTGTTTAAAGGACCAGAAGGTTGCCCTAACCGGATAGAGCATCAGCCTGCGGACTCAAGGGTCCCAGGTTTGATTCCGGTCAAGGGCATGTACCTTGGTTGTGGGCACATCCCCAGTAGGGAGTGTGAAGGAGGCAGCTGATCGATGTTTCTCTCTCATCGATGTTTCTAACTCTCTATCCCTTTCCCTTCCTCTCTGTAAAAAAATCAATAAAGTATATTTAAAAAAAATAAAAAATAAAGGGCCAGAAGGTTGAGAACCACTGTAACTCTCTGCTATGAAAAGTGAGGAAATCAACACCCTAGCACTTTTTTCGCAATCTGCCTTGACATTTTTATTACTTCTTGTTCAAAGTTTACAACTTTATGTGCTTAAAACCATAATACTTACTTTTGTTTAGTCTCAGGTCTATATTCAAACGGATTCAGTCCTTACCACTACTACTTTTGCAAGAGCTTTCTTAAGTTTTTTTAAAGCTCATCCAGTGATTCTGATGCACAGTGAGGGTTCAAACTGCTCAGGCTTTAGGGTCATTGGGTGAGGACTGAGTGAGGAGTTTAAAAATCAATAAACAACTACCCCCAAAGAGATAACTAAATACCTGATTTCAGAAGACTGCTCCGGGGTTGTGCAATTTCTTTCTTTTTTAAAAAAAATATTTTATTGATTTTTTTACAGAGAGGAAGGGAGAGGGATAGAGAGTTAGAAACATCGATGAGAGAGAAACATCGATGACATCAGCTGCCTCCTGCACACTCCCTACTGGGTATATGCCCCCAACCAAGGTACATGCCCTTGACCGGAATCAAACCTGGGATCCTTGAGTCCGCAGGCCAATGCTCTAGCCACTGAGCCAAACCGGTCAGAGCAATGCAATTTCTTTAGAAAAGAGCTCTTTGAGTTTTATATAAGAGGGAGAAGTCTGTCTGTCTGGAGTTCTCAGTGAGAGAGACAAGTAGGGTTAGAAATGTCTCAAAAATACAGATTTTTTATTAAACTATGGAGATCAGACTCTATGAAGAGTTTTGGAGGGTATAGTAGTTTCCTCCAAGATGAATATAACAATTGTTTCCAAAGTGTAGTCCCAGGATTAGTAGCATCAGTATCACTGGGAAATTACTTAGAAATGTAAACTTGGAGGCCCCACCGCACCTCAGACCCACAAATCAGAATTTAAAACAGGAGATTCTGATGCATCCTTAAGTTTGAGAGCCAAAAGGCTTCAGGATCCAAGTGTGCTCTGTGGACTAGCAGTACCGAACAGTACCTGGAAGCATGTTAGAAATGCAAATGTACAGGCCACACCCCAGACCCACTTCATCAGAATTTACATTTTAATGAGTTCCCCACATCTTTCATATACATATTAACATATTTCAAAACACATTTGAAAAGTACTGCTTTGTTTAGGCCAGTGGTTCTCAGCCTCAGCTGTACTTATAGAATCAACTCTGCAGCTTTAAAAAATCTAAATGCCAAGGCCTCACCCTGGACCAATTAAATTAGAATCCTTGGGAATAGATCTGGGCATTACTAGTTGCAGAAGCTCACCACTTGATTCTATGATGCAGCTCAGGTTGAGCGCCATTTCTGTAGGCTGTGGCTTACTTTACCTTGCTTTCTTCATTACCATTCCTCTGTTTGTTTCCAGGAACTTAATGATAATCCTCATTTGCTGACACCACCCATTTATTCACTTGCAGACTATTAACTGTTTTGTATGTGCTGTATACAGTGTTTTTCATTGTCATGTTAATTGAGGTAGTGGAGATATATACATATGGTCAGTACAACTTTGAAGTTAGCAGATTTATCTTTAATGAAAAAGTGAACTATTTTCTTAAAAAAACTTGAGGGGAAAAGTATACAAAAATATCACTCACAACCTCACAACCCGGAGGAAACCTCTGTTAATTTTGCTTTAGCATATATCCTTCCCATCTTTTCCTTTCTCTCAGTACAAGTATAAAACAAAATTGTCATCATGTGTATATAGAGTTTAGGATTCTAATTTTGTTTAACACATTTCCTAAGCCTAAATTTTATTGAAAACATGCATTAAAAATAGGTGTAGCCTTAACCGGTTTGGCTCGGTGGATAGAGCGTCGGCCTTCGGACTGAAGGGTCCCAGGTTCAATTCCAGTCAAGGGCATGTACCTTGGTTGCAGGCACATCCCCAGTGGGGGGCGTGCAGGAGGCGGCTGATCGATGTTTCTCTCTCATCAATGTTTCTAACTCTCTATCCCTCTCTCTTCCTCTCTGTAAAAAATCAATAAAATATAAAAAAATAGGTGTATACTCAATAGTATAGTTGTAATCTATTTTATTTTGTTGTTCCGCTGCTGGTACTCAGCTGGGTTGTTTAAAAAATTTATCGCTATAAAAAAGCTGTTAGATCCACTCATCTGCTGATGGGCACTTAGGCTGTTTCCAAATCTCAGCTATTGTAAATTGTGCCACTATGAGCATAGGGGTGCATATATCCTTTCTAATTGGTGTATCTGGTTTCTTGGGATATATTCCCAGAATTGGGATCACTGGGTCAAATGGGAGTTCCATTTTTAATTTTTTGAGAAATCTCCATACTGTTTTCTACAGAGGCTGCACCAGTCTGCATTCCCACCAGCAGTGCACGAGGGTTCCTTTTTCTCTGCATCCTTGCCAGCACTTGTCCTTTGTTGATTTGTTGATGATAGCCATTCTGACAGGTGTGAGATGGTACCTCATTGTTGTTTTGATTTGCATCTCTAGCTAAGATTTGGAAACAGCCTAAGTGCCCATCAGTAGATGAGTGGATTAAAAAACTGTGGTACATCTACACAATGGAATACTATGCTTCTATAAAAAGAAGAAACTTTTACCATTTGCAACAACATGGATAGACCTGAAGAGCATTATGCTAAGCGAAATAAGCCAGTCAGAGAAAGATAAATATCACATGATCTCATAATATGTGGGATATAATGAACAACATAAACTGATGAACAAAAATAGATTCAGAGACAAAGAAACACTGAATAGACCACCTAACCTCAGAGAGAAGGGAGGGGAGGGGGAGTAAGAGATCAACCAAAGAACTTGTATGCATGCATATTAGCATAACCCACGGACACGGACACTGGGGAGGTGGGGGCTTGTCCTGGGGAGTGGGAGTGGCCAGGGGGGTCAATGGGGGGAAAAGGGAGACATATGTAATACTTTAAATAATAATTAAGTAAGTAATTTTAAAAAGCTGTTAGAGCCTGACCAGTGTTGCTCAGTGGTTGAGCATTGACCCAGGAACCAGGAGATCACAGTTTGATTCCTGGTCAGGGCTCATGCCTGGGTTTCAGGCTCAATCCCCAGTAGGAGGCATGTGGGAGGCAGCTGATCAATGATTCTCCTTCATCATTGATATTTCTATCTCTCTCTTCCTCTCCCTTCTCTCTTAAATCAATAAAAACATTTTTAAAAAAGCAGTTAGAATATTTTTGTTTTGAAATTTTTGTGTACATTTATGATTATTTCTTAGAACAGATAATAGGACAGAATCACTGGCTCAAAATATGAGTAATTTATATGCTATTAATACATGTTATTTATTTCTATAACCCTCTCTGGTTAATTTTATGTGTCAACTTAGATAGATGATAGTACCGAGATATTTGATTATGCACCAGTCTAGATGTCTCTGTGACAGTATTTTTTAGATGAGATTAACATTTAAATTAGTAGACTTTCAGTAAAGCATGTTCTCTTCCTTAATTTGGATAGGTCTCATCCAATCAGTTGAAAGCTTTGAGAGAAAAAAGGAATAATGGCCCCAAAGAAGAAGGGATTCTGCCTTCAGACAACCTTCAGGCTTAAACTGCAGTATGAACTCTTCCCTGGGTTTTCAGCCTTTTGGTTTGCTCTGCAGATTCTGAGCTTGCCAAGCCCCACAATTATGTGAGCCAATTTTTTAAAAAAAAATCTCTCTCTCTCTCTCTCTCTCTCTCTCTCTCTCTCTCTCTCACACACACACACACACACACACACACACACACACACACCCCTATTGGTTCTGTTTTTCTGGAAAATCCTGACTGATACACTAATATACTCTCCTTTCCCAGTATCTAGCACAGCACTTTCTGTAGAAGAGGTGTGTAATAATATTAAACCCTAGCATGCATTCATTCAGATATTAAAAGAGTACAATAAAGTGATTTTATCATCCCCTTAAGGCCATTTCTTTATTTTTACATAGATAATTTTGCTATGTAAAGTTCAATGTGAAAAAGGAAGCTTTTGTGGTTTTTATTTGATGTATTCATGTCCAAAGCATGTGGTGATAGATCAGATAAAATGAAGGGTCCCTCTTGCTGAGGTTTGTTTGAGTTTTTGCTAACAAATATACAACACAAACAAAAACAACAATAAAAATTTAACATTCTCTTTGCTTCCTTTTTAAAATGGTCACTTATTGAGCAACTACAATGTCCCCAACATTGTCATAAACTGTTCCGAGACTGCAGAAGTTACCATGTTTGTTGGGTATTACTTAACAATATAATACAATTACTGGTTACTGGAGATAAGTAGTTTCTGTGTTTAGTGTGTGCTTACTTTTCTGCAGGAGGATACTTGGATGTCATAAAGCCTGTCTCAGCAATCATAGTAACATAAGCTTATGATTGACAGCTGTGGTTTAATTATCTTGCTTTTATTTAAAAAATCTATTTTACTTAATAGCATGTTTTACATGATGACATAATTTTCTGCCTACTGCAGAAAATAAAATCAATGTTTTGCTGTGAAACTAAAGTTTAGACTAGTTTTAGATATATAGTATCAGGATGTAGCTATAAAATACAATAGTGTTTGACTTGCTATTAAATATTTCTTATTATATTAAACTCCATTAAAAACAAATGATAGGACATTTCTTTTTATATTGAGTGAACTATGGTAATAGGATTCTAGCTTTTATTGGCAAAGGACTATTGAACTGCTTTCTCACCAGAAAATATGAGTGGAGACAGTATAGCAATCCAAGAAGATGAGCTAAATTCAGATTGAAAGCATGATTCACTCTCAACTTCAGCAGGAAAGGAATTAAAATTGCTCTTAAAGTTTAAGTAAGTATTTTTTCTACCTGATTTCATTTGTGCTAGATGGTGATGGCAAAAACTTCAGTGCTATTTTACAATAACCATTGTCATTCATTGGATTGTCATGAGGTCAGTGTTCTCAAAGCTCACTGAACATCAGATTTACCCAGAATGCTTTTTACAAACTGACTCCTGATCCCACTGCAGATGACCTGTATGTGAAGTTTTTGGAGAATAGTCTAGGTATACATATTTTTAATAAATCTCCCCTGGTGATTCTTATGCTCAGTCAAATTTAGAAAACACTATTTGAGGCTGTCAATATTCATGCAGTGTGATAGACCAGGGGACAAGAAATGGTCATACATGGAAGTCACAATGAATGTAGTGGTTTGTGAGGTTTAGCAGGTAATTATATGAAGACTAGAAGCCCAGTGCACGAATTCATGCATGGGTGGGGTCCCCAGAGGGTGGAGGGGGCCAAGACGTGATCAACCCTCCAGGTGGATGGTAGGATGCCCTTGCCGGCCTGGGATCTGGATCCAGCCAGCCGGCGATGCTGTCGGGATCATGCCGGTGGTGCTGGTCCGTCAGTACCTGACCCGTTCTTCGGAGATTAGACCTGCAGGACTACTGAGGGAATGGTGGGCCACCAGGATGGGTCAGTCAGCTGAGCGGCACTCCCGCTGTGGGACTTCACTGACCACCAGGGGGCAGTTCCTGTGTTGAGCATCTGTCCCCTAGTGGTCAGTGCATGTCATAGTGACTGGTTGACCAGTCATTCTGGTTGTTTGGTCATAACAGTCATTTAGGCTCTTATGTATATAGATTATTCTTCTTCTCTTGTATGTGCAATTCTGTCATTTGAGATTAATATTTCCCTTTCTCCATAGTTCTTTTTTTATGTTTAATATCCTGGAAATATCCTATCTAATAAAGAGGGGATATGCAAATTAACCATCGTGCCATAACAAGATAGCTGTGCCCACAGTAGAGGCAGGGATTCTGTAACACAAGATGGCTGCGTCCACAGTGAAGGCCAAGTTCCCATAATGAGCCTTAACAAGCAATCAGCAGGGACCTGAGCCTGCGTGGTGCTGGACTGGGTCAGGGGACCTGAGGCTGCACCCCCCCCCCCCGCCCAGTGGGGCTTGACAGGAGACCTCAGGCCACATCACATCCCCCGCCTGGTAGGATTTGACGGGGGACCACAGGCCATGCCCCCTGCCTGGCAGGGCTTGATGGGGACCTCAAGGTGTGCCCTCTGCCCCAGCCCAGGCCAGGGGACCTCAGGCCGTGCACCCCACCCCGGGGACAGGCCGGGGGACCTGAGGCTGCACCCCCCCACCTGGAAGTGCTTGATGGGGGACCTCAGGATGTGCCCCCTGGCCTGGGCCAGGGGACCTCAAGATGCACTCCCCGCCCCCTGCCCTGGCCTTGGCCAGGGGACCTCAAGCCATGCCCCCTGCACCAGCGCTGGGCCAGGCGACCTGAGGCCACACCCCCCACCTGGAAGGGCTTTACAGGGGTGGGGCCAGCAGGGTCTGGATCTTGTAAGATTTTGAGGTGCATGTGGGTGGGCGGGGACTTGACTCTGGTTCCTGTGGTGTGCTCCAGACTCTGACAAGAGGAAGATTTTCATACACATTTTACTAATTTTCTTTCATCTCTGACACTTCTATTATAGAGAAAGGGCAAATAGCAATATTAAAATATTTCCTCCAATTAATTCCCCTTTAATGTGCACAAATTTTGTGTACCGGGTCACTAATTTGTATTATAAGATGTCAAAAAGTTTTACCACATGACAGGAAAAACAGGGCATAATGGAAACTGTGGGCCAGGGTAGGGTGTGAGAGCAGTGTAGACACAGAAAGGGGATGTTTGGAACACTACAATTATACTGTGCCTATTCCCAAACCTCAACAAAAAGGCAGGTCTATAGCAACTACAGTTCAGAAAATCACCATACATTTTAGCCAGCATTCCATCTTCTTAATGAAATATTAATCCTCTGATTTAATTTTTCCTTAAAAGAAGTATCATATGGGAAAATATATGTGAAAATTAGAGAAAATATCCATATTAGACTGTAATCTAGTAGAATAGTTTAGTAACCTATTATTTTGGCATGTAATTATATACCCATGTATATTATATGTTATACTAGTGTGCTATATATATATGCACACTCACCCAAAGACATGCACATATGTCTATATTCACATACATTTAAGTATACAAAAAATAACTTTGTTTCCAAGAATAATAAAGTGCTTTCCAATGCTCTATAAACAACCTTTATCATATAGGAAAATTGCTTACAGAAAGCAAAGTCTCTCTCTTGCCATGGGAAAGTTTGCTCATGACTTTAGTTTTATAATGATAGATGAGTAGTTAAGGTAACTAATGTGGGTGTTTAATGAGCTTTTCAAAGCTACTTGTCCGGAAGACGCTGAATATGCATTCCTGTGCTTACCTCGTTCTGAACTGCTAATACAATTTAGTGATAAAAAATTTGAACTTTGGTGTTAGGTTAGACCAAGCTTTGAATACTGTCTGTATTACTTAAGTACTGTCTATATCACATTAACTGTATTACTTACATATTAAGTTGCTTAATATTTCTGAGTCTCAGTTTCCCTATCTGTAAAATAGTGCTTATAATATTATAGTAGAAATAACCCTTGGGATAAATATAAGGATGAAATGAGATTTTACATGTAAAGAGAATATTTCTTTTTTAAAAAAATTCTTTATTGTTTAAAGTATTACATATGTCTCCTTTTCCCCCCATTTACCTCTCCCTAGGCACTCCCACCTCCCAGCACTTGCCCTCACCCTTCTAGTGTCTGTGTCCATTTATACCACATTTTTTAATCCAATCATCTGCTGATGGACATTTAGGCTGTTTCCAAATCTTAGCTATTGTAAATTGTGCTGCTATAAACATAGAGGTGCATATATTCTTTCTGATGAATGTTTCACATTTCTTGGGATATATTCCTAAAAGTGGAATCACTGGGTCCAATGGAAGTTCCATTTTTAATTTTTTGAGGAAACCCCATACTGTTCTCCACAGTGGCTGTACCAGTCTACATTCCCACCAGCAGTGTACTAGGGTTCCCTTTCCTCCACATCCTCACCAACACTTGTTGTTGGTTGATTTGTTGATGATTGCCATTCTGACAGGTGTGAGGTGATACCTCATTGTCATTTTGATCTGCATCTCTTGGATGATTAGTGACTTGGAGCATTTTTTTTTTCAGATGTCTCTTAACTTTCTGTATGAAACCTTATAGGATACTTCCTTATCTTAATAAAAGGGCTAGTGGCCTGATATACAGTCCATTACTCTCATTTCCATAGGGATGAGGGGAATTCTGGTTTCCCTCACAAGGTGGTAGAGAAGAATGAAGCTGGTCCTAGAGGTGGCTCAGTGTCTGCCTTCAAGGAGAGAGGTGCTTAGAGTAGATTTATTTGCTAACAATGACTCCTTATTACAGAATTAGGGTGAGAAACCTCATTTTGGTCCTGAAGGTTTCCTAGTAGTCATAGGAGAAGTAGACAATAAGATTAACAGTGAAAACATACAGATACAATGACATGACATGACTAAAGAGAACACACATATATTTTAATAAAATGATAGTTTAGCATCTGAAATGGAGGCTCTAAAATGGTGAGGGTAAACCAGGCTCAAACTCTGAGACCCAAAAGGCCTGAATAAGCTACAAAATAAAAATTATTTCTTTTTTAATGGCAATGTTATGGAGTATAGGTTTATCTAAAAAGGTAGAAATATTAACAGCTATGTGGTAGAGATTTTTCTAGCATAGTCCATCTTTCATGGAAGTCATTTTTAGCCCATTCTAAATTATATGTGTTAAAAGGGTACATGAATTCATTAAATTATTTTTAACTCAGCTCATTATTACACTCAGCTTGACATCTCAGTTGCTAATTTTTAACCAATTTAACAAAATGTCTGTTGTTAGGAATTAAGTAGCAATGCTTCAACCTTATTACAGTTGAAGTAAAAGAAAGCCTTTTAAAGAAGAGATATATGTTTTGCAGGTATGTTGAGTATAGAACCATAGAGAATCAGAGCCAGGAAGACCCTAGAAATGATTTAGTTCAACCCCTCATTGGACGGATGAAGTAACAGAAGCATCCCCTGATACCCACATTAGGGTGATGAGCGACAAATAAATAATGAACCTATCACATATTTGGAGACTGTCTAATATAACAAAGGTATTGTGCCACAGGATAAAAGATAAAGAACTGTATGGCATGCTCTCTGCCTTTATAAAAGGCTTTATGATATAGCCAAAGGAAAGGATCAAACATGTGCTTGTGTAAGAATGCATAGTATAGAATAGCTTATTTTCAGTGGTACACAATGCTACATGAATTAAGTTGGAAAGATCTCTTTAAAGAATCTTATATTAAGGAAAGCTTCTTGGGCAGGGGTGCATTTTAATTCACTCCATGATTTTTGCCCCTACTGTGATTGAAGTAATGTAATTTACTAATAATGCTTATGCAAATAGAAAACAAACGCATGGTTCAAATTCATAGGACTAAGGGGGGAGGTCTTAAAATATAGCCTTGGAGCTCATAGTTTTATGCTTTTAAATGTGGATGTTCATTCATTCATTCAACCAATATTTACTGAATGCCAACTATATGCTAGCCACTGTGGATAAAATAATGAATAAAACAAAGAGCCACCCAGCTGGCATCGCTCAGTGGTTGAGCATCTACCTATGAAGCAGGAGGTCACGGTTCCATTCCCAGTCAGGGTACATGCCCTGGTTGTGGGATCGATCCCCAGTGTGGGGCATGTAGGAGGCAGCTGATCAATGATTCTCTCTCATCATTGATGTTTCTCTCTCTCTCTTCCTCTCAGAAATCAATAAAAAAATATATTTTTTTAAAAAGTGCCTGTGCTCATGTTCTAATCTAGTCAAGGAAGAAAGATGATAAACAAATACATACACAGACATTTAATATTTCAGATTGCTGTAAGTCCTATGAGGAAGCAGAGTAAAAAGCTAGAGAAGAGTGGGGTGGGGTGAAGTGGTGCTATCTGTATATATAAAAGCCCAGTGACCTTTACAGCAGAACGACTGAATGACCAGAAAGACCTGAACAACTGGTCACTATGTTGCACACTGACCACCAGGGGGCAGATGCTCAATGCAGGAGCTGCCCCCTGGTGGTCAGTACACTCCCACTGCAGGAGCGCTGCTCAGCACCACTCAGCCAGAAGCCGGGCTCACGGCTGGCAAACGCAGTTGCAATGGTGGAGCCTCTCCCGCCTCCATGGCAGCACTGAGGAGCAGCGAGCCAAGCCTAAGGAGTGAGCAGGTGGGTGGTAAGGAGAGAGCAGGCGGGTGGTAAGGAGCAAACAGGCGGGTGGTAAGGAGCAAGCAGGTGGGTGGTTAGGAGCAAGTAGGCAGGCGGTTAGGAGTGAGGGATCCCAGGTTGTGAGAGGGCGCAGGCCAGGCTGAGGTATCCCCTGCCCCCCCATGCATGAATTTTGTGCATCGGGCCTCTAGTTTTAATATATTTTGATAAGAGATGGTTTCTTTGTTGAGCAGAGACCTGGAGAAAGTCAGTGAGTGAGCCATGCAAATATCTGGGGGAAGAGCATCCTATGCAAAAGAAACAAGTGAATTTAATTAATATTGCTATTGAAATATCACAAAAGATATTTATTAGTCAAGCCTCCTTTCTTGCCAATCACAAGCCAGGGAAAGGACCTTTATTTGATAATGGAAAGGAGTTAATGAACTTAACACCTTATCAGTACCAATGCAGACCTCCCATGGAAGGTAAGAGGGAAAACAGTGTGGCAAGGAGAAAAAGAAGGGAAGAGCAGGACAGAGCTGAGTGAGGGAAATGAAGGAGTGAAAACAGGGGGAAAGAAAAGAGAGACAGATAAGATATGAGAGTAAAATATTTAAGTCTCAACTTTAGCCTGTCCAATCGAAAGCCTTCAGTCAGGAACCTATGTACTGCATCCTAAGCTACACCTTCATCTCTGTGAAATTGCCTGGGCCAGCAACACCTTTTTATAGGGCACTGGGTTCTCATTTTTAAGGCAATGTATTCAATGTATTTAATAACAAGATCTCTTTGGATACCTGATTTATGACCAGACCTAGAATAGAGAAGAGACAGAGGATGATTAGGCACAATCTTATAGCCAGAAATTATTAAATGACTATTTGTTTATATAATCATAATATCTTTATTTGACAGTGTAAATTTTATTGGATTTCTCTTGTATGCCTCCTAAACACACACACACACACACACACACACACACACACACACACACACACACACACGGTATGGTAAAAGTTTTCACAAGCTTTATCTAGCCCAACACTTTACATATTTGAGGGATATGATAATCCCTCACAAGTACTAGTGACTCATTAAGACAATGATTGTCATAGGATTGAAACACGAATGTAATTCTGATCTGACCCCTAGAGCATAGAAAAAGGTTCTCCCAACATATACCGTAAGTACACAGAAGTGACCAGAGCCCACTCAGCTTCCTGAAGGCAAGGGAAAATAATCTCTGGGCACTTTAGTGACCCATTTGAGGAATATTATCTGGAAGCCCTTGTTTAAGGAAAAAAACAAAAGTTTTTAATTTTGTATTTTACTCCCTTTTCCACAACCTCCTCCAAAAAGGTACTTTTTGTAGACCAAATAAATTTGAAAATGCTGATATATTATAAACCCACATATACATACAAGGCTCTTCTGTTAGTATTGTGATTTTTTTCCCACTTGTGGTCCATGTTAATTAAAGTTAGCCATCTAGCCCTAGCTGGCTTGGCTCAGTGGATAGAGCATTGGTGCGAACTGAAGGGTCACGGTTTCGATTCTGGTCAAGGGTATATGCCTGGATTGTAGGCTCGATCCCAAGTAGGGGGCGTGCAGGAGGCAGCCAATCAATAATTCTCTCTCATCATTGATGTTTCTATCTCTCTCTCCCTCTCCCTTCCTCTCTGAAATCAATAAAAAATATATTAAAAATAAAGATAACCATCTAATGCTTATAAATATTAGCTAATAGAAAAATCAATAAATTAGGATTCTGTTGTTGTATTGTGGTTCATAATTATTTATCTGCTTAAGTTAAGACTTGGGTCTTTCTGAGAACATAGTATTGCATTTGTATGAAGTATAATGGATTCTTCTTAGGAAATGCAAAATATATGATTCACAACATGTCAAATGTCAGCTTATTAAACACTAAAGGCCCAGTGCACTAATTTGTGCATGGGTGGGGTCCCTCGGCCTGGCTGGTGATCGGGGCTTATTGGGACCATCTCGGCTGGCTGGCGGGGGAGGGGGGGGACATGGGAGATTGGCTGTGGGAGTGCACTGACCAACAGGGTACAGCTCCTGCATTGAGTGTCTGCTCCCTGGTGGTCAGTGCGCATCATAGTGATTGGTCGACTGGTCGGAATGGTCACTTAGGCTTATATATATATATATTACCTCCTGTCAGAAAGAAAAATCATAGCCATTGAAACAAAAGATTACAGTTCATGACAAGTGTAGATAAGATGCTAATTAACAAAGGTGCTTACAACTGTGCTATTTTGAGCTGTATCTAGCCTTAGCTTGACATGAAAGATTTCAGTTTGCAAATATCCTGTCCTTTTTCATCTAGGCTTGAAAATAACAAGTTAAGGCAATTCCTGTTATTTATATGGCCAACTTCATACTGAGGCCAATATTTATGCTGTCTGTAGTAGCTCTCAGAGAATAAAACCCTGTCTTTTAAGACTAAACCTTTTTTTTCTTGCTGGAAGTCATACCATTTATTACATGTATAAAGATAGTGATTAATTAATAGGAAGGAGTTAGGGAACTGATCTTCAGCTCTAATGGGGGAACTTGCTGACATAATGGAGTTCTGAATATAATGAAGACTTGAAAATGAAATCTACCTCATCTGGAGAAAATCTCTCCCAGCTGCTGAAGATATAAATAGGAAAAAATCAATTAGCACAGACTAGAATTGAAAATCATGGGGTTATTAGATAATGAAATTGTTTTGGTGAATAAAATGCAAGTGAATCCATCACCAAGGATGATAACGCTAATATCCTTCTCTGGAGGGACAGTGCAAGAATGAATACTGGCAATGTGAAACCCTTGTTTCCTCCTTAATTAAACTTCCTACTAGGATGGGGGCAATATATAATTTTCATGACCAGATGATAGCAGGAGGATTAGTTTAAAACCTTTATTAGGATGGGGAGAAAGAATAATGCACAAATGATTTAGCTCTAGGAAAATGTTTTAAAGAAGTAGGGACTGCAGGAAATGGATGGTAACAAAGGCAGAAGGAGGTAAAAGCCTTTTTTAGTACTCTCTCAGGTCACACAGACCTGAGGTCTTGATGAACCACATAATAGATTCAAGGGGGATTGGTGATGTGTCAAATGGTTTCTTACCTATCACAATGAGACATTGACAAAATGACAAGTATAGCCAAATACTTAATAAAGTTAGTCCTGTATGCTAAATTCCTACTGGAGGTACATTATCAAATATGTATATAGTCTTTCAAACATATATGGAAAGCACAGTGCATGAACACCTTTTCAAAGGTGATGAAACACCAGACTTTCAGAGCAGTAAGGGTGCTGAGAAAACATCTAGTTTAATTATCTCATTTCACAGATGGGGAAACTGAGGCCAAATGAGGGAAGGGACTCTTTCAAAGTCACTTATTAAGTTAGTAAAGCTTGAGAGCATTTGAGATCTTGCTCCTTGATATGTTATCAGTTTGGCGCAAATAAACTCTTTTTTTAAGTTAGTAGAACTTTTCATCTTTTAAAACTCTACACCTTTCTATGTAACACTGCTACTTTTCTTGCTGAAGGTGAAATTAGTGAAGAGACAAATTAGAGACCCTTCCTCCTTCACTCTCACACTCATTCAACTAGGTTTTACAGGTTTAGCAAATAAACAATTAAAAATATATGTCCCTAATATTGCACAGGGCACACTTAATATTAAAATTTATTTGTTGTTTATCAGCAATTCATACTTAACTGACGCCCTATATTTTATGTGGCAAACCTATATTCAACATCTACCGTTCATTCCTATTCTATGGGCATTTCATTATTGTCGATGCCAATAAAAAGAGAGAAAGGACAAAATAATTTGCAGGGCAGACTAAATTCAGTAAGGCTGGAGAGAATCAATGGATACAGCTGTTCCTTCTGCTTTCTGGGGCCCCATTAAATCACAAATGCTTTATGCATTCAAAGGATTCTCTTCTGCATGAGGTCACTTATTTGGAGCTTCTCTCTCTTGCTTCTAACAGATAGGTTCTTGAACTGGGCAATAACTAAAGATGAATAGTAAGATATATTTGTGAATTGAAGACTACTGTATAAACACTGCCTCTGTTCACAGAATCTTACAGTGCATCATTGTGAAAGCTAAGGCATAAGAGATGAAATAATTAGTACTAGAGAATTCATACTAGAGGACTAGAGAATCAGTACTAGAAAAGGTACCTGGGAACTCTAGCCCAGTATTTTTCAAATATAGCTGATTATCACAAACACCTGGGAAGCTTCTTAAACAATAGGTTCCTAGGTCTCACTCCCAAAAGATCTAATTTAATGGAGCTGGGACTTTACCCAGAATCCTAATGATGCTCATGCATGTGATCCAGGGAGTACACATTACAAAATGCTGACCTAGTATATAAGATATCTCTTACCACCCCTGCAGGCCTCACCTCTTTCTGCTATCCTCTCCCTCAACCATAGGTAATGCCCTTCATGACACAGATATTCAATTTCTATTAATGGAGATGATTTTACTCCCTCCCTATTTGTTGCAACTGTGTAGCAGTCTATTTGATAGCTACGATTTTCTCCTTTTAAACATAAATTCCAAATTATGAAGTAGCTTCTAATCTTCCTCCCAAAATAAGATTGCCAGGTGGTTGGAATCCATGTCTCTTTATAAATCAGAGCCTGTTGCAGGTTACTTTGTTTTGTTTTGTTTTGTTTTTACCCAGTCTTAAGTCCTTGCAGCTCTCTAAGCACACAAACTCCAGTGGAAAATACTAGTGGAAAATTTGAAGTTCTTTCTCCACTTCTGTCCTGGTTGTCATCTCCCAGTGCCCTCCTGTACCTTAGGAATTATGCTTGACTTTTCTGTCTCAATGGGATTTTCCATCAAGAAAGGCAACCACATTGGTGGTTAAAGTCGAGCTATTCTTAAAGTATGAGCTGGATTTCAACATACAGAGATGGAGGGAAAATATTCTAGAAAGACACATCACTAACAGTTTCATATTTCTCAATCCTAATTTATCAGTATCTTCTGGAGAATTTGGTAAAAAATTAAGTTAGTCTCAAATTTAAGTAAGTATGGAACTGACACCTGATTTTGCCTTTTTAGCAAACTCCTCAGTTTTGTAGTATAATTAGTTTGACAACTACTTGGCCTAGAGCAAGCATGTCAAACTCAAAGGCTAACATGAGCCAAATAAACAAGGTTTAAGTTTATGTGGGGCGCAAAAAAACAAAAGCTTCAATTTTCATAGAAACGTAGGTTTATTTCGATAGAGACATGCTGAATACAAAGGGCTGAAATAAATGAGTAATCGTTAACATAAAATAATAGAACATTTTAATAAAATTAATTTTTCTTGAACATTAACTTACCAGACGCTGAATAACTGCACAAATAAGTGTAATGCAAATAAACCTGTGTTTCTTGTTCTCCAAAAGTGAAATATTTCCTGTTGCGCACACACCAAACAAATCAGTATAAGACTAATGACGTGGCAATCAGCTGCTGCTGCTAGTATTAGTGGAGGGAAATGGCGCACCTGCATGTAAGGTGCGTTAGGGAAATGAATGCAACACGATTATAGTAATTAGTAATTAGCAAACGTTGTAGTTCATTATTAATAATTATGTATAACAGGATATTGTAAAAATTAAGTTACAAAAATTTTATTAAAACGTTTCTTATATACCATTATATTGGCTGGGCCATAAAAATATTCATTGTGGGCCATGAGTTTGACATGCTTGGCCTAGATTAGAATATGGTCACCTAGAAGAGATGAAGAAAAACAAACAAACAAACAAAAACAAAACAAAACAAAACAAAACTTGGCTAGGCTTGAATCTTTTTTATTTATGTATGTATTTATTTTTTAGTCCAGGAATAGTCAGGGAGTGACTTGCTACATGCTCCAAATCTCTCTGATTTTCCTGTCTTGCATTATTTAAGGGTGTGCAAAAAATATGTTTTACTCCTATACAACCAACAACAAATCTACTAAGAGAGTGTGGAAGTGAAGTGCTGACTTAAATTAACTCAAAGAAAGGATGCATCACCATTCATTACTTCAACCATCAGAATCAGTTGAGTGCCTAAAAATGACTGTGCATTAGGAATGCTCCACTGATGGACTGGGCTTTCTCCAGTGTGATAGATAGTGACCCAGAGGATGAGATTTTATTTAATCTCTTTTATGTTAATGCCCTGGTGGCACTTGTATATGGATGATATTAAGAATTTAAATTCCATCCTTTAAATCTGGAACTAGACATGATGTTCTGGGGTTAAAAAGCTAATGTGGGTAAAACAATTAGTGATCCCAGATAGTGTCCATTGTGGGAGTTGAGGAAAAATATTTTTTTTCCACTCAAGAGGCATTTATTGAATGCCTCCCGTGTGCCAGGCACTGTGCTTGGCCCTGGGTTACAGAGACAAACAGACAGGCAAGGCTCCAGCTGGAGTGGAATCACATTTCCAGCACCTGTTGGAAGTGTCAAAATGATAAACACAATTCAAGTAAGTACTTTGTCTGGGGTCCAACCATTGTCATTTTTTTCTCAAATAGTTCCCCTTCTTAAATAGAGAATCCAATGGAAAAACTAGTCCACCAACAACCAACATCTCTAGCTTCTGTTCTATGTAAGGCCTCTGGTGGTAACCCTCATGCTACTGCACCATGGGAGGTGTGCAGTAAATCCTTGTGGGTGGGTTTGCTTGACTTGCTCTGCTTTCAAGGCCTCTGCTGGGTGAGAGCAGATTCTCAGCCCAGGGGTGGCAACTTCTGGCTCATCAGCCCCTGCTTAGACAGGTCCTTCCTCCAGGGAAAATCTTTATTGCCTTATTGATTCTCCCAAGGATAGTTGTATTTGTAGGTATATATTAAATCCCTCTGGAACAATAATGATAACTACTTTGAGGTTTCATATATATATTGGGGTCCAAGTACCCCTGCCAGGAACTTGACCTCTTTGGACACTGGGCAGTGGATGAAGACATGATTAGCCGCAGACATATAGGAGAGACAAACCGCAGTGGGTACAGTAAAACCGCCTTTGCACACGAATATGGCACATGGGCCTTAAACATCCAGTGTACTCTGGTCAGGGTCCAACATATTTTTAATCCTCACCCGAGGATATTTTTCCATTCATTTTTAGAGAGAGTGCAAGAGAGAGGGAAAGACAGAGAGAAATATCGATGTGAGAGAAACACATCTATTTGTTGCCTCTGATCAGGCCTGGGGATGATTCTCTCTCATCATTGATGTTTTTGTTCTCTCTCTCTCTCTCTCTCTCTCTCTCTCTCCCTCTCTGAAATCAATAAAAATATATATATATTTTAAAAGAAGTCATTATTCTGTTATTATTTACCATTTTATACCATTCTTGTTTCATCTACCCTCATGCATTTAGTGGCTTGCTTATAATCCCAGACACCATGTCATTTCACACATAACCCCTTCAGAATGTATTTTTAAAATGTAAACGATCTTACATAACTCTAATTACTTTGGAACATAAAATCAAAATATTTAAAATAACGCTAAATTGTTATAAGTGCTAGATTTTCTCAGTTGTGTTCACTATTCCATGCAGGTTGATATCTGGATGCAAAATTTATCCTTAGGCAATTATTAGGTGTAACTTGGAATCTTGTAAATGATATGTATCACTATCACTTTTTAATTATTATTGCTCCCCTGATGAAGATGCTAAGCCATTTGTCCATTAGAATTTGCCACAATTTAGATTTGGATTGTTGATTTCTTTCATACTGTTTAACATGCTCACCATTTCCCCATATTTCTTGTATACTAGCTATGCTCAACATCATGAAATATCAGGGACATTTTTTATATTGTTCAGACGCATGTTACATCGATGTACCACTATTCACATGCTTGTGGATATTTTAATTGTTTCCAATTTTGTCCATTGCTAAAATTGGACACAGTTCATATTGACATGTTTCTTTCTCATGCTAATACCTCGAAGTACAATACCTGGGTCAGAGTGTAGGTGAATGTATAACTTTAAGAAACACGAAATCGTCATCTAAAATGATCATTTCTTTTGTATTCCTACCAGCAGTGTATGAAGGTTCCAATTCTTCCATGTCCTTGCTAATATAGTGCATATGACTAGTCTTTTAAAATGTTGACCCTTTTAGTAAGTGTGTGGCAGTATCTCGCTCTGATTTTGTATTTTCTTCAGTTCTTAAAACAACTCATATTAATAACCCCATTTCATGAAAGAAAACTGAGGCTTAGAGGAGATTCCTTCATTTATACATTCAAGAGATATGCATTAAGCACTATGTTCTAGGCACAGCTCAAAGTGCTGGGGGGAGGGGAAACAATATGGTAAACAAAAAATACCTTCTCTTACGGAGCATACATTGTAGTGGTGAAATGCAGATCAAAGGCAAGTAATCATTTTTAGGTGACATTAGTACTAAGAAAAAGAAAATACTAAAAACTAAAATCAGGTATGGGGCATAGAGAGTGGTGTTGTTATTTTAGAAATGATACTCAGGGAAGGCCTATGATAAAAGTGGCATTTTCGTAGAGACATAAAGGAGATGAGGGAGGGAAAGTTAAAGACTCTATTCACCACTCCACTGCTAGGAGAATCTATTGCCTCACATCACTCTCAGCACCACAAGATACCTCTGCCCAAAATTCCTCTCTGTCACAAGGTAACCATGTTTCAGGAAAGAGACAAAAAAATCAAGTTATTGGAATAAAGGGCCCCTAACCACAGAGGAAGGCAGTTCTCACAGAAACCCCTGAGAGCTTGTTCAAGTTGCTAAACTAGTTCTGCTTATTTGTTCCACATTTTGTGACATGTTTGTAACTTTAAGGTACTAAAAAGTGAAGAAAATGTGGAGCTCTCCATCTGTAGGCTGCAGGTTCTTTCATGCAGAAAGTCAGCAGTAAACAGTAAAGTTTTAATTTGAGCGAGTCTGGAGGCCTTTTATTTCTACAACACATGCAATACATACCTATTCAAAGAACATCTAAATAAAAGTGAACAGAAAGTAGGAATATCTGAGGCAGGAGCACATTGGTGTGTTTGCATTTTCCCAGAAGCTACCAGATAGAAGGTCTTCATCCTCCCAGTGCCAAATGTCCCCTCCACTCTGTACCAGTATTTTTTAGAATTAAACACCTTGCTCTACATACAGGGCAAACTTCTCCACATGGGTTCCAGATACCAGCCTTCTTACTTTTTCAGATATTACTCCTGCAATTCTCTCCTCTCTATTTTCTGAATCATCAATTTATTCTGCTTTACCTTTCTTATTAGCAACCAAATATGTTGTAGTATCCCAGATCCTAAAAAATAAACAAACACCAAATCTCCACATTCCCTGCAACAATTATCTGGTCATCCTGTTTGTCTTTAAACCAAAGGATAAATTAATGTTTCTACTTATTATTTCCTTACACCACCCCCTCATCTCCACTGAGGCTACCCTTGTCAAGTTCACCAGTGAGCTCTCTGATGCCAAATCCTGTTGCTGCTTTTCCATTTTCATCTGATTTTACCTCTCAGCAGGTTCGATATAATACTCTCTCCACTCATCTTCTAAGATCTCACATTCCTACATCAGTGGCTCTTCCTTCTTAGGCTCCTTTGCTATATTTCTCTTCCCAATTTCTATGATTTATTGCCCTGGTTCAAGTTCTGTTTCTCTTTTTCTCTATAAATCCTCTCCTTCTAGGTGATCTTATCAAGTTCCTGTTGTTGAGTGCCATTTCTACACTATCTGTATCTCTATTCTGTTCCTCTTATCTGAGCTCCATACTTATTTTTTCTATTAGCTGCTTAATATGCTGGTTTAATGTCTAATGGATAGCTCCAATCTAATATGTTTTGATTTCTTCCTTAAACCTTCTTTTCTTCTGGTCTTCCTTAACTTAAAATAAGGCTTTCTCCTCCTTATAGCGATTCGAGTCAAAAGCCTAGGTGACCTCCTGATTCTCTCTCTCCCCCTCGCCTCCATTAACAAGTCCTGTTACTGCTATTTCCCAACATATCACAGATGCGTATACTTTTCTGCATCTCCATAACTACTAACTTATTTCTGGCTACTATCATTGTGACCTGGGTTACTATGATGGTGTTCTAATAGGACACCCTGCTTCTAGGCTTGTCTCCCAACCAATTTGTCTCCCCATAAATAGCCAGTTATCTTTAAAAGCTCTCACTGGTTTCTACAGGTGCTGCTGTGAGGGGGTGAAATTAGCTTCTACAGGCTGAGCCACCTGGGGCTTCTAGGTGAGGGAAGAGAGACTTGGGCCCACTTGGATGATGAAAGCTTCCTGTGCAGTTGCTTGATGTCATGGGTTACTCTATCTGTGGGAGATGGAGGGGTTTCCGGGTCCACGGCTTGTTGGGGCTTGTAGGGGCAGGGTCTGTCTTGTTGGTGCTGATCTGGTGTCTCTGGATAGGGGAGAAGAGTTTCAGACCATTTCTGTCTGGCCTGAATGCTTAATTTGCTGAAATCCCCTTTGCTAGCCCCCCACTGGTCACTCATTATCCTCTGTGTGGGGAAGGGGAGTCTATACATCTATGAATTTCCAAATGTGTCACCACCCTGCACCTTTTTAAAAAATATATATTTTATTGATTTTTTATAGAGAGGAAGGGAGAGGGATAGAGAGTTAGAAACATCAATGAGAAAGAAACATCTATCAGCCGCCTCCTGCACACTCCCCTACTGGGGATGGCCCGCAACAAAGATACATGCCCTTGACCGGAATAAAATCTGAGACCCTTGAGTCTGCAGGCTGATGCTCTATCCACTGAGCCAAACTGGTTAGGGGTTTAGGGCCACCCTGCACCTTTAAAAAAATTATTGATTTCAGAAAGAAGAAGGGAGAGGGGGAGAGGGATAGAAACATCAATGATGAGAGAATTATTGATCAGCTGCCTCCTGCACGCCCCCTACTGGGGATGGAGCTCACAACCCGGGCATGTGCCCTGACAGAATTGAATCTTGACCTCCTGGTTCATGATCAACACTCAACCACTGACCCACACTGGCCGGCTACCCTGCACCTTTTAATTGAGCTCCATATTTGTATATCCATTATGTAATTAGCATGTCCATTCTCATGTCTAACATCTCATGTCTATCTCACATCTAATATACGTTGATTTATCCGATTATCATCATCATTTACTTAATTATTCAATTGCTATTATAAGGGAGGTTCCTCTGGAAGTATTCTTTAAGACCCAGTGGAGCTTAGTGGCTAGGATGTTTACTAAGGAGTATTGGTAGTAGCAATGCTTGTAAGAAGGAAAGAAAGGAAGCAAAGCTGGACAAAGGGAAAGCAAGCTGTGATGCAAACTCAACAAGATCCTACAAGGACCTTTGGAGCTAGACTGATCCTTCATAATTGTCCCAAGTTTGGCCAAGATTGCTGGATCTTTATATTTCCTATGAATCAAACATTAGATGTGGGCCACCTGGAAAGGGGCCTTGGCTATGGCAGCTATTAAGCAAGCTTCAGCTAGCAGTGGTTCTCAACCTTGGCTGCACATTAGAATCACCTGGGAATCTTTTTAAAATCCTGATTTCTGGGCCTCATCCTCTGGAAATTCTGTTTCTTTGTTAC
>NW_005871050.1:19374986-19393301 GCF_000147115.1 Myotis lucifugus | reverse complement strand
CCCCAGTAATGGCTATGTTAGTGCTTGCTACCTACAGATGAATGAAACATGCAGTAACCTTCCATTGCTGCTAATGTAGAACTACAGTTGTCTGTATTGTGTTTGTATACATATTTATAAAGTTCTTTAGATTGCACAATGATTGGAAGATTGTCATTTTAAGAGTCATGCTTATATAATTTAACTTTTTATTTAAAACTTGCTTTTCCATTTTATTATCATTTTAGGAGAAACTAATTCGAGATATTGCTCATTGTCACGGAATTTTGATCACTTCCTACTCCTACATTCGACTGAGGCAAGATGATATTAGTAGGCATGACTGGCACTACGTGATCTTGGATGAGGGACACAAAATTTGAAGTCCCACTGAGCTAAAGGCTGTCTTCAGACAGCACTCACAGCAGCTGGGTGTAACAAGTCCTGCTCTGAAGTGAGATTTAAGCAGTGCACGAATTCCAACACAATACCCCTGTAATCATACTCCTAACCACGTGAGCCTCATCAGTCTCAGTTTGATGGAATCACGTATTCCAGCTCAGGGTGAATGTTTCCAGTCCTGGAGGCTGAGCAGCCAAAAATTTTTTTCTCAGCTCATGATCTGTTTAAAGTTTTCCTGGCCCCAGCAGTGTTCCCCAGATGCAGCTCAGCAGAGAGTACATTCTAGCTGTGGTAGAATGCCAACCAAAAGTTTTCCCTGGACCCACTGGATGCACGAGTTAATGTTGTCTGTGTAGGCCAAGATTTCCTCCTTAACTTGCTTGCCAGGTGAGAGTTCTCTGCCTGAACCTTTGTGAACTCAATGCCCAGGATTTGCTCACCAGTCATCTGTACACTAGTGTAGAATTTCCTTGTGGGCACCAATAGTCCAGCCTTCAAGAAGTTCCCTCTAGCTCTCCATATACCCAGTTAAGAGCCCTTCCTCTAAAGACCCCAATTATTTAGGTTTACTTTGCTCTGTGTATATGAGAGAATAATGATGGACAATGTTTTGCATGCTTTCATGTGTACTTATTGGCTATTTATACATAGTCTTTTGTGAAATTGTCAAATACTTTACCCAGTTTTTAGGAGATATTTATTCCTGGACAAGTTTGTTTTCTCTTTTGAGTTAAGATTATCAATGGAGAAGCTAATTAACCTGTTGTTATTGCTAGGCAAGAATTCAGTTTAGATGACTTAAAGGGCACAATTGATAATACTTTGACCGCAAACTACTCTGGTGTTTTGATGTGAAGCTTTTGACAAGAACCTAGAAACATAGGTGTCCCCCATAATTTCAAACCAATATACATTTTTGTTGCTTTGTGTTTGCATATGTAGTTCTTCCCCATAGAAAAACATTCACCACCATACTGCTTGACATTCCAGGTGCACACGTGAGAAACAGACCACATCTCTAAACGCACACCCAATTGCATTGCTTGAAATCGTTCTCTCTAAAGAAAATGCAGTGTTACTCCTCCTCAAACAACAATCATTCTCTAAGAGGACGGTGAAAGCAGAAGTTATAAATTAGGTACTCCTTTAACACAGAGAAGAGGATAAGAATACAGGTTTTGTGTTGAGAGATTTAGAGGTGCAAGATGCAGAGAAAACTGGGGAACAATGCAATTGAACTGGAATTAGCATCCATTTGCTTGCTCTGTAACCTCTCTTGTATGGAATATTTAAAGCAAAGCCCATGGTTTTGTTTCTATGCTACTGGGATCCAAGGATTGGACCTCTATCCTGCAAGTGCATTCACATATTGGAAGATGGTATCTATTGGAACTGAAATTGAATCACAGTAGTGGATGTATACTAGGCTTAAAAGTTATGTAATCCTAACCCCTCAGTTCATAAAAGGTTGAAACCACTTAGAAAGGAAAGTAAATGCCAAAAGGTGAATTAAATTAGTCTCTGATTTAGGTTACCAAAGGATTAGTCAGATTTTTTCCTCTACACCACTTACTTAAATTGTATTGCTTTCAGTGTGGTTTGGTTTGCATTATAATCGAGTTCTAAATTTCGTTCTTAGGGGCTGTCCTGCTAAAGTGGAAAAGGGCATTGCTGGTTCTTGTTGCCCTCCAAGCCTCATTCCTATTGTTGCTATTTTCTCCTCTAATAATGTTTTCATTTTCTGTTCTCTGGGGCCCATTTTATTTTATATTTTAAATTTCTCTCTAAGATTATCTCACCATAAATTCATTTTGCTTGTTCTAATACTTCATATAAATCCAATCATACGGCCCATATTTTTTGCTTGTGGCTTCTGTATTGGCAAAATGTTGGTAAGTTTAATCCATGCTGTTGTATGTATAAATTGTTCCTTTTTGAATCGTATTTCATTGTATGACTATACCACAATCTGTTTACCTATGTTCCTGTTAATTGATATTTGGGTCCTTTTCAGTTTTGACTTTTCTGACAAAAGTTGCTATAAACATTCTTATACAAGTATTTTGGTGGATGTTATTTTTATTTCTGTTGGGTAAAACTTGGGAAGGTGTATGCTTAACTTTATAAGAAACTGCACGTTTCCATGTAATTGTATCACTTTACATTCCCCCTCAGTGATGTATGTGGGGGGGGGGGGTCCTAGTTGCTCAACAAATTTCCAGCATACAGTATTGGAGACCTAATTTTATATTTGAGCCACTCTAATATGTGTGAAGAGCTTATCAGATTGTGGTTTTAATTTTCATTTTCCTCATGACTAATGCTCTTGAGCATCTTCCCCCCAACTACATAGCTATTATTAACATACTAGAGGCCTGGTGCACAAAAATTTGTGCACTCGGGGGGGGGGGTTCCTCAGCCCAGCCTGTGCTCTCTCGCAGTCTGGGACCCTCGGGGGATGACCACCTACTGGCTTAGGCCCGCTCCCTGGGGGATTGGGCCTAAGCTGGCAGTCAGACTTCCCTCTGGCAGCCTGGCAGCCCTCGGGGGATGTCCACTTGCCATCGGGGAGCAGGCCTAAGCTGCAGTCAGACATCCTTAGCGCTGCTGAGGAGGCAGGAGAGGCTCCCACAACGACAGCTGCACTGGCAACCATCAGCCTGGCTTGTGGCTGAGCAGAGCTCCCCCTGTGTGAGCGCACTGACCACCAGGGGGCAGCTCCTGCATTGAGCATCTGCCCCTTGGTTGTCAGTGTGTGTCATAGTGACCAGTCATTCCCAGTCGTTCTGCTGTTAGGGTCAATTTGCATATTACCCTTTTATTATATAGGATAGAGGCCTGGTGCATGGGTGGGGGCCAGCTGGTTTGCCATGAAGGGTGTCCCGGGTCAGGGTGGGGGTCCTGCTGGGGTGCCTGGCCAGCCTGGATGAGGGGCTGAGGGCAGTTTTCAGGCTGGCTAAGCCCCCCAGCGGGGACCCTTACCCCATGAGGGTGTGGCCAGCCTAGGTGAGGGGCTGATGGCTGTTTGCAGGCTGGCCAAGCCCCCCAGTGGGGACCCTCACCCCATGAAGGTATGGCCATCCTGGGTGAGGGGCTTATGGCTGTTTGCAGACTGGCCACAGCCCCCAGCCACCCAAGCTCCCAGTGGAGGCTGGCTGGAAGCAGGTATCTGGGATTTATTTGTCTTCTATAATTGAAACTTTGTTGCCATGAGTGGAGACTGCAGCTGGCTCAGGGCAGGCGGGAACCTTGGTTTTCTCCGTCACCAGGGCAACCAAGCCTCCTGCTTGCTCCAGCTTGGTGGCTGCCAGCCGCCATCTTGGTTGGGTTAATTTGCATATAGTCGCTCTGATTGGCTGGTTGGCATGGCTTGGGGTGTAGCGAAAGTACGGTCAATTAGCGTCTTTGTCTTTTATTAGTGTGGCTAACATGTGAGTTTAATGTGCACATTGTGATCATTTGGTACACATATATATATATATATATATATATATATATATATATATAATAAGCTAATTAGACCAGACATCTTCTGGACGACCTTCCAGACGTCCTTCCGGACAAAGCCATGGTGTGGGGGCCATGGTAGGGGTGATCAGGCTGGCAGGGGAGAGCAGTTAGGAGGATCAGGCCATCAGGGGAGAGCAGTTAGGGGTATCAGGCTGGCAGGGGAGAGCAGTTAGGAGCCAGCGGTCCTGGATTGCGAGAGGGATGTCCAACTGCTGGCATTCCAACATCCCCCAAGGGGTTCCAGATTGGAGAGGGTTCAGGCCGAGCTGAGGGACACCCCCCCACACACACACACGAATTTCCTTCACCGGGCCCCTCTAATATATATATATATTGTTACCAAAATAAAGTTAATGTTTCCATCCCTTCTTTTGGGTGTGGTGATAACATTTAAGAGTCATGAACTGATATTCAAATATTGAACAAGTCATGCATTCCTGGAATAAACAGCAGTATTCTTTGATGCATTAAGCATTTGTATATGCTGGATTATAGTTGCTAATTTTGTTAAGAATTTTTATATTTATTGTTGTGAGGGTTACTGATTTTTAATTTTCTTGTAATTTTTTTGCCAGGTTTTCACATCAGGGTAATGTTGACCTCATATAATGAATTGTAAAGAGAACTCTCTTCCTCTATTTTTCTATAGAGGTTTCTATAAGATTGATATTATTTGTTCTTTAAATGTTTGATAAAAATCCACCAGTGAAACTGTTTGGGTCTAGGTATTTGTTAAGGTTTTTATTATTAATTACATTTCTTAATAAATATAACTCAATTGAAGGTGTTTTTTTATTTATTTCTTCTGGGTCAGTTTTGTTAAGTAATGTTTTGTAAGGAATTTGTCCATTCATCCAAGATGTTGAATTTAGTAGCTGAAAGATTTTCCCAATAATATCCTTTTAATGTCTGTAGGATCTGTAATGATATTCTCTCTTTCAATTCTGAGTAAATTGTGTGTGTTTTTCTTGATTAATAATGCTAAAGATTTATCATTTTCATTAACCATTTCAAAGAACTGTGTTCATTTTTCTCTCTGATTATTCTTTTTATTTTAGTAAATTTATTGTGGTGCTATCTATATTTATAAAAGCCTAAGCGACCATTAGTACCAGTCAACAGAACAACCGGTTGACTGGTCGCTATGACCCGCACTGACCACCAGGGGGCAGATGCTCAACTCAGAGCTTCTCCCTGGTGATCAGTGTATACTCCCACAGTTAACCTCCCGTGGCTGGCCAACCTCCTGCGGTCCCTCCCCTTGGCCCAGCAGGCCCAATTGGCCTGATGGGGACTGGGAGAGATGGCCCCATTGGTCCCGATGACCAGCCAGGCCAAGGGACCCCACCCATGCATGAATTCATGCACCGGGTCTCTAGTTGGTTAATAAAATTATATAGGTTTCAAGTGTACAAGTCTGTATATTGCATTATATGTTTGCCACCCAAAGTCAAGTCTCCTTCCATCACCATATATTTGATCCCCTTTACCATTTTCCATCTCCTCTCCACCTCTCTCCCTCTGTTTCCCTCTGGTAACCACCATACTATTGTCTGTGTTTATGAGTTTTTGCTTGTTTGTTGCTTTCAGTTTTATATCCCACATATAAGTGAAATCATATGATTCTTGACTTTTTCTGTCTAACTTATTTTTGATTAGCATGATATTCTCAAGATCCATTATTCTTTCTGTTTCATTAAATCTTGTACTTTTAAAAAATTTTCCTCCCATTTATTTTATTGATAATTAACTTTTCTTTTTTTATATTCCTAAGGCAAAAACACACATAATCTATTTTGAATGTTTCTTTTCTACTAATATAAGCATTTAAATGATATATATAGTAACTAATTTAGCTGCTTTCTACAGATTTTGATATATTGTGTTTTCATTATTTTTCAGCTGAAGTACTTAAAAATAATTTCCTTTTATTTTTTTTGATCTGTGGGTTATTTTAGATGTGTGATATTTAATTTCCAAACATTTAAAAATTTTCTAATATTATTAACTTCTATTTGAATTATATTGTTATCAGGAATACATCTTGTAAGATTTCACAAGTGTTGGTGAGGATATAGAGAAAAGGGAAACCTCATGCACTGTTGGTGGGATCGTGAATTGGTGCAGCCACTATGGAAATCAGTATAAAGTTTCCTCAAATTGCCAAAACTGGTTTGGCTCGGTGGATAGAGCGTCAGCCTGCGGACTGAAAGGTCCCAGGTTCGATTCCGGTCAAGGGCATGTACCTGGGTTGCGGGCACATCCCCAGTGGGAGATGTGCAGGAGGCAGCTGATCGATGTTTCTCTCTCATCGATGTTTCTAACTCTCTATCTCTCTCCCTTCCTCTCTATAAAAAATCAATAAAATATATTTAAAAAAAATAAAGTTTCCTCAAAAAAATTAAAACTAGAACTATAATATGACCAGCAATTCCACTTCTGTGTATTTATCAAACATTTTTATTTAATGATATATAGTTCATCACTTAGCATATGGTCTATGTTGATGAATATTCTATGTGAAGTTAAAGTTATTTTCTGATATTACTGAGTATAATATTCTATAAGTGTCATGTAGGTCCATATTGTTGATAATGTTGTCCATCTCTTCTGCATTTTAATAATTTCTTTTCAGTTTAATCGAATAAGGGTGCATAATCCCTAACCAATATTGTTCATTTCTCAATTTCTCCTTTTAGTTGTCAGTTTTTACTTCATGTATTTTGAAAACTGTTATTAAGATCATAGACTTTTAGGATATTGTCTTTCTCTTGAATTGCTCTTTTTATCACTTGCAACATTCATATTTATCTATGATAATGATCTTTGTTTCACAATTTGCTTTTATCTTTCTTTTTACATTGTTTCACTTTCAATCTATTTCTCTCTCTCTCTCTCTCTCTCTCTCTCTCTCTCTCTCTCTCGTCCATGGTATTTTTTTTCTTTTTTTAAAATGTATTTTTATTATTTAAAGTATTACAGATGTCCCATTTTCCCCCATTGACCCCCTCCACCCAACTCCCACCTCCTCCTCAGGCCTTCACTGCACTATTGTCTGTGTCATGGATTATGCATATAAGTGCAACACCTGAAGACAGTGTATATTTGTGTCCAGTTTGATAATAAATGACTCTTACTGTTTTTGTATTTTAGTTGTTTCTCTCTCTCTCTCTCTCTCTCTCTCTCTCTCTCTCTCTCTTTTGGGTTAATAAAATAGTATTTTATTTAATTTTCTCTGTTGTCTTCTGCAATGCTCTGCTTGGACTCCACCACTCTGTGTTGAGGTTGGAATTGTACACTAGTAGAGAGCCTAGAGTGAACATGCTGCTCATTTCTTCTGTTGCTCTTCTTTAGCAACCTGTGAAGCTTTTTATCCAGTTCCTGAAAACAACTGCTTCATATACTTTGTTCAGTTTATAACTGTTTACAATGGGAGGGAAAATCTGGTACTACTTACATCAACATTATGGAATTATGAAGTTAGTTTTTTAGATTCTTCTAATGATTTTTTTGATCCCTCCTTTTTTTTTAACCTCATGGCTCTCTCTCCTTTTTCGCTACTCCCTGTCAGATATCCTGCTTCTATCATCTAGCTCTCAGAATCTATAAGTAACTTTCTTAAAAGTTTCATCTGAGGAAAAAGTTAGGGTTGTGATATTTTTCTGATATTTTTAGTTCTCCTTCTCAAGATTTACCAGTCAGTGAATTTTGTCTACCAGGAATTGATTTGAGTATTATCTTAGGCACTTCTATTTTTCACTTATTTTAATAATTTAGAACTTTCTTTTAAAGTAAAGTATTTAATAATTACACTACGAAAATATTTTGTGTGGACTCTACTTCCTGAGGACTTATGGTAAACTAAGAACACTAAATCATAAATAAAAGAACTAGAATTTTGATCCTAGTCTATCATTAAGTGTCTGACCTTTGGAAAACCATTTAAAATAGAAACTAAGCTAGATGGTTCTTAAGGCCTGTTCCACCTATGAGATTCCATATGCAAGTAAGATATATTTATTCTTCATCTCTCATTTGGGGGGATGAAGGATGCATGTAGGACTCCTTGATATTATAAGAACAGAATGTGCCTCAGTGGGTAAACTTCTAAGCCAATACAAACTCACTCCATATCTTCTGCTTTGGCTTAATCCTTTGGTTTCCCTTAATCTCAGTATTTTCCATCATTCTGGAATGTTTGGGATCTTTTGTTGTTGTTGTCTTTCCTGATGAAACTTAAGGCTACTTTTTAAGAAGTGTTTTTTTTTTCATAGATTTGAGAGTATCATGTAAAGTCATAACTTGAGTTTTTGTATATCAATGATTTGAGTAGCTTGGTTTTCAAGAAAACAACTGCTTCAGTTCTCACTCTTAAGAAAGCAGCTCCCAGAGATGGCAATTCTCTCAACTAAGACTGCATTGCCAGTGAAGTATAAGGAAAATTGTTTATCATTTTCTCCCTAGAAGAAAAATAATCTATATATATAAAATCCTAATATGCAAATAGACTGAACCGTGGAACAACCAAACAAACAACCGGTTGCTATGACATGCGCTGACCACCAGGGGGTGCACACGGAACATGGTGGGTGTTGGCAGCAGGCAGCAGAGTGTGGAACATGGCAGGGGTCAGCTGCAGCGGGATGGTGGATCAGGTGAGTGGGGGCACCAGAACAAGGGGGGGGCACTGGTCACTGTCATCGGGGCAAGGCTCTGGTGGTTACTGAAAATTCTTTGCTCCTATGTGCCATGGTCCCACCCAGTGCTTGCACCTGCTGCTGGCGCTGGCCCTGCTTGCACCTGCTGATAGCGCCAGCCCTGTTCACGCCAGCTGCTGGTGACTGCCTCAATTGCTCCGCGCTGTCAGCGGCTGTGAGCAGGGCCAGCGCAGTCAGCATGTAGGAGCAGCGGTGGTGGGAGCGGGGCTGCTGGTAGACAGGGACCAGGGGCCACAGAGGGAGGGGCCATGCAGAGGGCATGAGGATGGGCCGAGACCCGCCCTGTGCCCACCGCAGCCTTGTGGCCCACAGATCCTTTCAAGGTGCATGAATTCATGCACTGGGACCCTAGTAATAATAATAATAACCCCTGCTTCAATCCAGAACTGACAGCCTTTTTAACCAAGTAAAAGGGAATAATAGAAGTTCAGCATATGGCCAAGTGATGTGTGCAAGTGTGTTTACAAAAGTAAAAGAAACAACCTTGTGAATCTATGTTAATGTTGTGCCTTAGGTTGATGGGTGTGCCTTAAAAAAAGGTTTTGTTCCCTGGCCGGATTGCTCAGTTGGTTGGGGTGTCATCCCATACACCAAAGGTTGTGGGTTTGATTCCCAGTCAGGGAACATACCTAGGTTGCATGTTTATTCCCATTGGGACGCATATGGGAGGCAAACAATCAATATTTCTCTCTTACATTGATGTCTGCTTCCTCTTTAAAATCAATAAAAATATATCCTTGGGTGAGGATTTTTTAAAAAAGTTTTGTTATAAATATAGGGAGTTAAGAATTTTTTTCCAATGGCATAGGTAAAAGGATTATTAATTATAATTAGCTGAAATTTAGAGAGTATTTACCTCAGTAAACCCAGTTCTACTTAAAAATTCAAGTTCTTTAAAAAATTATTGTAAGGTTGGTAAATCAAGGCTCCATTCAGAATATGCCAAAAGATCCAGTCCATTCTATCAAAAATTCAGCTCCTACTCTGGTTATTTTGATTCTGAGACTATACAAGGCTGAGCAAAAGTATGTTTACATTTGTGAGTATGCAAAACACAGTTTATTCTTATATGAGCATTTATTAATTATTGTATTATTTTCCATACGAACCCTTGCAATCCTATGTTTGCCCACCTAATATTTTTAATGAGTACTTGATTATTTTGGCAAAGTTTCCATTGTGGCAGTATGGAGAGGAGTGTGGAATTTTTATAGCAACTTGATAACACCGAAAATTGAAACTGGCAGGCATCTTAGACTGTACACTTTGCTTACATATGAGAAAATCTAGATCAAGCATGTCAAACTCGCAGCCCATGGGCCGCATGTGGCCCACAATGAATATTTTTGAGGCCCAGCCAATAGAATGGCATGTAAGAAATGTTTTAATAAAAATTTCATAACTTAATTTTTACAATATCCTGTTATACCTAATTATTAATAACAAACTACAACATTCGCTGACTGATTACTATAATCGTGCTGCAGTCATTTCCCTTATTAGCATTACACACAGGTGCACCATTTCTCTCCACTAATACTAGCAGTGAATATTTTAGCAGCCGATTGCCATGTCATTAGTCTTGGACTGACTTGTTTGGTGTGTGCGCAACAGGAAATATTTCGCTTTCGGAGAACAAGAAAAATAGGTTTATTTGTGTTACGCTTATTAATTTGTGCAGTTATTCAGTGTCTGGTAAGTTAATGTTCAAGAAAAAAATGTTAATTTTTATTAAAATGTTCTATTATTTTATGTTAACCATTACTCATTTATTTCTGCCCTTTGTATTCAGCATGTCTCTATCGTAATAAACCTATGTTTCTATGAAAATTGAAGCTTTTGTTTTTTTTTGTGGCCCACATATACTTAAACCTTGTTTATTTGGCCCATGTTAGCCTTTGAGTTTGACATGCTTGATCTAGATCCTTAAAAATATTGAAATAATACCCTATATAACTATGGTGAAGGAGGAATTTGTGATATGGAATTTAATGATAATAGTTAATAATTTTGGGCACTTAACTTGATATTTAATATTTTTGAGATTTAATCTGTGATATGCTCTAATCAATATTTGGTAAATATTATATCATTTAATCCTAAACACTACCACTTAAGTTAGATATTTTAACCACAAAAACTAATGCATAGGTTGAATAAGTGATTTGCCCAATGTTATATAGGGGTAGGCAAAAGTATAGTTGTGTGCATGGAAAAAAATACAATAATTAATAAAAAATAATATAAGAATAAACTCAGTCTTTTGAGTCCTCACAACTGTAAATCTGCTTTTGCCAACCCCTGTATAGTTAGTAATTGTTAGAGTTGGAGTTTAAATCCAGATAGTCTGATTAGATTTAACAACTCTCTTTTTTTAAAATATATTTTATTGATTTTTTACAGAGAGGAAGGGAGAGAGATAGAGAGTCAGAAACATCGATGAGAGAGAAACATCCATCAGCTGCCTCCTGCACATCTCCCACTGAGGATGTGCCCGCAACCCAGGTACATGCCCTTGACCGGAATCGAACCTGGGACCTTTCAGTCTGCAGGCCTACGCTCTATCCACTGAGCCAAACCAGTTTCGGCATAGATTTAACAACTCTCTTGCACTACCTCCAAATTATTAGTAATAGCTAGATTGTTGCATTTGTAAACATCAATCAAAATATAAACTATCAACAATACTCAGCAATAAACTCTACTTCTTTAGATCTCTTGCTTCTAGGGTGGACAAAATGTTACTTTACTTTAAATATCAGCACTTATCCTATATAATAAAAGGCTAATATGTAAATTGCCCCCTCAATCAGGAGTTCGACCAGGGGTGGGGCTGGCCTGCCAACTGCTCACGGACCCTCCCCCCAGCCAGCCCAGCCCAATTGGCCCGGATCAGGGTGGGCCAGCTG
Organism: Myotis lucifugus; assembly: GCF_000147115.1. Classification (NCBI taxonomy): domain Eukaryota; kingdom Metazoa; phylum Chordata; class Mammalia; order Chiroptera; family Vespertilionidae; genus Myotis; species Myotis lucifugus. The sequence goes on along the minus strand of NW_005871050.1, from coordinate 19,381,783 downwards.
GACCCCACCCATGCACAAATTCATGCACCGGGACTCAAGTATAGTATAAACTACTTATTTATCTAATAACAAATAATCTAATACAGAATCTATCTTTTTTCATGGGGTGTTTTATATCATGATTTGCAATGTGGCAGTATAGCACAGTGGCTAAACACAAGCTTTAGAGTCAGACAGACATAGGTACAACTCCTAGCTCTGCCCTTTATTACTTTTATAACTTTGGTTGAGTTGCTTGATTTTGTCTTTGCCTAGTCAGATTTATTTCACACCACACTTCTTAGTTTTCTCATCCTGGATATGGGGATGATAACAATACCAAATAGGGATGAAGATAATATTGTCTACTTCATAGGGTTGTTGTGAGGATTAATTTATATTGATTAAAAATCCCTTAGCACAGTGCCTCACATAGTAAGTACTCAAAATGTATCTTCTTTGAAGATTATGAATTAGTTAATAGATTATTATTAATCTAGAGTGACTAACTATGTACTGTCATTCTTGATCCAGGGCTTTCTTTGCCAGGTCTTTAACTAAACTCATCTTCACTTAATCCAGTGGTTCTCAACCTTCTGACCCTTTAAATACAGTTCCTCATGTTGTGACCCAACCATAAAATTATTTTCGTTGCTACTTCATAACTGTAATGTTGCTACTGTTATGAATTGTAATGTAAATATCTGATATGCAGGATGGTCTTAGGTGACCCCTGTGAAAGGGTCGTTCGACTGCCAAAGGGGTCGCGACCCACAGGTTGAGAACCGCTGAAACCATTCCTTTAGTCACTATCATCTACTTGGTGGTGGTGGTAGTGGGGAGTGATTTATGGACTGAGTTGCAGTACTTCAGAATTTTTAAGGGATTTGCATCTCTTGCCAAGCTTTACTGTGTTTCTGATTCCAGTTCTAAATTGTATTTTTCCCTGATGATTTAGAGTAAACTAATGATTTCTATAGCAACAGCACCAAGGGATAACTCTGTAACAAAAATTTGGCATTTGTGATATCATTAAAAACCCTTTATGGGCATCTCAAAAAGACTAGACATGATCAGATATAAATTTTTTGAAATCCATACTAGCCTGGATTATTATATTTTTATTTCTCTAGAACACATTCTCTTCTCTGCAGAATAAGTATCCAAAAACTAAACTATAATCATGTCTAGCTCTCTTCTTTGAATCCCTCAAGGTCTTTTCATTGTCTTAAGATGGTGGTTCTAAAATTATGATCTGTGAGATCCTTAGAGGTCTGTGAGATAAATTTCAATGTCAAAACAATATTCATAATAATATTGAGATATTATTTACTATTTTTACTTTAATTTTTTTCATAAGCATACAACAGAGTTTTCCAGAGTTTATGTGACATTGACATGTCACTAAATTGGTGGAAGTCAGATGTGAGAATCGGCTCATTTTCTATATAAGCCAGACATTGAAGAGATTTGCAACACACTCTTTTTCCTTAACATGTAATGAATTTTTAATTATTTTAAACTAGAGGCTTGGTGCACAAATTCATGCACCAGTGGGGTCCCTCAGAATGGCCTGTGGGATTGGGCTGAATCCAGCTCTCTGACATCCCCCGAGGGGTCCAGGATTGTGAGAGGGTGCAGGGCAGGTTGAGGGACCCCACCAGTGCACAATTGGGGCCAGGAAGAGATGTAGCAGGTTGGCCAGACAGGGAGGGAACACAGGAGGGCTCCAGGGCATGTTTGGCCCATTTCTTTCAGTCCCGATTGGCCAGACCCCAGCAACAAGCTAACCTACCAGTTGGAGCATCTGCCCCCTGGTGGTCAGTGCATGTCATAGCAACTGGTCGACTGGTCGATTGTCTGCTGCCTGGTAGTCAGTGCACATTTTAGCGAGTGGTTGAGTGACTTTAGCATATCATTAGCATATTACACTTTGATTGGTTGAATGGATGACTGGATTACCAGACACTTAGCATATTAGGCTTTTATTATATAGGATGATTAAATATTTTTAATATTTGCCCATTTTAATTTATAATATTTTAAGTATTAACAGATATGACACATAAACTGAAGCTCTTTGGAGCCCTCCATAATTTTTAAGAATATAACTGGGTCCTGAGACCAAAAAGTTTGCAGACTGTTCCTTTAAATTAAAGTCCAAACTCTTATATGGTTCCCTAGCCATCATGGTTTGGCCCCTGCATTCTTATCCAGCTTTCTCTCTCTGCCTCTTAACCTATGTCCTAACCACACTGAATTTTCTGTTGTTGTTGTTTTTTTTTTTTTTTTTGCTCTTTCACCCATATAACATAACATTCCTTCTTTTAGGAATCCCCTCCTTCTTTTACTTGACTAAATCTTACTCATACTTCAAATTCAGAATTAGATTACCTCCATTAAAGTTGTACCTCTCTTGGCAATCATCAGACTATGATAATTTTGTTTGTTTTCCCACTAGATCATAAACTGTATAAGGGCAGGCACTATTGGTTATTCATACTGTTTTTCTCCTAGGGCAGTAAAGTACTAAGTAAACACTTTTTGAAGTGAATTTGAGTGAACTGAATAGAAAGTTTGATAGTGTTTCTAAAAATTTTATGTAAGATCAACTACTGCAATTTAGTACCTGGTATTCTTCTTGAGTTAGCTGGATGCATAAGGTTTTACCAATTCTACAGAACTTTGAAGGATAAACATCTTCAGTCATACACATCATAAATGAAAAAAAAAAAACTTCTTGGTTCTTCATCTCTATCATCTGTCAATCCACTTTCAAGTTAACATCTTATTTCTATACTAGAGGCCCGGTGCACAAAAATTTGTGCACTCGTGGGGGGGGGGGGAGAGGGTCCCTCAGCCCATCCTGTGCCCTCTCGCAGTCTGGGACCCCTCAGGATATAATGACCTGCTGGCTTAGGCCTGCTCCCGGGTGGCAGAGGGCAGGCCCAATCCCTAGGTGCAGCCCCTGGTCGGCTCAGAGCAGGGCCGATTGGGGAGTTGGGGCGCTGCCCCCTGTCATGCACAGAGCAGGGCAGATCGGGAGGTTGTGATGCCACCCCTAGTCATGCTCAGGGTACAGCTGATTGGGGGGTTGGGTCACCACCCCCTGTCACACTCAAGGCAGGGTCGATAGGGAAGTTGCGGCGCCACCCCCTGTCATGCACAGAGCAGGGCCGATCAGGGGGTTGGGGCATTGCCCCCTGTCATGCACAGAGCAGGGCCCATCAGGGGGGTTGGGGCTCCATACCCTGTCACACACAGAGCAGGGCCAATCAGGGGGTTGAGGAGCTCCCCCGTGTCACGCACAGAGCAGGGCCGATCAGGGGGTTGAGGAGTTCCCCCCTGTCACGCACAGAGCAGGGCTGATCAGGGGGTTGAGGAGCTCCCCCCTGTCATGCACAGAGTAGGGCCGATCAGGGGGTTGGGCAGCTCCCCCCTGTCACGCACAGAGCAGGGCCGATCAGGGGGTTGGGGCGCCGCCACTGTCACACTCAGGGCAGGGCCGATGGGGAGGTTATGGCTCTACCCTGTCACACACAGAGCAGGGCCCATCAGGGGGTTGGGGCGCCGCACCCTGTCATGAACAGAGCAGGGCGGATAGGGAGGTTGTGGCCCCCACCCCCTGTCACACACAGAGCTGCAGGGCGATCAGGGGGTTTTGGGCGCTGCCCCCTGTCACGCTGATCCCGGTGCTGGGAGGCATATTACCCTTTTACTATATAGGATAGAGGCCTGGGGGCCAGCTGGTTTGCCCTGAAGGGTGTCCTGGATCAGAGTGGGGGTCCCCACTGGGGTGCCTGGCCAGCCTGGATGAGGGGATGATGACTGTTTGCAGCTGGTCATACCCCCTTCAGGGTGGGGGTCCCCACTGGGGTGCCTGGCCAGTCTGGGTGAGGAGCTGAGGGCTGCTTTCAGCCTGGCAATTGACTGAAACTCCCAACCACTCCTTTTTTCCTTTTTCTTTTTTTTTTTTATTCTGGGCCAGCTTTAGCTCTGGATCTAGCTCTGAGGCTTCCGCTGCTATAATGGAAACAATGTATAACTCTAGCTCTGAGATCCCAGCTGGCTGAAAACTGGTTTCTGGGGTTTTGTTTATCTTCTATATTTGCAACATAGTTTCTTAGAGTTGTAGCTCAGAGGCCGGCAAGTCAGGCAGGGAACGTTGGAGTCTGGAGTCCCTGGAGCAAGCAAGCCTCATGCTTGCTTCCAGCTGCCTGGCTGCTGGCCGCCATCTTGGCTGACAGTTAATTTGCATAAGGATATGCTGATTAGCCAATGGGAAGGGTAGCGGTCATACGCTAATTACCATGTTTCTCTTTTATTAGTGTAGATAAGATAAGTGACATTGAACATCTTATCATATGTATATTGACCATATGCATATCCTCTTCTGCCCAATTTTAATTGGGTTATTTGTTTTTTTAGTGCTAAGTTGTATGAGTTCTTTATATATTTTGGATATTAACCTATTATGGGATGTATCATAGACAAATATTTTCTTCCATTCAGTAAGGTGTCTTTTCATTTTGTTCCTGGTTTTCTTTGTTGTGCAAAAAAGTTTTTAGTTTGATGTAGTCCCATTTGTTTATTTTTTCTTTTGTTCCCCTTGTCTGAGAATTCATATCCAAATATTTATATACTTGATGCCCATTGCAATAGAAGATTCGTGCAATAGGCCTTCCTTCCCCTGGCTGCCGACACCGGTTTTCCTCTGGCACCCAGGACCCAGGCTAGGCTTCTCTGCTGGGGCCACAGCAGCAAGGCTTGGTTTCTCTGCTCGGGCAACAACAGCAAGGCTTGGCTTCTCCACTCCAGCTGCAGTGAGCCTTGGCTTCTCCAGCTGCCATGGAGAAGCCAAGCCTCTTAAGTCTTTAGTCATCTTCAGTCTTCAGTCGTCTTCAGTCTTTGCTCCGTGCCTGGATATGCAAATTAACTGCCATCTTTGTTGGGTTAATTTGCATGCCCATACTGATTGGCTGGTAGGCATAGCAGAGTTACACTAATTTGCATGTTTCTCTTTTATTAGTATAGATATAAAAACCAAGTGACTGAAACGACCAGTCACTATGACATGCACTGTGGCTGGCCAACCAGCCTGATCAGGGGCAGTGCTGACCAGTCAACCTCTCACGTTCCCTCCCCTGAGCTGGCCCAGCCCCAATTAGCCCATTCGACCCCACTCATACATGAATTCATGCACCAGGACTCTAGTATATATATCATTAAGAACAATGACAAAAAGTTTACTGCCTAACTTTCTTCTATGAGTTTTATGGTTTTGCATCTTATATTTAACTCTTTAATCAGTTTTGAGTTTATTTTGATATATAGTGTAAGAAAATGGTCTAGTATCATTTTTGCATGTATTTATCCAGTTTTCCCAGCACCATTTATTGACTAGACTGTGCTTATCCCATTGTATGTTCTTCCCTCCTTTGCCATAGATTAATGGCCCGTATAGGTGTGAGTTTGTTTCTGGGTTATTCTGTTCCATTGATCTATACATCTTATGCCAGTACCATGTTGTTTTGATTACTGTGGGCTTGTAGAATAGTTTTATCAATGGTAGCATGATACGTCCAACTTTGTCCTTCTTAAGATTGCTGTGGCTATATGGGGTCTTTGTGTTTCCATATAAATTTTTGGATTATTTGTACCAGTTCTATAGTAAATGCCATTGGTATTTTGATATTGATTGTGTTGAATCTATATATTCCCTTTGGTACTATGGACATTTTTTACATTAATTGCTCCTATCCATAAGAAATAGTTTATGCTTTCATTTATTTGCTTCCTCTTCAATTGCGTTCTTCCGTGTCTTATTATTTTCAGAGTTCAGACATTTTACCTCTTTGGTTAAATTTACTGGTAGGTATTTTTGATGCAATTGTAAATGGGATGTTTTCTTAATTTCTTTTCTGATGTTTCATGATTGGTACATAAAATTGCTATGGATTTCGGAATACTAATTTTTCATCCTGTAACTTTACTAAGTTCATGTATCAGTTCTAATAGCATTTTGATGGAATCTTCAGGATGTCAGCGCTGAGACCATGGGAAGGTCCCGTCGGGGAAGACAGGGCGGAAGGACTGTGTCTCCGGGCCGGGCCTTGCTGAGCGATGGAGAGGAGGCAGAGTGAAGGGAGGGAAGGGCAGGTTCACGGGAGGGAAGATGGGAGGAGGCAGAGGGAGTCAGGGAGGCTGTGAGGCCGTGCTCTGCGGCAGAGGGGGGGCCTGGATGAGGAACAGGAGGAAGTGGAGGTCGCTGGCGTCACCAGGCCCAGGCCCGGGGTCAGGCTGTGGGAACTGTGGGTGCGGACGCTGACGTCATTCCGAGGAAGCTTTGGGTTAATGCTGATGCAACAATGATGCCCCGAAAGGGCTGGGCGGCGGTTACTGAAACAACCACATCGGGACCATAGTCACACAAGTTGCTCCCAGAAACCAGGTGCAGGTGACGTCCTGACAGCGGTCGCACCTGTCCTCATGGGTCCCATTTTAAAATGCCATGAAGGCCAGGTGCCCAGCATGAGACGGGCATGGAACCCGGAGAAGGTCGGCGCTGCCCGCCTCCTCGGGCCCCCCTCACGCCCCCCTGTGAGGGCCCCCGCCCCCTCCCCCCCGGGCCCCTGATAACGGTCCACTGCTTCCGGGTCCCCCTCAGAAGCCAACCGCCAACTGCCCCGCCGGCCCGGCGGCCTCCCTCGGGCCCCCCTCACTACCCCCGGGTGAGGCCCCCCCGCCCCCTCCCCCTGGGCCCCCTGATAATGGTATATTGGGGCACTTCTTTTGGGTGCATTCGGGGGCCAATTGCC
>NW_005871050.1:19338684-19374532 GCF_000147115.1 Myotis lucifugus | reverse complement strand
CAGCCACCTGCCCCCGTTTGCGCAGAGTTGGTTGAATTAATGTAAGGTACGAACACGTAAGTTCCAAGACCCCAGAGACCTGCAAACAGGATCAGTGGAGGTCGGGCACTCCGCCTCGGTGTCGTTGTAATTTCTTCCCATAGGTCAAATTGAAGGTGAAACGTTTTTTCAAAAGAAGGTGGAGTCCTGGTCGTGATCCCGGACCGTCCCAGGCCCCAGCCGCCTGCACCCGTGACCCGCCGGCCTCGTCCACTCCGCCTCGGCCTCCGACCCGGACCGTCCCAGACCCCAGCCGCCTGCACCCGTGACCCGCCGGCCTCGTCCACTCCGCCTCGGCCTCCGACCCGCTCCTGGCCCGCAGACATGGCCACTCCTCCGCCCTCTGAGCGCCAGGGCTACCACCCCGACTGCGAGGCCGCCATCAACCAGCAGATCAGCCTGGAGCTCTACGCGGCCTCCGTGTACACCTCCCTGGCCGGCTACTTCCAGAGGCACGACCGGGCCTGGGAGCAGGGTGCCCAGTACTTCCGGAGGCGGGCCCTGAGGAAGAGGGAGCAGGCGGAGCGGCTGGGGTGGCTGCAGGGCCAGCGCGGGGGGCCGCGTCCTGCTGGGGGACGTCCCCCGGGCCGCAGCAGCACGAGTGGGACAGCGGCCTGCGGGCCCCTGGGAGCTGGCCCTGCTCCTGGCGCAGAGAGTGGACCGGGGCCTGCGGCACCTGCACCGCCTGGCCACCCACCGGGAGGATGCCCAGCTGTGCGAGTTCCTGGAGAGCCACTGCCTGCACCCGCAGGCCGCCTTCCTCCAGGAGCTGGGCGGCCACGTCAGCCAGCTGCGCCAGCTGCAGGCCCCCGAGTCCGGCCTGGAGGAGGACCTGCTGCACAAGCTCACCCTGGGGGCTGGCGAGGAGCACTGACCGGACTGCCTTCCTGAGAGCCGTGGGGGGCCTCCCTGGCCCCGGGCCCGGATGCCCGTGGCCATATTGTCCCTGCAAAACGGGCACCTCAGTTCCATGTTCAAGGTTCACTGTCTCTTCCAATAAAGTCATTGGTTCTTAAATAAATAAAGGTCTTTCTCTGATTCCTGTGAGAAAATCCCTCACATTTAAGTTTTAAAACCGGTATCCAGGAGTCTCCACCCAGGCCTCACTTGGGTGCAACTAGGGACCCTGGATGGAAGAGGGAGGAGGGATTCCATAGGATCCTGATGGAGGGAGGAGGGATTCCATAGGGTCCTGATGGAGGAGGGAGGAGGGATTCCATAGGACCCTGATGGAGGGAGGAGGGATTCCATAGGACCCTGATGGAGGGAGGAGGGATTCCATAGGACCCTGATGGAGGGAGGAGGGATTCCATAGGACCCTGATGGAGGGAGGAGGGATTCCTTAAAATCACAGGTGTGCTTGCCTCTGAAATAAGGGCGAATAGAATGGGATTGGGCAGGGATTAAAAGAAAGGATTCTTATATATAGACTACAGTTTTTGGTTTACTAAAATATGCAAATATTAATATTTGTTAACATCTGGGTAGCAAGATGGAGACCCCTTACTCTAAGGACAGAGTAAATGAAATTGCAACACTGCGGATGGTCCTTGGTCAATTGTGAGAGTAAATAGCTGCTCTGTGAATAGCAGATCTGTTTTAACTTGCTCAGCTCTAACCCTCCCCTACAATCTTCACATGCTGTCTATTTAAGAAGCAAAAAATGGGACAATTGAGAAAGATAAGTACTCTACATAAATAATCGCTCATCAGAAATATTTGCTTTGGGAGATGGCAAACAACTGCAGCAGGCTCTTTTTCAATAGCCATATTTCCTAATGTTAACTGCCATAGCCAGAGTAGGATGAATACTTGGAAGATGCTGATGTTCATACAGTAATGTAACCTCTTGTATTTAAGAGTGAAGAGAGCTCTAGAAACATTATTTGTAACACCTGATGCTCATTCATTGTATTTCATTGGCTAATTTAATATATATATATACTAGAGGCCTGGTGCACAAAAATTTGTGCATTCGGGGGGTGGGGGGAGGGGGGTCTCCCAGCCCGGCCTGTGCCCTCTCGCAGTCTGGGACCCCTCGGGAGATAACGACCTGCTGGCTTAGGCCTGCTCCTGGGTGGCAGAGGGCAGGCCCAATCCCTAGGTGCAGCCCCTGGTCGGGCTCAGAGCAGGGCTGATTGGGGAGTTGGGGCGCCGCCCCCTGTCATGCACAGAGCAGGGCGGATTGGGAGGTTGCGATGCCACCCTCAGTCACACTCACGGTGGGGCCAATTGGGGGGTTGGGGCACCGCCCCCTGTCACACTCAAGGCAGGGTCGATGGGGAGGTTGCGGAGCCACCCCCTGTCACGCACAGAGCAGGGCCAATCAGGGTTGGGGCACTGCCCCCTGTCACACACAGAGCAGGGCCCATCAGGGGGTTGGGGAGTTCCCCCCTGTCATGCACAGAGCAGGGCCGATCAGGGGGTTGAGGAGCTTCCCCCTGTCACACACAGAGTAGGGCCGATAGGGGAGTTAGGGCACCGCCCCCTGTCACCCACAGAGCAGGGCCAATCAGGGGGTTGGGGTGCCGCCACTGTCACACTCAGGGCAGGGCCGATGGGGAGGTTATGGCTCTACCCCATCACACACAGAGCAGGGCCTGTGGGGGGGGGGGGGTTAGGGCGCCGCACCCTGTCATGAACAGAGCAGGGCGGATAGGGAGGTTGTGGCCCCACCCCCTGTCACACACAGAGCTGCAGGGCTGATCAGGGGGTTTGGGCGCTGCCCCCTGTCACGCTGATCCCGGTGCTGGGAGGCATATTACCCTTTTACTATATAGGATAGAGGCCTGGGGGCTGGCTGGTTTGCCCTGAAGGGTATCCTGGATCAGGGTGGGGGTCCCCACTGGGGTGCCTGGCCAGCCTGGATGAGGGGATGATGGCTCTTTGCAGCTGGTCACACCCCCTTCAGGGTGGGGGTCCCCACTGGGGTGCCTGGCCAGTCTGGGTGAGGGGCTGAGGGCTGCTTTCAGGCTGGCGGTTGTTGACTGAAGCTCCCAACCGCTCCTTTTTTTTCTCTTTTTTTATTTTATTCTGGGCCAGCTTTAACTCTGGCTCTAGCTCTGAGGCTTCGTATCTGGTTTGTTTCCTGTTCTATAATCGAAACAATGTATAACTTCAGCTCTGAGATCCCGGCAGGCTGAAAGCTGGTTTCTGGGGTTTTGTTTAGCTTCTTATTTGCAACATAGTACATAGTTGCTTAGAGTTGCAACTCAAAGGCTGGCAAGTTAGGCGGAGAACTTTGGAGTCTGCAGTCACTGAAGCAAGCAAGCCTCATGTTCGCTTCCAGCTGCCTGGCTGCCGGCCGCCATCTTGGCTGACAGTTAATTTGCATTAGGATATGCTGATTAGCCAATGGGAAGGGTAGCGGTCGTACGCTAATTACCATGTTTCTCTTTTATTAGTGTAGATATATATATATTTTAGAGAGATAGGGAGAGGGAAAGAGGGATAGAAACATCAGTGATGAGAGAGAATCATTGATCACGCTGCCTCTTGTAGGCCCCTACTGGGGATTGAGCCTTCTTGCCCCCACCACCTGGGAATGTGACCTTCACCAAAATGTTACCCGGGACACTTCAGTCCCCAGGCTGAGGCTCTTGGCAAACCTTTTGAGCTCGGCCTGTCAGCATTTTGAAAAACCCTAACTTAAGTCTGGTGTCACATATAGAAATTTTTTGACATTTGCAACCATAGTAAAACAAAGATTTATATTATATTTTTGATATTTATTTTATATATTTAGATGCCATTTAACAAAGAAAAATCAACCCAAAAAATGAGTTCGCGTGTCACCTCTGACACTGGTGTCATAGGTTCACCATCACTGCTATCCAATGATCCAAAACAGCTAAGATTCACTTGATAATTTCAATAACGGGTACATGTAATTTCTGTTGCACATCTATCTTTCCTCTTTGGGAAAAGTATATGTCATATGACAAATGGGGACAATAGTGAACTTTTAAAGGGCTTTGAATATACTGGGCATTACCTTTAGGCTACTTGTCATTTTTCCTATGAAAATGTCACTTCCTTCTTATCCTTAAACGGAGATATTCTCCCCATGCTTCATACTGCAGGAAACAATAATATTAATATTAATAATGATATTAATAATAATACTAATTTACAAGCAATGATTTCTAGAATAGATTGAGTTCCCATTGAATCGTGGTCACTGATTTTCTATTCCTTAGCTTCATATTTTAACTTATACCAACCATATTATGTCATCTTAGCTGTATTAATATATTTAATTCTATTTCATTGATTTGCAATCTCAGCCTGCTTCACTTAACACTTACTCAGAAAGAATGTACTTCAAGGGTGAAGTCTGAAGAAAATCTTTAAAATAATCAGATAGCAAAAATTGATGGGAATTTTATTGTAGGGAAAATATGGTGTTTTTATCTTTAATTGCAATAGTTTGAGTATTGGACACACTGCCTCATACAAAAGGAGAACTGAACCAATGTGTGCTGAATAAGTAAATGAATAAAAAAATGTATTTTAGGACAAGATTCAAGTTGCTGCCATGATTGAAGAATTACGTCTAATCTGTAATTTGTGTATTAGTGTATTATTGGCTACGACCAAGAAAAATCCATGCTGCATTGAAATTGTAAAACACCTAATGCAACATGCTAAGGAGTTTACTATTTATTTGTTGGAATTTGAAGTAGATAATTATCCTGAGTATTAGGGAAAAAAGAAAAATAGATTGGTATGGATTTTAAAAGAGGCATTTGTTTCAATAATGCGGGTGTGATCTACAATTTCTAATCATGGAGAATAGCAAGAATTTACGGTATCAGGAGATGGACAGCCCGACTTCACAAAAGGCTGTCCATCTCCTGAAGATGTGAACACTCATGGCCCTCGGGAGGGCTTTCTCCCCATGAATGCTCAGAAGTCATGGGAGACCTTTAAAAAGGTAGACTCACAAATTGATGGAGACGAAACAAAAAAAGTAAATTATATTTTCTGTTCTGGCCAAAGTAGAGTAACAGGGATCAGATTTATGCCCTGAAACACCTGAAAAAATAATGAAATAAAATAAGATAAAATTATGAAAGACACTTGACATCAGGAAGCAGGGACAGATGCTTCACAGATAGGAAATAAATGAGGTGACTCCTATGATGGCTCCACATTCCTTCAGTTTCTAGGCCACAGCTCAGAGAGGCAAAGACCAGAAGTCACGCTATGTAGAGGAGATGGATCTAGGACACTGTATAGAACAAGGTGGGTAGAGTTCTCAAGGCAGACAACCAGAGAGCAAAATGAGAGAGAGGGAACTCTAGAATCTTGAACCCCACAGGAATGATTCAGGGGATTACTGATCAGCTTGTGTGTGAATACATTATTAAAAGCCAGGAAAGAAACCACTGGAAAGGATTCTTGATAACTGATACTAAAACAGGGCCTACAATAACGACCTTTACTGTCAGCCAGACTAGAACATCTCTAGATACACAGGCATTGAATAATTTACATGAAAGGGTCTTACTGCAGTAGTAAGGAACAGTTAATTAACCATACCACATGGTATAACAGTATTTAGCCATGTGCTATCACAGGGAACTGCTCTGTTTATTTAAATCAAATCTTTAAAAGGATCCCAAAGAATCAAACTGTTTCCAAGAAACAAAACAGTATCCAAAAAGGGCAAATCTTATTTGTAAAAAGAAAATGGATGGCGAAGAACACATGGGTTTTAAATAAAGACAGGATCAGTAGTAGTGCACTGATCTATCCTTTGTCCTCAGGCTTTAATATGACACTGTTTTTCTGAATATGTTGAAATGTTACCTTAAAAGATAATTGATCTTGATTTCTGAGGGGGATTTTGGTTGCTATCTTAAGTTGTATAGCCAATGCCTCACTCCCCTCACCCATATTTGGGCAAATATCAAAACCTGAGGGCTGTGAATACATAGAAAAAAGATGGCTCTCAGAAGCTCCTGCCTATCAATTGCTACCTATAATTTATCCAGGAGAAATGAAAGTACTTGTATGAAGATGTGAACACGTGAAATATTCGTGACCCCATGATTTCCAAACAGCCGCAAACTGGAATGAATCCAAAAGTCCATCAAAAGATAAATGGTGAGCTGAACTGTGGTGTGCCCTTACACGGGAACAGTTCTCTACCACAAGCAAGAATGCAACCTGGGGGGCCATCCCGGGACAATGCAGGCTGTGCAGGGGCGCGTGCTGACCCGCCTCAGGAAAGAATAAGAATGCGGTGGAACCTGGCAATGGTCTCCTAGCAACTGGGCGGCTGGGACAACAAACCCCTGAGGCCTCTGGGCGCCCTGGTCCAAGGGCGCCATGGCGTGCCAGCAGTGGCCCTTACCGGAGCCCCACAAGGGGTGGCTGTTAAAGTCGGACCTGAGGAAGAAGGAGCTCATAGAGTCAGGGCTCATCAAGCCGTGGCAGTCAGGGCCGAAGCTGGACAAGAAGCCGGAGCCCAGCAAGAAGTGGCTGCTAGGGCCGGGGCCACTGGAGCCCGTGCCCCTGGGCATGAAATGTAAGCCCTGGTTCAAGGACAGGGACAGGTTGCCTTCCCGCTATCTCTCCAGGCAGAACAACAAGCTTGGGAAGTGCCCCACCTCCATGGACAGCCGGCGGTGGGTATTTGTGAAGGAGGGACTGGACGACTTCAGAACGGGCTGTCCATCTCCTGAAGATGTGATCACTCGTGGCCCTCGGGAGGGCTTTCTCCCCATGGTTGCTCATAGAATTCCCCGCCCTCCGCCCAAAAAGATTCACAGGCAGCCGCCCAAGGGAGCGGACCTGTGTTCTAAGCTCTCGCCAGCCCAGCGAGCACGGAAGGCCTTTGTAGAGAACATTGAAGCCAGCCTGACCAAGCATCCCTTGGCGAACTGCCCGAATCTGGAGGAAGCTCTCCCTCCAGACCTCATGCTCAAGGTCCTGGAAGTGGTAGATCCTGACAGGGAGCTGGAGGACACGTGGGCGTATTGTGAGGGCACCAAGGAAAAAAAGAAGACCCCCACACACCTGTGTGAAGAACATCCTGAGGAGGTCAACCTGGAACCTCCCCAGGCAGTGAACCTGGAGCCTCCCCAGGAAGTGAACCTGGAACCTCCCGAGGCAGTGAACCTAGAACCTCCCGAGGCAGTCCACCCCGAATCTCCCTGGAAGCTCAAACTGGAACCTCCTGAGGAGGTCAACCTGGAACCTGAAGACCAAGCCCACGTGGAAATGGCCAAGGAGAGTCTCCAGTCTTATTTACTCAGTTTGTTTCCTGAGGAAGAGACAAATGCAGCATGCACAACGGATATCCCCAAGGTTCCTGGGCTCCAAAAAGCAAGAAGAAGAGTTCGTGAATTCTTCAGATGGATCGATGATAATTTTGGAGACATAGGCATTGATGAAGAGGACATCATGAAACAGTTTGAAATTGACTTAGAGGTCCCACTTACCCATAATACAGTCAAAATAAAGAAAATAAGCCAGCTTCCTTTGAATATAAAGCCCTGCAAACAGCTAGATGACATACAGCAGAGAAAATTCTCCCTGCAGGAAGGTAACTGGGAAAGGAAACTCCGCAAACAACAAGACCCTTATAAACCCAAACGGGAGAAGATAAGGTATGGAGCATGGTACCTGGACCCCAAATCCTGGAAAAAGCTGGTCAATGACCAGCCTTTGCCCGACCCTAAAGTCGTCCCTGACAAGGAACATTGGACCTATGGAAGGCATCTTGAACCAGACATTATTGATGAACTTTATGGACCAATTGCCTTCAAAGATTTCATTGTAAGCAAGGGCTACAGGATGCCAGGTGTGATTGAAAAGATGTTTATGAGGAAGGGATGGACATATGAGTCTGTGAAGACTCCTATACACCGAGTAATGAAACTCCTCTCCGAACCCAAAGAGAAGGATTCAGGGGACGAAGAGGATTAGACAATTTTCTATTTACTACTCACTTGGCTAGTGTGTCTCTCTCATTTTAACATAAGTCAGAATTCACCATGAATGCCTCACTGTGTATGGACAATTTGATTCCACAATATGTGTAAATTTAACACCTATTGCTAATAAAACTTTCTGAATGAGCTTCTGCTTGGGTTCATCAATGCGTTATGTATTTTACCAACTATGAAGTCAATATTTACATATTCTCCTCTTGGTTTTTATTGCATTAGGAGTATTATATTTTTATTTCAATTATTCATTAAAAATACCCATAAATAAAAGAATTACTTACAAAGGATCTTGTTGCCCAGCTGATGTGGCTCAGTGTTTGAGCATTGACCTATGAACCAGGAGGTCATGGTTTGATTCCAGGTGAGGACATATGCCTGGGGTGCAGGCTTGATCCTCAGTGGGGGCGCATGCAGGATGCAGCTGATTAATGATTCTCTCTCAACATTGATGTTTCTCTCTCTTCCTCTCATCTGAAAATCAGTAAAAATCCTATATAATTCAATCCAAGTGACTAAAATGTCAGAACAACCAGAACAACCAGATACCAGAACAACTGCCGCCCCTTGCCCTGGCTGGTCCCGCCCCCAGAGGGGATCCCACCCTGGTCGGGGATGTCGTCAGCCTGCAAACCACCCTCAGCCCCTCGCCCCAGCCAGCCCCGCACCCTGGTGGAGACCCCCCACCACAATCGGGGCCCCCATCAGGGCAGGTTGGCCAACCCAACTGTGCACTGAGCCTCTATCCTTTATAATAAAAGGGTAATGTGCATATTGACCCTAACGGTGGAACAACCAGAATGACTGCTTGGCCAGTCACTATGAGGCGCACTGACCACCTCTCAGTTTTTTTCTCCGGCCGGCAGGCTCCAATCTCCCAATAGTGAAAGGGGAACTGGGGTTGGGTGGCATGGGATGCGGGTGGCACCAGGCCTAGGCCTCCACCCTATTAGTCACCCCATACACAGAGGGCAACCATGGCAGGGGTGGGGCAGGCAAGCAGGCAGAATGGCTGACCTCTTAGTTCTTCCCCCTGGCCAGCAGGCTCCAATTACCCAGTGGCAAATGGGGAACTGAGGGTGGGTGTCGGTGGGGGGTGGAGCTGGCTGCGGGCAGCCGAGGGAGATGGCTCTGATCACAGGCCAGGCCTCGGGACTGTATCTGTGCATGAATTTCTTGCACCAGGCCTCTAGTATATTTATAAAAAATTATGCCAGCTACTGCATGGGATGAATCTCAAAATAATTGTGCAGAATGAAAGAACTGTATCGCTCTAATAATATTCAATTTATAATGCATTGTGACAATTATTTTGTTAAGCACAACTTGTAACCCGTAGCCAAACTAACTTTATGTATTGTTTGTGAATTGTCTATGGCTCCCTTTGCACTAAAACATGAGAATTTGTCACAGAGATTGTATGGCCTGCAAGCCTAAAATATTTCCTATCTGAATTTTTACAGTAAAATTTACTGTCCCCCTAATCTAGAAGAAAAATATATTCAGACATATATTAAATCAATGATGCCACACTTTAGCTGATCAGAAGATAATACATGCTCATCTATGGAATAGAATCAAGTGAAATATTTTTTTAAAAATAACTATTTAGTTAGACCTGTTTGAACACTTTTCAAATCTGCCTATTAATTTCAATATTCTTAGGGTCAAAAATCCCTGAGGCAAATCATCATATCTTATAGTCCAGTGGTTCTCAACCTGTGGGTCGCGACCCCTTTGGGTGTCGAACAACCCTTTCACAGGGGTCTCCTGAGACCATTGGAAAGCACATATATAATTACATATTGTTTTTGTGATTAATCACTAAGCTTTAATTATGTTCAATTTGTAACAATGAAAATACATCATGCATATCAGATATTTACATTATGATTCATAACAGTAGCAAAATTACAGTTATGAAGTAGCAACGAAAATAATTTTATGGTTGGGGGTCACCACAACATGAGGAACTGTATTAAAGGGTCGCAGTATTAGGAAGGTTGAGAACCACTGTTATAGTCCCTGCTTCTTGTGATGTCTCATCATGTGATGACTTGTCATGCAGAAATTCCCCATGACTCCAAAAATGTGGCTGTTAAATGTGAGGTAGGGCAGCCTGAACATGATAAAGACAGACTTTCTTCCCAACTGAAATGGCTAATTAATTCAATGGGATGTCCACAAAGGTGGGTTGGCCAGGAAACGTGTTTTGTATATCCATAAAATTTTTCAATCTTTTTAATTGAATCCTTTTCTGTGGGGGCTGCACTTGCTACTTTATCACCATCCTCATCCCATCTTAGTAAGTCTTTGATCTATTTTACACAGTTAAATGACCTCCCTCGCCCACATGGGTATTTGAGTTTATAACCCTTGAACTAGAAGCAGAATCTTCCCTGATGTCACTAGAGTCTATAAATTATGAAAACATTTTCACTAAAATCATTAATTCTTGCAAATGAGGCTATTATCATCATTCTGTTTGTGAGCCACCAGAAATACCTATATTTTGTGATTATTGTTAGCATTAATGTTAGGGTTGAGTTATAGACTAAAGAATAAGAGAATTCTATAGCTCCACTAATATTAAAATTATTAAGGAATTTATTATGAGAATTATTTTGTTAATCAAAAGTTGAAATCTGTAGCCAAGTTAATTTAAGTCTCATTTAATAATAAAATTGTGATCACCTTTACTAGGATTGCATCAAGGCCCAAAACCTGATTGGAACCTACTAAACAAAAATTATAGGATAATCTTTAGGTGTTTTGTTTTATCATTGCTCCCTATAGAATATATTTAAATTTTCTTATTATATTCATAAAAATTCACTGTGAAAGTTTATATCTTTTTAAAAATATTTTTATTGATTTCAGAGAGAAAGGGAGAGGGAGAGAGAGAATCATCAATGATGAGTCTCCACTGATCATCAGTGGATCAGCTGCCTCCTGCACGCCCCCTACTAGGGATTGAACCTGCAACTCCAGGCATGTGCCCTTGCCCAGAAATTGAAAGTTGACCTCCTGGTTCATGGATTGACACTCAAGCACTGAGCCTTGCCAGCTGGGCTGAAAGCGTATTTCCATACCATATAACAGAGCTGTAGAACACCAAGGAGCTTCAAGTGCTGAAAATCTCCTGTGCAGAATCGATGTGTGAATAAAACTACCCACCACCACCAAATATCCTCCCATTTCTATTCAAGTGCAAGTAATCTTTGCATGCCATGAATATCAACTTAAAGTTCACTCATAAATGTAACATGAAAAATCAAGCAACTTCTTTACATTTTAAAAATAACAGCTAAACCTGTCTGTGATGGGACAATTTATAGCTAGAAAGATTTGTAGTGCAGATATAGAGTGCACTTCTGCTTGCCTTCATAAAGGAAGTCACATGTAAATGACACTATGTGTATATATTATTTCATCTTGATAGGAGAGGACATATATATGCTTAATTTAAATTTTCTATTGTAAATGAAGTCTGTCTGTGAGTATTGTGAGCCCGAGGAACCAGGTCTTTTCTATGTATTTTTTTAAGTCAAGGCCTAGAATGTCTCTCTTGACCTAGACTTTCTCAGAATAATTAAGTTTCCATCACCATTGTATCTTAATTCTGCATTGGTTTCCAAACTAGTCTTGCTTCTACTGGTCCAATTCACAAGCTTGCTAAATCTCCAGGCTAATCAATAACATATCTATTTACATAGGCACACCTCCCACACACATACTGCCATACAAACATGCTCCTACATTACAGACGCCAGCCATATGTGCTTTCACACCTCTTTGGCTTTGTATAGGGTCTTTCCTACTGTTAGGTCTTCACTCAGGCCACTGTAATCCGGTTTTAATGTTCTCTCCTCCAGAGCCAATTATATGATTGGTTTTATCAAGACCTTGTTTTTAGACAGCTGCCTCTTTCTAAAGAACTCACTCTAATTTCCAAGAGGAGTCACTAATGGCTGCAAAATCTGGGAAATACCCAGACTTATTTATTCAGACATTAAAGAGGCCAATATTATATCCTCTGGCTCAGGATTATGTAGTTTCTGTGGGTCTTCATTCAAGCCTGGGGATACGTGCAGCAGCATTCATCCTTACACATTCATTGTTCAGGTCCATAAAATTTGCTTTTCCACATTTGGTTATGTGATCTTGCATTTCCCAGAACATGGCTTGTCATCTATGAAATGGAAACTGTATCATCTAACTCATATTTTGGTGATAATTAAAGGGTTACTTTACACAAGTGCCTAATACCCCAAGCATCACAGAACGATGCACAGCATACATTTGTGGAAGAGGAGGAGGGGGAGAATAAGAAAGGAGGGTGCTACAAAGTCACCAAGAAGCCAAGGCAAAAAAGTTGTCATGGTGCTTATCCTGTGTGATAGCTTTCTATTACATTGGACTCAATCTTACCTGTTGACTAAGATGAAAAAAATGTATTTTCAAAATAAGTCATCTAGCCTTTGCCTGAGGCTATCCGGCAAATGCCTCTGTGCAGGGCTTGGGCGGGGCGGGTCCCAGGGGATCTACAGGGCGGGGCGGAGCGAGCAGTTATGGCTGCTCTCAGTTCCGTCCCCAGCAGCTCTGCAACTGCTGCAAACCTTGGAGAGAAAGCTGCCTTCCCACTTCTCTCATTTGAGTCTGGGTCCCTAGAGACTCGCCCGGATCTGGAGCTCAGAGTCTGAAACTCCCTCCCGATTGAATACAACAACCGCGCCCTCCGCGCCGGCCCGCTCCACACGCACCTCCGCACCTTAGTATTTCACTTCCGCACTGCGCCTCCTCTGAGTCTGGGTATGGTTTCCTCTTTCCTCCTAGTTGTAGAACTTCCACTCAGCCAGCCTTCCTGTGGTTCTGGATGATGTCCGTTTCGTCTTTTAGTTGTATTTTTGAAGTGGTTGTTCGAGGCAGCAAACTCCGGCGTTAACCTATGCCGCCATCTTCATTCTCCCCTTTCCAATAATTTTTATCCTGATTAGTTAGTTGGCTTGGATACAACATAAGTCAACATTTGGCTATGCAAAACAGTACGTAATACAAAGTGAGGTGTTGTTAAGACACAGATCAATGTCTTATAAGTTGCATCTTCAAACATTGAATAACTATCTTGACATGATAAATAGAATTAATAATTCAAGATAGATGACAGGAAGTTAATTGCTATTGCAACATAAATATGTATTGTGATGCATTTGTGTCTGCTGGATTACTAAATAGAAAATAATTCTATGACTGGAAACATCATTCCTACAGTAAGACCTTGCTGTCTCATCCATTCTACACTAACCTCTAGTTTCACAATAGAATACTAAAAGCTTGGCTTATAGTCTGACTTTGGTCATGGCTCTCCAAGCCTCAGTTTTCAAATATAAAAATGTTACTGAAAAACCCTTGTGCCATATTTCTTATCAAGGAAAAGTATTCTAGAAATTTTATGGACCAACAATAAAATCAATAATATAAAACTGCTCACCACTTGACAGAAGCTATAACCAAAAGCTCAGAGGGAAAGTAGGGGAGGGTGGGGGAAAGGGGGAGAGACTTGTATGCATGCATATAAGCCCAACCAATGGACACAGACAACAGGGGGGTGAGGGCATGAGTGTAGGGGGTTTATGGGGGGAATGAGGTCACATATGTAATACCTTAATCAATAAAGAAATTAAAGATTGAAAAAAATTTAAAAAATAAAAATAAATTTTAAAAAGCTATCAGGCACTATGAATATTTTCTGAAAGACTATATGCATGGGCCAGGACTAAGTAGAGATGAAAAATGATTTCCCCCTCCCTAAAAGACTGCATTAATTGAAAGTAGAAATCTAGGTACACTGCTTGGATTTGAAACCCAGATTAATTACTTATCAGATGTATGAATTTTGACAGCTCCTCTATATTTGTTTTCTCATCTAAAATAATGGTAATAATTATAAAACATAACTTACATTGTTGTTGTTAGGATTAAATGCTGTACTATAGGTAAAGAACAGCACTTGGCACGATGTTAAACAGTTATAGCCATGGTGGTGGTATTATAATTGAAGTAGTTATAGGCATAGCAGCAATCATGGGTAGTGGTAGCTTACCATTTTTGAATTATTGCCCTAAGCGGGGTGCACACGTGAATAAAAAAAGTAAGGGATACTATCTAGTAATGCTATGTCAATGATTAGGATAATTTTCTTTACCCAAACACCTTCCTAAGAAGACACCTTTCAAAACCCGATGTGAAGAATTGAAAGCAGTAACTCCAGGGGGTTGTTATTTCTAACCTTTCTGAGATAAATGAGGAGAAACTTGAGAGAAATCAGGTATATGCCATGGGAGAGTTGTAGGACTCTACTTGATTGTTTTATGGTTGCAAACATGTAGAAAAAATAAAATCTCATCTCTTGCAAAGAGATCAAGAGAGGCAGCAGCCAGGACTGTTGTCTATTGTGACAATGATGAAAAAAGCAGAGAAAGAGAAGTAAAGCCTCAGGAGATCCTACAAGATAGTGCTCGGTCTGTACAGAATGAGGCAAAAGTAGGTTTATTGTGAGTATGTGAAGTAGAGTTTATTATTCTATTAGTATTTATTAACTAGAAGCACAGTGCATGAATTCGTGCATGGGCAGGGTCTGGCCAGGGGTAGGAGACATGGAAGTGGTGGACCAGCCCTGCCTCCAATCAGGATGGGGGGGCCGATTGGGGGCAGGGCCGGACAGGGGAAGGGGCTGTGGATGGTTGGCTGGCTAGCCCCACCCCCTGGTCGAACTCCCGGTTGAACTCCTGGTGGAGGGGACAATTTGCACATTAGCCTTTTATTATGTAGGATTATTGTACTATTTTCCATACAAAACAACTGTATACCTACTTTTGCCCCATCCTGTACTTGGTCTAAGTCATGGCTCAACAAGGGAAGGTCAAAATACTTTCAGGAAGAGGCACTGAGTAGCTAAATAAACCAAACAACAGGAGAGATGGTATGGTAGGCAGAAAGTAGAGTTGACTGAACATTCTCTGAGTATTTTTTGGAGGAATACAAGCCAGGTACAGTCCACTGGGATGAAGGGTCTGATTGATCTTGCAACTGAGAAAGAATTATCCCTATGAGGTTGGAATTCCCTCAGATACAAGTGAACAGAATATTCTACTGTGACTTCCCCTGGGATCTCACCTCTTCCCCCAGTCTTTATTATAGTTTAGAGCTCTGCAAAATATGACACTATTATTGCTATACTAATTAGAATTAGAGACAATCACTTGCTTCTCCCACCATAAGGTTCTATACTGGTCTTTCTTATATGTATAGTACACAGCTGAACTCTTCAGTGGTTCTTAGACCTTAGTGCAAAAGAATCTGCCTGAAATACTTTTTGAGACTATATAAACCTGGGTCTTAACCTGCAGAAATTCTGTTAACAGCAGTAGGATTGAAATGACAAGCGTCTTATGAATTTGAATTTTTTACAAGTTCCCTAGACAAGTCTGATGAAAGTGATTCATAGACCACATTTTTTAAATTTTATTTATTTATTTTTATTGTCTAAAGTTTACATATGTCTCCTTTTCCCCCAATTGACACCCCCCCTCAGCCATTCCTACCCCGGGCAAGCCCCCACCGGCCCAGTGTCTGTATCCATTGCTTATGCTAATATGCATGCATACAAGTTTTGAGAAACAATAACATATCTGTAATCTCTGGGGTACCTTGCAATTCTTCAGTTGCCCCAAAATGTTTAAACAGTCTTAGTGCCACAATGTCTAAAATTTGACTATTGGAGCACTAACTTTTTCTTCTGTGGTAGCACATTTCCTTTGGAGGAGACATTTCAGAATTTCTAGGGTCTTTTTCAAATTGCCTCTCTCTTGGTCTCATTGCTCTTTTATTGATAATTACTGACACTACTTGAGCAACTGTTACTTATTAGTGTATGCTTTATCCTAAGTTGCATTGGAAGGGAAAAATGTTACAGTATTACTATCTAACAATTTTGACTATGAACTTCTTGCCAAGTGCTATGATAATCACTTAATATCACATGCCATGGAACCTATTATTATTTCTATCTGACAGGTATGGAAACTAAGATTTAAAAAGTAAAAGACTTCTGCAAGGTACAATTATGATATAGAAGAAATTAGAACACATCTCTCTGATACCAAATTCTATGTTCTTAAAAACACTGCAAGAGTGCTTTGGAGACATTTCAGTGAGATAAGCATTGCCTCTCCAAGAGCCTCATATAAAGGGCAATGAACCCGAAGAAGATTAGCACAATGTATCACTGACACCTCAGGGACCCAGTATTTCAAGTGAGTTGGCCCTGCCAGATTATTATCTTTTGTAAATAGTGAGTCTCTTCTGCTTGTCTGGGCAGAATGAACAAGTGAAGAGCAAAACTTAATAGGGAGGAAATAAATGTGCTAATGCAACTTGTCTGAAATTTACATCAAAATTAAAGTTTCAACTTCAAAGCAATGAATGTGTGTGATTGAGAATTTATCAGAAATACTCTATTGTCTTGAGTAGCTGTGAGAAAAGTAAAATGCAAGTTTGGGCAAAAATCCCTTTCTGAGCTCTGTTGGAATATCAGATATGAGCTTGGAGATGCCACCTGCACTGACTTGCATAGAAGATGACTAACAACAGAAAGTTTTAGGACAATCAGTAAAGAACAGAGGCTTTTAGGATTCCCAGTTGTGTGGCACAAATATCCCTCTACACTATGTTCAAGAGGTATTTCAAGAAAAACTCTTTTAAATCAAATAAGGTTGTCCTCATCAATGAGTCTTCTATTGAAGGTTAATCAGAAAACCTGTTTTGCTTCAGTTATTACTACAGCACTAATTTTAGAATATGCATTTTACTTTTTTGCAAAGAATAATACAATACTAGTAAATATAACAATATTTACCTTCTGAGTAAGGGTATTATAGGGTACCCATGTAATGATCATAAACACTAATGATCACTGTTTGTAGAAGTTCCCCTAAAAAGATGCCTAATCAATGTAAAGACTGGGATTGTGTCAGGGAATGCCATCTAGTTTCCCAGACAGGTCAAGATGCATCACCCTTTCTAAATTAATCATGATCCATGGTTTAGTCTCACAGTGCCAGGCTTAAAAATATGATATTATTACATTGAAAGTACAAGAACAACTCTCAAGGTTGGTATATTGAGTAATAGCATAAATATAGATTTATATAATCAGAACATCAAAGTATTAATTGTTATTGAAAGGTAGAAGGTGCCACCCTTAAAATATGTGGTTGACATCAGGATTATTTTAAGCTGATTATTTTGAAAAACAGTAGACAAGAAAAGTTCTGAAGACAGAGTAAAAGTTACCCTTTTGTAAGGGAAATTTATACTTTTGAGAGAAATCTTTGTTGTAAGGGTCTCTCTCTCTCTCTCTCTCTCTCTCTCTCTCTCTCTCTCTTTCTCTCGCTAAGAAAGAAAATGATGACTAAATCATGAGAAGAAAAATTGGTAAAGGCACTAACTAAATTTAAGTAACAAATCTTGCCCTTGTTTACAATGCTTTTTCTGGTACTCTCCCTGTAACTTCCCTACCCCATACACACATCTTTCTTCTTTTGCCTTTAATTTGCCTTATTAATGCCAAAATCTCAGAAGGGCAAAGGGAAAGTTTTCCTCCCTACATTATTTCAAAAATAAAAGTCAAAAAGGCCAGAATTTTTGCATTGTCAAAGCCATTACTACCAAATTCTGAGTTAGTAGATGTGTGTTTTTAGGAATGTCATATAGCCTAAATAAACCTGTTTCCTCATATTTAAAGTGTATACAAAAGTGGTAACTCCTTCTTACAGGGTTCTGTCATAAATGTTTCCCTCCACGTGCTGCGTGGTTCAGGGTTCGGGTCTGGAAGAGAAGCCGCACACAAATGAAATAGAAAAGACACGAGATAATTTGGAAATATTGGGGGACCAGGCGGCAAGTCCAACTCAGGAGGAAGGACTTCCACTGTGCTCAGGTCTCACCAAGCTTTTTATAGTGATAGGTAAACAAGGTAGTGGTTACCATAGTTACACAGTTCTTGTGAGTTTCACTTGTTTTGACCATGGTTACACTTCCTGCACTTCCTCAGCCCATTAGATTCCCAGATAAGATCTAGGGAGTGTTATAAGGTCAAGCCTAATTATGCTAAGAGGACTGTGCCCTCTAAGCTAGGACTTGTTTGTGACTTTGCCAGCAGGTCAGTCCGAGGCTTAACCCTATATCAGTTTCCCACATCTCACCTTTTTTTTATTATTATTAAGCTACTATAACTTACACATCAAGAACAAAACTCTGGCTATTAAAACAATAACAATGCCAATCCGTAACCCAAAACATTTTAAAACTTAAGCATAACATTTCAAGAACAAAAAATGTTTTAAGTCCCAATTTCAATGTCCAACAGTTCTGAGTCCAAGTTTCAATGTCCGACAGTTCCTTATGTGTACATGTCAGCAATGATATTTCAGTTCTGGGTGGTGGACAAATGGTGGTAATGCAGGTCCGATCCTCTCTGGTTTGATCCTGGGCAACCTGCAGCGACGCACAGCTGCTGACTGCTAGCATGGCAAAGCGTCGTCAGTGTCTCCATCTCTGAACTGTCTCTCTTCTTGTCTTCGTGGCTGGAGCAATCCTGATAATTCCTCTCTGTTGCAGGAATCCACATGGTCTTGAAGTTGTCTTCTGAAAATATATAAACATATTCTCGACCAAAGGTTAATAAAGAAATGTTTACTCTGGGTCCTTTTTATATTTGCCCAAATGATTTTCCTTTGGCTTATTTTGACACCATGTGTGTTTTCCTGGGTGTCTCGCTGTTAGCATTATAAATGAAAAAATTTTTCTAGATGTAATTTAGTTACAGGATATTTTTCCTTACATGGTATTTTTCCACTATCCCCCCTTTTTTGATTTAATTATGAGGAGGATTTTTGGAAAATTTATAATGCAGTCTAGATAACTTTAAATTTTAATTTTTTGCACAAAAATATGACTGCTTTAGGATCATTGCATGTTAAGCAAATTTACTATGAAATGAAAATTTTGGTTAATACTTCTTGAATATTTACTTATTTCAATATCTAATTTAAATTAATCTTAAAACTTGACTACTATTTTACTGTTAAATTTAATACTTTAAAAACAATCTTAGTTTACACTGTAAATGTTAATGGAAAGGATTATTTTGCATCCTTGAGAAAGCCCTGAGCATTCGTGGTGTTAGGCTGGATGTAGATATAGGGTAGCTGTTGTCAGCCAAGTCTCTGTTGTCTGGGTACTGATCTCAGCTGGGCCAAGTCTCTTTCTGTTACCTGGGTCCTGATCTGGGCTGGGCATGGGAAGCAAGAAGCAGCCATGGGGGCAGGAGTCCTCCCTCAGAAGGGGCGAGTGTTCAAGCCCCTGCATAGTTGGGGGGGTGAGGATCTGTGCCCCACCTCTGTTGACCCCCAAGTTCTCTTCTGCTGGCCCCTCTGCGACTGTGCCTGTCTTAGGTTGTTCCTCCCTGAGGAATCTTACCCGTCTTTGACTAACCAGCCATCCTCCAGGGCCAAGCAGGGTGATGTGAGGTTCAGTTCTGTCTCCTTGGTAGCCTATGCCCCTGTGGCCTCCACGCCCAGCAATTTCCTTGGGATCCCCTCGCCTGCTGGCGGGGCCCCAGCATTGCACATATCTTGGGGAACCCAGGTTTCTTCTCCAGGGAGGGCCCAACTCATGCCATTGGGCGAGAGACAGATCCACAGCACAGCCACCATGAGGCTTCAACCTCAGCATGAACAGAGAGCTCAGGCAACAGCTGTTGGCAATTGGATTGTAGGAAGAGGGACCCTCTTGGCAAAAAAGGGCAAGAGAGGTCAATATAGAATGCTCAAGTGCCTTCCCAGGGGGGCCTTCCACACAGTGGAAGGGATTAAATCCTTTCATGTCCTTAATTAAATTGCTGCCAAACATTCAAACAATTAATTTGTAAGTTTGTTTGGGATAAATGTACAATATGCTGTTGTAAAATATAATGACATTGTAGAATAATACCATGTAAGGATATTCTTTGCTCTAGGTCATGACAACTTAATTTTAAACTGGCTGTCAATTTCTTTTTGTATAGACAAGCTCTTAGTTACATTTTCCTTGACCTGTTGTATGAAATGAGAGGTCTGAACAGTCTGTACCATAGATGAAGCAGCAATGCCCACAGAAGTAAGTAACATTACGAGGGCAAAGATTCCTGCAATTAACATTCCAAGAAATCTCTTTTGTCTTTTTAAGATTGTTTACTAGATCGTGCAACAGTTTGTAGGTTTGATGAGATTCCCATGGCTCAGTTAAGTTAGTGGGAACCCAAGCAAAAGCTGGTTGTTTTAAAATCATGAGGGAGTTCTTTTAAACAGTAGAATTTATACGATGGGATAATGTACAATCTGTGCATGACACCTCATACAGATGGCTTGTAACATTAAGATGCATTTGAATGGGGCCTGATAGGAGCACAAACAGATCAAACACACAGGCAGTAGCAAACACTGTCTTATTGAGAGTTCCTTGTAAAAAAAAATGGAACTATTTGAGCTATAATTGAAACTATACCATTTTATAGGTGCAAGTGCAGCAGCTAATTTCCACTGCGTACTTTGTAGAGGCCAGTTGTCATGTTGTAATTGAGGCCCAACAAAGTCTCCTCCATGAGATGGAGTGATTTTCTTCAACATATAGATAAGATGCATTCCCTTTCCATTTAAGGGTGCGGTTGTTACTATACAGAGAACCATAAGGGCTCCAGTCTATAAAGAAAAAAAAATTATTAAGTTTGCTGGTGGTAGGATAATTACTATAACAGTCTTGCCAATTAACTTCTTCCTCAGTGGGATTCCATACATAAAACCATTTACGTAAAGGCTTAATTGGGGGGGTGCCTTACCATACTTATATTTTCTGCACCTTTCCCCGGAGCAAGTAGAGATAATACATGTACTTGAGCCTTTCTTCCCTGTTCATTGGGGTCCAGGCTGGCCAAAAACCTCTCTTTAATTTTACACACAGGGAACAGTGGCTTGATTTAGAGTCATACAAAAGGGAAGCTGAGTGGCCACAGCTGTGTAATAATACCTAGTCCATATGCTTCCTTGCCCCACCTATGGTCCTCCTGGAAGGATCGGCCCACGTTCCACATTTGCCCTAGGTAATATTACCGTACAGATGATTACTGCTAGCATGGTAAGAAAGACGTTCTCTGTACAGTCTTCTTTACCATGCCCTAGGTGGTCTCCAGGCTGTTTGTTGTCTGGCTCGTCCTCCTCCTGCTGGGTTAGACTTGGAGAACTTCAATTTAAGAAATCTTTTTCTTTTACACTGGATGTTGACTGACAGTGCCGCAAGGCCATGTGTTTCAAGTCAAAGTCATTAAACATTTATGGTGACTGTACTTTCAGATTTGGTATTTTAACAGCAAATCATTAGATTATCCTATAAATATTAGTGGAAGATATTTCAAAATTTTAAAATTTCTCCTTTTTATTAAATTTAAGGTAACATTTTTAAACAGCATTCCCTTTTGGCTTATTTGCATATACAGAGGCCTCATGGGAAGCCTTCAGTAACTTTTTTAGAAGAATTTTACTTTACTAGGATTCAATTGCTTACAAAGATATTGGCTTCTTATAGTAGGTACTTTTATTAATAAAGTTAGTAAATTTAGTAAAGTTTTATGTCTGATTCATGAGGTGCAAACGCTGCCTCACCTCCAGCCTAATTTAAAATGCAGCGGCAAGGAGCTTTTGTTATTTTAAATTACATCTTAAAATTCTACTGCTGTATTTTAAGAAATATCAAACAAAATAACTTGTTTTGCCTTTTCTTAAAGGCAAAAACTTAAAATATATTTATTAATTTATATTTGATAAAGTCTTCCATGTGATTTCAAGTATATTAAATTGGCTTTATTAAAAAATCCTTTAAGAAGAGAGAATAAACTTTTGAAAACATTTCAGGGCCCGTGAAATGTCTCAAAGTCATTCCTTGGTTATAGTTTTGAAATACAACTTGGAAGACCATCAAATATATATGTATATATATATGATTTAAAGATTATATACCTTTTATAATTATTAAGAGATATCAATTAAATTAAAACTGATCTTTGTATATAAAAATTTCTGTTGGGATCACAGAATTTATCCTCTTTTTTAATCAGATCAATGAGTAACATATTTTGAATTCTAATTATTTCAGAGAAAACAAAAATTATTTTTTCAAAGATAAATCTCTATACTTTAGGCATTTAGCTACCTCAATTACACAATTTTTCCCAATTCAATCCGAACCTTAAACTTTTAGCTGGCAAGTCAAATATTTAGCATTTCTCAATCAATAACATTTTTAAGAATAAACTTCAAAAATGCAAGATATAATCAACCAACAGATTTAATTCTGTCCTCTATATTTTTCAAGAGGGAAATTTAGATTAATATTTTAGCATTTTGTTATTTCAGAATATCTAATTCAATTTAGCAAACTCCCAAAGCCTTGGGCTGCCATTGACTGGAAACAGGTAACCATTAAAATGCAAATTAGTTACATTCTTTCTATCAAGGATGGGAAACTGGGAAGCAAGCCTCTCTTTAGAAGTTGCCACTGACAGGAAATTTTTGGTCTACCTGCTTGTTCTATTGGCAGAAGGGAGGCTAGCCCTTCCTCCATTAGAAATTGCTCGGGGAAGCCAGCCTTAATTAAAGGGCATAGCCGTCTTTTACCTGGGCTACTTAGATTTTTATAACTAATATAGATCAATAATTCTTGAGATTCAAATCCAAATTATTATTTCAAGGCATACCCTTTAGCAAATTTTTGTAACAGAGACAATTTTACTGAATTTCTTTGAGGTTTTAAGATTAATTTTGGAACAGGCTTCATTAACATTTCAAAAATCGCTCTTTATTATGGAAATATACCAATCTTGTTGCTAGAACCAGCCTGCATTTCTTCCCTGGCTCAAATACACCATTTTTCTTAGGAAATAATCAGTCTTGGGTTTTATTCTGTACATTTGTAAAGAGATTTCAGCTCAAAACTCTATCTAAATGTCCAAAATCGACGATGCGCGCGTTAGTTCCAAGCCAGTTTTTCTCTTTACATGTGCACAGAAATCCCAGACGCATTTTTAAAATTTTGTAAAACTTTTCAATTAGAATAGTTGGGGAGGGGGCATCCATATTGGATCACCATGTGCTCCCTTCCCTTCCCCCACATCCTGCTTTGGGGGAAGTTTCAGCAAATGACTCAGATGGCGTATTTTTCCCAAAGTCATGCTTAATAGAAAAAGATATTTTAATTTTTTTTCCTATTTCACTTTCTAAAGTCATGGCTAGCAACCAAGGTTATCTTAGCCAAAGTTTGGTTGTCATAAGATGTTCTCCGGTAATTTTTAAACAAAACTAGTCTTTTTATGGGCGAGCCAAAAACTCTGCCCTCTCCTGCCACCTTTGAATCTCTCCACACCAGAGGTGGATTCAGTAGCGGGATTTCATTTCTTATTACAGATTTTAGATTACAAATACAAATTAAGATTTTAATTTGGACAAGAAACCACATTAAGATGACCATGGCATTCTTTTTTCTTTCAGCCTGATTTAAAAGAGTACCTTTTAATATTCCAATTTCTTTATAATTTGGCGTTTTTGCACAGATGATTCTATTAATGGAGAATTAATTAGGACATGGAGGTGGAGGGAGCCATGAAGGCCATTCCTCCCATTTTTTCTTTTCTTTCTGCTCCTCTTTAGGAGCGGAGGGTGCAAGGGGAGGAGATTTATCCTCCTTGGCCTCTCTCAAAGGCTCTAGTAAATGAAATACTGTGCTTCACAAGGAAAAACAATTTGGAGGCAAGTTTTTCCCTGCTGCTGACCTTTTTTCAAGTTCTAACTTTTTGGCAAACTTTTAAGATCTAATGTACCTTTTTCAAGAAAACAAAAGTTATTTTCTATAATAACATGCAGAAACCATAAGAGATTACCTTCTGAAACTTTAACTCCTTAAGCATGCAACTCAAAAGTCTATAATAAAGTTTCTTACTTTTTTTAAAAGCCAAATCCTGCCCCGTTAGCCTGGTTGAGAAAACGTTCCCACACTGCCTACAGCTCCGGACCACTGTAGCTGATTGTGGCCGTTTGTGTGCGGTGAAATAACCCCTCACCTTTACGGTGAATTTTCCTACCTTTACGGTAAATTCTTTGTTCCTCACTTTGCCAGTGAAACTTCTTTTTTTCGCTCTAGCAAAACCTTCACTTCCAGAGTTCCCGAAGGGCGCCAGATGTCGTAAATGTTTCCCTCCACGTGCTGCGTGGTTCAGGGTTCGGGTCTGGAAGAGGAGCCGCACACAAATGAAATAGAAAAGACACGAGATAATTTGGAAATATTGGGGGACCAGGCGGCAAGTCCAACTCAGGAGGAAGGACTTCCACTGTGCTCAGGTCTCACCAAGCTTTTTATAGTGAGAGGTAAACAAGGTAGTGGTTACCATAGTTACACAGTTCTTGTGAGTTTCACTTGTTTTGACCATGGTTACACTTCCTGCACTTCCTCAGCCCATTAGCTTCCCAGATAAGATCTAGGGAGTGTTATAAGGTCAAGCCTAATTATGCTAAGAAGACTATGCCCTCTAAGCTAGGACTTGTTTGTGACTTTGCCAGCAGGTCAGTCTGAGGCTTAACCCTATATCAGTTTCCCACAGGTTCCTTTGAGGAATACAGAAAAGAATGCATGTGAAGCTCTGAAATAATTCCTTGCACATAGTAGTAAGTCCTCAAATAGCCCTATTAATTGTTATTATTAGTAAAGTAGAGATGTTGCTTGATAAGGCTTCTTGTTTGAGGTAGAATGTGATACTCTGACCCTAACTCAGCTCTCCTTGAAGATTCAGCAAAAGTTAGTACTCACTCCAAAACCCTAAATCAAAAGCCCACACTTTTGAGAGATTTCCACTAATACAAAACCTATTATTTTAAAGTGGAAATTAAAGTTACTGATTTAAGCGCTATCACTTGACAAAGAGCTAACCCAATGTCCTGATGGACAATTTCTTTTGCAGTTGCAACCAAAAGAATAAAATACCTAGGAATAAACTTAAAGAATGTGAAAGATCTATATACTAAAAAAATTACAAAGCATTACAAAAGAGATTGTAAAAGACATAACAAAATGGAAAAGTATTAGTATCCCATATTCATGGATTGGAAGAATCAACATAAAATAGCCATATTACCTAAAGCAACATACAGATTTAATGCAATCCCCATCAAAATCCCAATGTCATTTTTTTTAAAGAAATAGAATGAGAAATCAGCAGATTTGTATGGAACCACAAAAGACCCCAAATAGCCAAAGCAATCCTAATAAAAAAGTACGAAGCTCGAGGTATCATGCTACCTGACTTCAAATTATACTACAGAACTACAGTATGATATTGGCAGAGAAATCAGCACACAGATCAGTGGAACAGAATAGAGAGCCCAGAATAGAGAACCACGTGTATATGGAGAGATAATCTTTGACAAAGGAGGCAGAAACACACAATGGAGTAAATATAGTCTCTTCAATAAATGGTGCTAGGAAAACTAGAAAGCCACATGCAACAGAATAAAACTGGATTGCAGTTTGTCTCCATGTGACAAAAATTAATTAAAAATGGATCAAAGACCTAAATATAAGACCCAAAATAATAAGTTATATAGAAGAAAATATAGATACCTTGGTCGTAGAGGACATTTTATGAACTTGACCCCAAAGGCAAGGGTAATAAAGGCAAAAATAAATGAATAGGACTATATCAAACTAAAATGCTTCTGCTCAGCAAAAGAAACTGACAACAGAGGCAGCCAACCAGATGGGAGATATTTGCAAACAGCAGCTCTGACAAAGGTTTAATTTCCAAAATATATAAAGAACTCACAAAACTCCACACCAAACAAACACCCAATCAAAATGTAGGCAGAGGACCTGAAAATACAACTCTCCCAAGAATACATATGAACAGCCAATAAATACATAAAATATGTTCAACTCACTAGCAATTAGGGAAATGCAAATCAAAACTACCATGAGACACCACCTCACACCTGTTAGAGTGGCTATTATCAACAAGACAAGCAATAACTACTGTTGGAGAGGATGTGGAAAAAGGAAACCCTCATTCACTGCTGGTGGAACGTAGACTGATTCAACCACTATGGAAAGTAGTCTGGCTAGTCCTCAAAAAATAAAGAATAGAGCTACCATATGACCCAGCAATCCCTCTCCTGGGAATATACCCGAAAAACTAGAAATCGTGTATTTGCAAAGATATATGCAGCCCCTATGTTCATTGCAGCATTATTCACAGTGGGCAAGACATGGAAACAACCAGTGTCCTGTAATAGAGGACTGGATAAAGAAGATGTACCTAAACACAATGGAATACTGTTCAGCCATAAGAAAGGATGAAATACTGCCATTTGCAACAACGTGGATGGACCTTGAGAATATTATGATAAGTGAAATAGATCAGTAAGGTTTCACTTATATGTGGGATATAAAACTGATACTCAAGAACACAAACACCAGTTTGGTGGTTGCAAGAAGGAAGGGGGAGGGGTGAAGGGGGCCCTAAAATATGGTGTCAAGAGAATATTTGACTTAGGGTGGTGAGCACACAGTGCAATATACAGATTGTGTAACATAGCAACCCACACCTGAAACATATGATTATATTAACCAATGTCACCCCAATAAATTTAGTATAAAAAGGAAAATAGTTCTTGCAAATGTATGTGTCCATATGCATATCGGATATAGAAAATATTAATATCATAAATAAAATCCTAAAAAGTAGGAAAATAATCCTAGCTGGTTTGGCTCAGTGGATAGAGCATTGGCCTGAGGACTGAAGGTTCCTGGGTTCAATTCCAATCAAAGGCATGTGCCTCGGTTGCAGGCTCGATCCAAGCCCTGGTCAGGACTTGTGTGGGAGGCAATCAATAGATGTGTCTCTCTCACATCAATGTTTCTCTCTCTGTCTCTCCGCCTCCCTTACACTCTAAAAATCAATGGAAAAATATCCTTGGGTAAGGATTAACAAAAACAACAACAAAAAAGTATAAATAAGAACATATTTTTTAAAATATAAAACATAAAGGGAATGATTCATATACTTGATAAAAATGATAAAATTTTATGCATTAAACCCCATAAATTGCCTGGCAGGTGTTGCTCAGTGGCTGAGCTCAACCCATGTACCATGAGTTTGCTGGTTGGACTCCTGGTCAGGGCACATGCCTGGTTTTCCGGCTTGATTCCCAGTGGGGGGACTTGCAGGAAGCAGCCAATTGATGTTGATGTTTCTCTCTCATTGATATTTCCATCTCTCCTTTCTCTCTATCCCTTCCTCTTTCTTTAAAAATCAATAATTGTATATATTTAAAACCTAAATTGAAAGGCAAATGGGAGCCAGGAAAAAGTATTTTTACATACATTACATATAAAGGGTTAATATTTTTTTTGTTTGTATTTTCTTTTTTTTATTGGTTAAGGTATTACAAATGTGTGGTTATCCCCCATTACCCCCTCACCTCCCCAACCCCCCAATCCTGCCCTCACCCTCACCCTCTGTTGTCTGCGTCCATTGGTTATGCTTATATATAATAGGCTTTCTGGTAAACAATAAGTCAAAAATGAACACCTCAAAAGAAATTTGGACAAAGTCATTACTAAAACACTCACAAAATAAATACAATATAAACATGTAAAAATGCCCAAGCTTATCTAAAACATGAATTAAATTGACACCAACTTTTTTTACTCTTAATACTTGCAAACATGTAAAAGCATGTTGGTATTCATTGCTGATGTAAGTGGGGGATAAAATAGATTTCACATACTGGTTTGGAGTAGAAAGTTTTAAAATATTTCTTGAAGGAAATCTGTCCCTATTAATCAAAAGTCTTAAAGTTTTCATAATCAAATCTAAACCCTATACTTCATAAAATGTATCCTTTAAGGCAGTCTGACAATAGCTATCAAAAGCCTTGACAATGTACATAAACAATGTTCTAAAATTATATTCCCATAAATACACACTAAGATTT
Organism: Myotis lucifugus; assembly: GCF_000147115.1. NCBI lineage: Eukaryota > Metazoa > Chordata > Mammalia > Chiroptera > Vespertilionidae > Myotis > Myotis lucifugus. Next base: position 19,346,403 of record NW_005871050.1, on the reverse strand, counting down.
AAGAACAAAGGTATTAATCAAAGATTTCTAAATGTAAAAATCTAATAGTGTCTATGAGTTTCAGTTTTATTCTACATAAGAGTGAAATCATATGGTTCTTGGCTTTTTCTGATTAACTTATTTCACTTAGCATAATATTCTCAAGGTCCATCCATTCTGTCACAAATGGCTGTATTTCAACTTTTCTTATGGCTGAGTAGTATTCCATAGTATATATGCTACACATCTTCTAGTGAAGCGTAAAGGGGGATAAATATATGGTGAAGGAAGATGATTTGACTTTGGATGGTGGGAGCACAATACAATATACAGATCATATGTCATAGAAATGTACACTTGAAACCTATATGATCCTATCAACCAATGTCACCCCAATAAATTTAATTTTAAAAAAAGAATATCCAAAAATGAAACCTGAAAATCAGTTTTCCAATAATAAGAAATTTCTTAAGTAAATTATGTTTCCATGCTATGTGCTCCTAAGGAACTTTTCAAATCATGTTCTCAAAAAGGTATTTAAGGCTTTTTGGGAAAGTTCTTCATAGAATATTAAATAAAAAATACAATATAGATCTATATAGTATTGTTCTAATTTCAGAACATTTATGTATACCTTAAACTTATATTTCTGTATATTTGGGCAAATATATCTCCATTTAAAGTTATATAGCTCCAAAAAATATAAAATTAGAAGGAAATTAACCAAAATATTAGCAATGTTTTTTCTAGGTCTCAGTCAATTTTTATTTTATTCTTAATACATTTTGTATATGACTTGTACAATGTGCAAATAATTGAATGATAGAACACCAGTGAAACAAGTTGGCATGGTTAGCATGGATTTAATACAAGGGGAGTTATGTATGGGGATAAATTAATGTGATGTCCTTGGACATTTGCCACTGTGACTATTGACTGTTGTGTTTCTATGCTGATATAACTGATAACTCCTCTCTCTGACAATTTTTCCTTCTTGGTCTATAGTAACACATTGAGTTTACATTAATTTCTTTACAATCTTGGAGAAATTATATTACAAGGACATGGAAAGATGGAAATTCAATTCCCTAACTATGACCAACCTGTTCCACAAACACCTCACCATCACCAAGAACTAGAAATAGAAAAGTATAGAAATTTAGCTGCCTCTGATATACCCTAACTACAGTCTGGTATAAAACCCAATATTAATAACCTTATTTCTACTTGATATCTCCTTATCATGAGAGTATAAAAGGCTTAAGGATGTGAGATTTGCATTAACTATGTTCCAGTTAAATAAGATTTCTTTTCAGCTCTGCCACTTTTTTCTGTTTCTTTTCTATGTAGTTGCTCTGTTTGATTTTGAAACACAGGCAGTGTTCTGCTCTAATTTCACTTGGACTTAATGACCCAGTCCTAGTCTTTCCTTCACTTCTGTGAGCTTAGTTTTAACTATTACTGCTCTCTGTCTCCTAAGGCCTCATGTCCTCATGTCATCTTCCCTGCTTGACTCTGAGAACTCATGATTCCAACACATTTGCTTGTTTAAATCAGAAAGATAAAGCCCCAATTATCTATGCCCAACATTTGTATATATAAAAATCATGATTGTATTTTTTCCTAGCCATAGGTTTCTCTCCACCTAACAACCTCTCTAATGTTTCTTTTTTCTTCTCCTTGAGTAAAATGATTTGATGCTACCTCCCTCCCACCTGATCAATAGCTTAGCTGGGGGTTTTATAAAATAAAGTTTGCATTTGATTGTTTCCATAGCAACCATCATACATAAGATTAAGTATAAAACCACTTTCTAATATGACTATTTTCTGATAAAGGGCTTAAAGTTGCCAAACTAAGCTTTAAAAAAAACTTTAAAAAACACATTTAAGCAGAATTTAGTAAGGTTGTGAAAAAATATAAATTTTACCACACATTGTCAAAATGCAAATAACAATAGGGCATTTACATTTTAAATACTGTAAGTCTTTTAATCTAAGAAAGCATCTATAGCTTAGCAGATGGAGTTGCCCCCTATTTTACAGGGAAGATTGAGGCCATCCACCATGAACTCCTGAAAATTGCCTTGATTCCATTTTATATTTTCTATCTCTATCTATCCTTTCCTCTTTCCTCCTATCTTGAAAGAATTTTTCTTTCCACATTCCAAGAACAGCCTTTTTGCTAATTTCTTGTTCCCATCTCTTCTTGTCTTTCTGGCACTTCATCTCATCACTCATCTCTACCTTGATTATCTCCATAGATTCTTTTCCCATTGTCAACAGTCATGCAAATCTTCTTCTATCCTGTGATTCTGCTTCTCTTTAGAACATGTGTCTCTCATACATGGAGATAAGTTTTATCCATCAGTTCATCCTGGTGTGTGAGACAGATTATGATCATATTATGGTTTGGCTTCTCCCTAGCAGTGTGGTCATGGGCAAACAGCTTATTTGTCTGAAACTGTTGTATTCTCTGTAAGATCTGGACATAATACCTACCTCATAGGGCTTCCATGAGAAACAATTGCAATAATGTATGTGATGCACAGTACTTTGAAAATTTGCACAATACATAGCAGATCTTAGTCCAAAAATATTCTTCTATCGTATAAAACTGTTCCTCATTCCTACTTTTTCAAGTTACAGTCTCATCTTTCTGTTTTCTTCAACTGCTCATTTGTAATCTGCATTGGCTGTCTCTATTTTCTCACATCACATTCACTCTTTAATAACTTGTAATCCAGCTTCTAACCACACTATCTTATTGGATTTATTTTCCTTAGAGATGACCTTCTAATTAATAAATCCAGTAACTTATTTTGGATCTCCTTTTGTTTGACTTCTTGACAGCTGTCAGCATAGATGGCTACCTCCATCTTTCCTGTTTGTAAGACAATGCTCCTATTCTTCTGCATTCCGACTACATCTACTTAGTGTCCTTTCATTTTCATTTTTACTGTCCAGTCAAATAGGCATGTTGAGGTGCAACCTTTTGCTGCCTCCTTTTCTCATTCCACATCTTCTCCACATCTTAGCTCCTCCCGCAGCTTCAAGATCTATCTTTTTTATCCCTGATATCTCTGCTGAGTCTCAAGCCAGTTTATTCAAATGCCAGTAAATAGATCAGTCTGTACACATTTCTCAACTCAACATGCACATACCTGAATTCATCATCTACCCATCTACCTCATCCACCAATCTTGTTTCTCTCTTCCTTATTTTACTTTGCTAAGTGTCATTATTAACTTCCCAAGCACTCAGGCAGAAATTCCTTGAGTTATCTTTAACCTTCCCCTGCCTATAACCCTCCCACTCTGTATTCAATCATAAAAAAAAGAATATTAGTTCCACTATGGATGCATGTATTGCCTGTATCCTGTTCTTTCTATTTCCAATTAGGTAGTTCAGATCATTATCTCATGTCCAGACTACTTAAAAATTGTCCTAATTATTCTATGTCCTTTGATTCTCTTCTTCTTAAAATACACCCTATAAACCCCATCCAGACTCATTGTCCTAAAGCAAATTAATTAATCATTCATTCATTTAAAATATCTGAGTGCTTATTATGTCCAGTGTTTATAAAACTGCACACCTCCAGGGTACATTATTGCTATTGTAGCCTATGTGAATGTCACCCATTGAAATAATGCAGGTTATAAACCTCGAAGCTATAGACAGCAGCCCTAATTATGTTCTATGCACTACTGTAGTCGCTAGGGTTACAGTAGTGAACTAAACAGAAAAAAAGAATCTTTGCTCTCTTGGAGTTCTCAATCTAGTGGTGAGAAACAGACAAATAAGAAAAAGCACAGATTTGATCATGTCTAAGTTCAAAAAGCTTCAACATCTCCTTATTAAAAACAGAAAAAAAGCCCTAGCTGGTTTGGCTCAGTGGATAGAGCATTGGCCTGCAGACTTAAGGGTCCCAGGTTCGATTCTGGTCAAGGGCACATTCCTGGGTTGTGGGCTTGATCCCCAGTGTGGGGCGTGCAGGAGGCAGCTGATCAATGATTCTCTCTCATCATTGATGTTTCTATCTCTCCCCTGTCCCTTCCTCTCTGAAATCAATAAAAACATATTAAAGAAAAAAACCCTCGATTCCTCTTTACAATACTGTGGTTATTCCAGTATCCAACTACTTTTTCTACCTTCTTTCTGTCTAAGAGACCCTACAATCTAGCCATGCCAAACCATTTAACCCCATTCTTCAAAACACAGCTTGTACTATAGTGCTATTCCTATATGTCCTCCCAGCTTAAATATCCTTCTACTTCAATTCCATCTCTTGAAGTTATAACCATTTTAAAAGCCTGTCTTAATGTTACCCTTTCCCAAAGCAGCCCCCCAATATATATTAATAGTTAATCTCTTCTGTTTCTCTAATGAGCAGTTATATTGTAAAAGAAAAATATCATAGGCCTTAGAAGCAGATAGACCCAGGTTTGAATCTCAATTGTTCCAATGATAGCTGAGACTTTAGAAAGTTATTAAACATCTCTTATATTCAGCTTCCTGATCTATAATGATGGCTATAGTACATAGTTTTCAGAATTGTCATAAAACATAACATAACATATAACGAATATCAGTACAAAGCATGTAGCAGACACTCTATATAATAGCTATTAAAATGCTATTGATCATGGCTTTAAATTATTCCATTTGCTACTTACTAACTAATCTTGAGCTAGACTTTTAATCTTCTTGAAACAGTTTCAACCTATTTAAAATAGAGATACTCATAACCAAACCTCAGGGTTGTTTTGAGAATAGGTAAAGTGGCCACAGGAGGAACTTGAACAGATAGGAGTTTCTGCTTACCACACTCTGGCTTCAGTCATTGTGTATATGTGTTCTCATACATGTACATGTCACTCTCAAGTCTATTTCTCCCACTAGATTACCGACTCCTTAAGCCAGTTACTGAGTTTTCTCTTATCCTTCTATTGCCTGCACAACTTTTCACAGTGCCTCAATCTTGGCTGACATTTTTCTTTCTGTTCCCAACTCCTTCCTTTCTTGTTTCCTTTTATGGAACTATATACATGGTCATAACAGTTCATATTTATTTTTCTATGGCACAAATCACAATCTTCTTCACTGTGCCCTGTCTTATCATATCTGTCCCCACCACATCTTTCTTCCCATGCTATTTACTACCAGGTAATAACAGCAAGATGCTTGACTGACACATTCTCTGCTGTGTGACCCCTGAGAGGAGGCTTTTATCTATTAGGGGCTAAACATCTTGGTTATTTTGAATTAAATCCTCATTACCTGAACCATAAAAGCCTCTAATGAGAGCTTTAGCATGGGTTAATCATGGGCAATAACAAGTTTATCGGGCATTATCCACAGAGTGTATTTGGATGGAACTGGTCAATTATTGGGACCCAAATATGCTAAGCATCTGTGTGGTGACTGATGCATTTTTCAACTCTCTTATGTACTTCAACCACAAAAATGAATATTAGGTACAATTTTCACAAGCAAGGCCCAGCTGATTTTTGTGATTTTTGTCCACTGTATTTGCATTTTGATAAAGTGATAGATTAATTACTGCAATTTCATAAAGATATTCTGAGAACAAATTCATCTTACCAAGATGTCAATTTTAAGATAAGGAATCACAGTTAGAATTTGATGATGCTACAGTTTTCCTCTGTTTTCACTCCCATGATCTTTGATATTAAATCCACATCAAAAAGTCACAAAGGTGACAACTTCTCATTTGGGCTTGAAACCTAATATATAGTCATAAAGTGCTTTGGTAAGTCCCTCTCCACAGATCCATTTAAACTACTAGCTCTGCCCTGACAGATGTGCTGACTTCTGGTAAAAACTGCCCAATGTATTTTGCTTCATGTTACTTGGTTTCATGTTGGATGATGAAAGTGCACAAGTAATGATTCTGCTTTTGTCAGCAATCAACTTTTTCTTTATAGCCATATTATCCTCCCATAATAGAAATCCAGGAATCATTGTGATGAAAACAAAATGGCCACACTAAGGATTCATAATAGATTAAAGGGTATTTGATGGTAAAAAGTAGTCCTGAGAGTCCCATACCAAATTCTTCCCACTTATCATTATTTTATTGGGTCTGTGCAGAGGGACTTAGCAAAGCAGCCTATGATGGCATATTAAGTGCAAAGCCCAAACAAATGGAGAACAGTTATATATAAACTAGAGGCCTAGTGCATGAAATTTGTGTATGGAGGGGAGGGGTTCCCTCAGCCCAGCCTGCACCCACTCCAATCGGGGACCCCACAGGGATTGGGCCTAAACTGGTGGTCAGACACCCCTCTCACAATCTGGGACTGCTGGCCTGCCTGCCTGATTGTCCCAACCTCTATGCCTGCCTGCCTGATTGCCCCTAACTGCCTCTGCCTGCCTTCCTGATAGCGCCTAACTGCCCTCCACTACTGGCCACTTTGGTTCTGATTGGTCAGTTTCTATGCCAATCAGCATCTAAAGCTCTGCCTCCTAAGCAGCCATTGGCCCCTCACGGTTGACCCAGATTTGGTTCTGATTGGTCAGTTTCTATGCCAGTCAGCATCAAAAGCTCCACCTCCTAGGCAGCCATTGGCTCCTTACATTCACCCAGATTTGGTTCTAATTGGTCAGTTTCTATGCCGATCAGCGTCTCTGGGCCTATCAATGGGGCCTTATCAGAAAGGTGGGGCTTATCAGCAGCCCCAGTGGAGGCCTGGAGAGAAATGGAGGCACGGCTGTTAGCCAGGCTGGGAGAGAAAGAGACACAAGTTCTGATCAACGGCTCCTACAGAGGCTACGGATCAGACCCTGCCTCTCTCTCTGCAGGCATCTCTCCGGGCCTGATCTGCAGCCCCTTAGGCAGTCAGTACCATGGCAACCCAGCACTGACTTCCGGTCTGGACAAGCCTTCAGTAGTTAGGACCCTGGCTCTTTATTATATAGACTAGAGGCCCAGTGCACAAAAATTTGTGCACTCAGGGGGTCCCTCAGCCCAGCCTATGCCCTCTTGCAGTGTGGGACCCCTCGGAGGATGTCCACCCCAGTGGGGACTCTCACCCCATGGAGGTTTGGCCAGCCTGGGTGAGGGGCTGATGGCTGTTTTCAGGCTGGCCACACCCTTTTTAGGGTGGGGGGTCCCCACTGGGGTTCCTGGCCAGTCTGGGTGAGGAGCTGAGGGCCGTTTTCAGGTTGGCCAATCACCCTGGCGATGTAAGCTCCCAGCCTCTCCTTTTTTTCTTTTTTTTAATTCTGGGATTTATTTACCTTCTATAATTGAAACTTTGTTGCCTTTAGCAGAGGCCTTTGGAAAGCTTGGCTTCCTCCATCACCAGGGGCAACCCACTCCTGCTCGCTCCAGCTCTGTGGCCATGGCCTGCTGAAAGCAGGTATCTGGGGTTTATTTACCTTCTATAATTGAAACTTCGTTGCTTTCAGTGGAGCTAAGAGCCAGGCCGCGGCAGGCGGGGAACCTTGGCTTCCTCTGTCACTGGAGCAAGCAAGCCTCCTGCTTGCTCCAGCTCCGTGGCTGCTGGCGGCCATCTTGGTTTGGTTAATTTGCATATAGTCAATCTGATTGGCTGGTGGGCATGGCTTAAGGCATAGCAAAAGTACGGTCAATTTGCATGTTTGTCTTTTATTAGTATAGGATTATCTACACTAATAAAAGAGAAACATGGTAATTGGCGTACAACCCGCTCCCCTTTTCATGGGCTAATCAGTGAGTATATGCAAATTAACT
>NW_005871050.1:19314067-19338584 GCF_000147115.1 Myotis lucifugus | reverse complement strand
CCCGGCCCCCTGGGATAAGGGGACCCAAAAGGCCCCCGGGCCCCGGAAATAAAGGGGGCCCAAAGGCCCTCCCGGCCCAAGATCAGGGGAGCCCAGAGGGCCTTCCCGCCCGGGATTAAGGGGGAGCCCAAAGGCCTTCCCGGGCCCCGAGATTCAGTGGAAGCCGAAGAGGCCTCCTGGCCCCGGGGATCAGTGAGCTGATAGCCTCCGCCCTGGATCAGCAGAGCCTGATGGAAGCCTGTGTGTTTATGCACCTGGGGTGCAGAGGTCCTGTCCTAGGCAGAGGCCTATGGCGAAAATTTCGACTCTGAGAAGCAGCCTACGGGCTGGAAGGCGGCTCCTCTGACCTCAGTGCTGGAGAAGACCATTAAGCAGAAAACTAAAGAAACCGATTTTACATCATTTCCCAGGTGGAGAACAGTTGGCATGTAAGCCCCTGACCAGTGCCCAGCCTCTCCTCTGTCACTCTATCTCACTCTTAGGTACCATGTTCTTTGTTCTATCTTAACTGCAACTCATTTTTAAACTAGATTGCTTTTAAAAGAAGACTAAATAAAGTTTCCCTTAAGTTATTTAGGTGGTGCTGGGGCTGCTGGGGCTGCTGGGGGCCTGATAGAAGACACAAACACACCAACGGGGGCCTGTACCCAGCAGCCCCAAGGCCCGCCACCTTGGTGCTGGGGCTGCTGTGGGTATCAGAGACACAAACCCGCAGGCCCGGCACCCAGCAGACCCAAGGCCTTCGTGGCAGAACTAAGGAGCAGCAAGCCAAGCGGTAGGAAGCAGCAAGCAGGTGGGCAGTAACAAGGGAGGGGTCCCGGACTGCAAGAGGGCACATGCTGGGCTAAGGGACCCCCCACCCATCCCCAGTGCACGAATTTCGTGCACCGGGCCTCTAGTAATATATATAAAATACTATGAAAATGTTAAAAATGACATCTACATGGAAATGTTCAAAACACATTACATGTAAAAGCAGAAAATAAAACTGCACATATATATGAAACATGTCTCCTGAATTTTCAAATTTTTTATTATTTTCCATGGCAAGTAGGATTTGCTTCTCACAATTGTTCCTGGAAATTATGAAACCTGGAGGCTATGTAAAGCAACTTTTGTAACATAACTTGAGGTTGAAAAGAAGATACTCTTTTTTTAAACACAATAAAGTATAGAGATAATGCTAAGAGGAGGCTACTCTTCCCAGTGTAAAGGTCCAGTTTTGTTTGTTCAAGAATAAACCTGAAGCACAGTCCTCAATGAGGACTCATTTTTCCCCTCCACACCCTCAAAGGTCTAAAGCTCCTAGTTCTCCATTCACTAGCTGAACTAAACAAAACACACAAACTTACTGATAATTTCTACCATATGGCTAGACATGAAGGGAAGAACTTTGGCTTTAAATGACCAAGAAACTCTAAGGAATGGAAGGAAACAATTATAACTGAAGTGCTGTCTACATCATGTACCTCATGACTTTAGAATTAGAGTTCATGAGGCTTTGGAAAGAGTTGAAAGGAATAAAAGAGCTGTACCTGAATCTCTACCACCTTGCAGAGTCTGTGAAATATATCATATTATTTAAACTGGAGATTTAAAAAATATTAAGCATTCTTCACTATTCCAAGCATTGTCTTATTTTGCTATTTTAAAATGGACTTAATGCATCACACATACCCCCTTCACTGATAAAGGACATAGGACCAAAATTTATCACATTTGTAATTATATCTTCCTAACACATACATAGGTTCATTGAACATTTCTAGAAAAGACTATAATATTTTATTAGGTGACCTAATTTATATCTAATTGGGCTGAAAGGAGATAAAATGTGACAGTAGCAGCTTGACTTACTAGCACATAACCCAGGAGGCTATATGCCACCTCTATAAAATTGTTTAAAACTGAAACTCTAAATGTTCCAAATTAATATTCAAAGAGTGGCATGTATAATAACAGTTAACATTTATTACTGAGCACCACATAAACTTCATGCCTACTGTAGGAGTACTACATCCCTGGTTTAGGAATGAAACAAGTGATATTTAGAGAAGTTAAAAAATTTTCGCCATGGTAATACAGTAACTAAGAGAGTCAAAAGTCTATCACAGTTCTTCTTCTAAAGCCAGTGCTCTTTCCACTATGCTTAGATGCCTCATAAAAATGACAGTGATATCTGTGGGGAGGAGTTAGAGAAGTGAGCCTGCTAACCAGAGGCTCTAAAGAAACATACATAATTGTAGGTTAGGAGGAATAGAGATGAATGTTTGGAAGGAGGAACCAAGTAAACCTCTCTCATCTATCAACAAATTTTGACCTAGCAGATGCCATACTGGGTCTGTGCATTAAAATAAAACCTGCTTTTCTACTGTATAAACTCCATCTAAATTTTATGGTCCACAAGGACAAGGAGATATTCCAACAATAGTTTACATAACACTCTTTGGCAGTTGTTTTTTTCAGCTCTGCCAAAATTAATTAATTCCATTCATTCACACGTTGGGTCAAAATAATATTTTTTGAGGAACAGATAAGCTTTTTATCTTCCTCATAAAAGTGAAGAGAATTTCTACATATAAGGTTCCTGACCACACTGCTATAATGTTAATTTAAAATGTAGGCCACAAGTTCGATTATTTAGAATACAGTGTTTTGATCTCAATTTGGCCTATTCTCATCCACTAAAACTTGATAGAATGCAACTTTTAAACAAAGTTTTCTTGAAATTTATATTCACAGATTATGAATTCATCAGAAAAATCAATTTTAGAACATTTACATTACCCCCAAAAGAAAAAAACCTCACACCCCTTAGCTCTTACCCTGTAACCCCCCATAACAACCCCAGCCTTAGATAACCATAATCTACTTTCTGTCTCTATAAAGCAACTTTATGTTGGACAAAATCTTAAATGTTTTCTGGTTTGGAACAGTTCATCCCTATCCTGAAAGCTGTCTGAAGAATATCTGAAATGGTCAACTTCTGCAAGGAAAAAAAATAAGAAAAGAGAAGGGCAGCACCACATTTTCTAATGGGAAATCAGTTCACACTATTTAGTTGGCAACCACACTATCTTTAGTTTGTCTTTCAAGAACTTATATGCACTCACCAAACACAGTCTTGCTGTTCATCATCAGGCAGGGTTTCCTAATGTCTGTTTTTACAGAAAATTGACAGGATACTCAGGTCTTCTTCCAGTAAATCTCACTGAATGGAGCAGGGGCTGCTAGGAGAGAGCTGTGCTCTCTACTTACTAGTTTCTAGAAACCACTAGTGAACTCAGGAGTTCCAAGTTTGTTTCAAGGTACAGCAGGAAAAAGGCATCTTCAAAACCCTAATATATTTTTGGTTTGGCCCTGTGCCTTCTCTTTGGGCAGCCTCTTTCTCCCGCTTTGGAGAAAACAAGATGTGATAGATCAGGTCAGGAATGCTTGCTTTGAATCCTAGGACCATTTATGAGATGTATGATCTTATTTAATTTCTTTGATCCTCAGAATCTTCACCAATAAAATATAATGCTACCACCCAACTGGTAAAGTTATTTTAAGAATTAAATGTAATGACATATGTGGAAGTGCCAAGCATAGTTTATTATATATAGTATTGCTCAATAAATATTAGCTTCCTTTCTTTTTTATAGTGTCTTCTCATAAATTCCAGATCCCCAGAGACTTTATTCTCTTCTCTAATTGTCTGGGACCTGTACAACATAGAACATACTTTGTATTCATCAATAACTGAAGACTTGCGTTTAAGTGGTTCCATTACTAGCAAACTATGACATTAATAAAAATTAACTTGTGGCTTCTTTGATTTTTTTCATATCTCAGAAGGTGATATATCACAATGCTTCAAATTTAATATGCATATGATTACCTTTGTTTAAATGCAGGCTCTGATTCAGTAGCTATAGTAAGCAGAATAATAAGATGGCTTCTAAGATCCCTGCCCCCTATTGTACATGCCCAGTATAATTCCCTCCTATTGAGTATAGGCAAAACTTATGCATATGATGGGATGTCACTCTCATGATTAGGTTATGTTAAATAGCAACAGTGAAGGAATTTTACTTATGTGATTAAGGTCCCAAATCAGTTGATTTTGAATTAATGAAAGGGAGATTTCTTGGGAGGGCCTGACCTAAACAAGGGAACCTATTAAAAGAGGGTCTAGAGGTCAGAAATTGAATATCAGAGGTTGTCTTGCTGGCCTTAAAGAAGTAAGCTTCTGTGAGTTCTACAGCTACAAGGAAATGAATTCTAACAATGACTAGTATATGAGCTGGAAAAGGACTTCTTGCCTTAAATCAGACCCCAGCCCTGGCTGATATCTTGATTGCAGCCTTGTGACATCCTTAGCAGAGGACCCAGCTAAGCTGTGCCCAGATTCCGGGCCCATGAAAACCATGAAATATTAATGTGTTTTAAGCTGCTAAATTTGTGGCAATTTGCAACATAGCAATATAACACTAATACAGTAGGTCTGGGTGAGGCATCTATATATGTAAAGAGGTAATATGCTAATTGGTCCTAATGGTGTCAGAGTCTGTGCATGCGCGGTGGGGCATTGCTCCCAGAGATGGTGTGAAGTGGGGAGGCACCCAAAGGAGGCCCGTGCCCAGGAGGGTGGGGGTGAGAGCCCACAGTGCCCCCCTCATCAGTCTTTCGCCACCCACCACTCGCACTCTGAGTGCCCCGTGGCCCACCTGCCTGGGGAAGGAGCACAGCACAGCAGGTGGGAGGTTTCCACGTTCTCCTCCAGTGCCATGAAGGGGTGGAGCTGCTGTGTTGCTCCAGAGACAGGGCAGAAACGGGGAGGCACCCGGAGAAGGTGGGACCAGCCTGAGGCGACTCGAGGGACTGAGAGCAGGGCTTAAAGTGGCCAGAAAAGGCCAGAAGGGTCACGGGGCTGGGCCAGGTGTGCTGGAGCTCTGTGTGGAGAGGTTCAGGTGTCAAGGCAGGATGGCAGGTGAGTGGGCAGGCCACGTGATTTCGTGCACTGGGCTCCTAGTTTCTAATAAGCTCCCAGGTAACTATTGATGCTGGTGCATATCTATACTTGGAGTAACAAGAATATGTCACTCAGTCATTCCAAGACTCAGAGTGAGAATGGATATTAGAGAAGAACAACTGGGTGTGTTTCAACCTTAAGCATAAAGTTTAATGATTCTTAATCCCTCAATTTAACTTCTGTTTTCCAAAGTTGACCCTCATGTGACTTTTGTGGGAAATACCCACTTAAACTTCCAGACCTCCATTTCTAATTGGAATCTCATCCCTTTAATTTCCTACTTTTACAAAAAAAATTTAATATATTCCTATTCAAATAGCACAACACAGAGACAGGGCACAGAGATAATTATCATTTTATCAATTCAGTGCAATACTGTTTAACCACACTCGGTATCTAATCTAATAAAAGACAAAAAGGGTAATTAACCTTACCTCCAATACGTTTCCCATTGGCTAATCAGGGTGATATGCAAATTAACTGCCAAGAAAGATGGCGGTTAATTTGCATACATAGGCACAATGATGGGAGGCGAAAGGGAAAGGATGGAAGAAGCTGCCTGCCGGTGTCGGAACCCAGGTGGCAGCCAAGAGCCGGAGAACTGGGCCGCCTTTGTGATTGGAGAAGCTGGGCCGCCTTTGCCGGCCCTGGGCCAGTAATCAGAGAAGCCGGGTGGGGCAGGGAAGAGGGGATGTCCGCCTCTTCCCTGCCCCGCCGGGCTTCTCAGATCACCGATCACCAGTGATCAGAGAACACCCAGAGGTGGGGCCAGAGGCCAGGCTGCATCCCTGCCTGGGGCCACGATCCGGTCCAGGGGCGACGCAGCCAGGCCCCAGAAGGAGACCCAGAGCCCGGGGCTGTGTCTCCGCTGGGGCACGCGATCCGGTGCCTGGGCAGTGGTGCATCCCCAGCCCCAGAAGGAGACCCAGGGGCCTCCCAAGCAGAGAGTCTCCGTGGTCAGACTGCCTGATGTTGGGACAGGAATAAAGATGGAGGTGACTCAGATGCCTGGCCAGCGGCATTAGACCAGCAAGCAGGGCCTTTCAGCGGGGACTCAGGGTGGGGGTGGGGTGAGGAAAGCGAGCGGGAAATAGAGAACTATAACTCCCAGGAGGCTTAGCGGCCAAGGCCTGTGTGCCTGGCCATGAAATCTGATGGGGAGAGTCCTTTTGCACTTTAAGAGGCTTGCAAGGTTGGAAGTTCTGCCAGGAGCCAGGGAGAAATGGAGCTGGAGCAGAGAGAGGGGGTCCATGGCAGCTGTGGGCTTTCAGGAGTTCTCAGCACCTCCCTGCTCAGAGCTGGCGCTGCCTCCGCTGTTCGGTGGTCACATCCTGGAGAGCGAGCTTGAGACCGAAGTGGAGTTCGTGTCTGGGAGTCTGGGCAGCTCCAGCCTCCAGGAGTGAGATGAAGAGGAGGAGGCATCCCAAGGCCAGCAGCCGCGGTGCCAAGGGGAACTCAATCGCAGGAAGTACCAGGTACTGGGCCGGTGCTGCAGGAAGATCGAGCAGGTGAACAAGCGGGTCCTGGACAGGCTCCATAAGATATAGAGGATAACATGGAGACTCCAGCAGGAGTGGAGGTTCCTCATGAGGGTGCTGGACTCCTACGGTGATGACTACTGGGCCAGCCAGTTCACCATCTTACTGGTGGATGAGGGCAGCCAGGGCACAGATGCCCCCACCCCAGGCAATGCTGAGAATGAGCCTCCAGAGAAAGAGGGGCTGTCCCCGCTCAGGAGGACACTAGCGCCTGCAGAAGCCAGCAGCCCAGCCCCTGGTGAGGGGCCCAGCGGTTGGAAGAGGCGGCGAGTGCCACGGGAAGGGTACCGGGCAGGAGTCCCGCTGACTCTGGAGCTGGCCCCCATGCAGATAAAGGTGGAGGAAGACTTTGGCTTCAAAGTGGTCGAGGCTCTGGACTCAAGTTGGGTTTCTTGGGGGCCAGACAAGCTGCTGCCCTACCCCACCCTAGCCAGCTCCCCCTTTGACTGACCCCCCAATAAACGGACCCCATGCTCTCCTCAGCAAAAACAAAAAAGCTTATAGAGGCATGCTTATAGGATCAAATGGTATAAATATAGATGTAACAGGACAATAAAAAGAACCTGGCTATGATGATCACCTGAACGCTGCCTCTGTGTCATTCCTTCTTCGCCGACTCTGTCCACACCTTTGGGAACCACTGGATCTGCTGGGGCTGGACCCCAACATTCCTCTTCTTATAAGGACTTCAGTGAGATGGGCTAAGAGTCACACTGGAACTGCCTCAATTTAATGTAATCCCCTCTTTAAAGATCTTATCTCCATATACAGGTACATTCTGAGGTTCTGGGGATTAGGATTTTAACATACATTTTGTTGATTACCCAAATCAGCCCTTAACAACCAGCATGTTTCAGAAAGTAGATTCCTACAGGGTTATTTACAAAACATTCAGAAGTATTTTTAAAAGAGCTAAGCCCCTCGCCCACCGCGAGGGCCCCTCCCGGTGAAGAGCAAAGGCCTGGGTTCCGGGAGCCGGAGGAAAACTGGTGCCAGCAGCCAGGGGAAGGGGCCCCAGATTGCAAGAGGGCACAGGCTGTGCTGAGGGACCCACCTGAGTGCACAAATTTTTGTGCACCGGGCCTCTAGTCTATATATATAAAAGCCTAATATGCAAGGTGTCCCCTTGGGAGTTCGATCAGCTGCTATGATGTGCGCTGACCACCAGGGGGTGGCACAGAACAAAGGAAGGCCCTGGCCGGCAGCTGGCAGCTGTTAGGGACCCTACCCATGCAGGAATTTCATGCACTGGGCCTCTAGTTATAAATAAGATCTTAATCATTACACTTGAGAATCTATATATATAAAAGCCTAAGCAACTGAATGACTAAATGACCAAACGACTGGTTGCTATGATGCGCACTGACCACCAGGGGGCAGACACTCAATGAAGGAACTGCCTCCTGGTGGTCAATGCACTCCCACAGCCAACCTCCAATGGTCCCTCCCCCTGGTTGGCTGGCCAACCTTCTGTGGCCCCTGCTCCAGGCCAGCACCCCCTGGCCGGCTGGCCTGATGGCCCCAATCAGGGTGGGCAACATCCTGTGGCCTCTCCCCCCGCCGACCAACCTCCTGCAGCACCTTCCCCCTCCAGCCAACTTCCCATGGCCCTGATCGGCCCTGATCACTAGCCAGATTGAGGGACCCCACCCGTGCACGAGTTCATGCACCAGGCCCCTAATATTAAATAAGACTGAGCAAAATAAAATTGTTTCTTGGTTTAACCCAATACAAGTTTATTATTCAAAAACTACGTTTTTTACTTACTATGTAATTAAGCCATTTTTAAAAAAATATATTTTTATTGATTTCAGAGTGGAAGGGAGAAGGAGAGTTAGAAACATCAATGATGACAGAAAATCATTGATCAGCTGTCTCCTGCATCATTGAGTATCGAGTCCACAACCTGGACACATGCCCTGACCAGGAATGAACTGTGACCTCCTAGTTCGTAGATCGATGCCCAACCACTGAGCCACCACAGCTGGACTTAAACCGTTTTTGATGGTTTTATTGTTTTGACACTGTGGTTGGATACTACTAGGTGTAAAGAAACATTTGTTCTACACAGCCTGGTTGAATCACTTGGTTAAAACATCAGGAGTCTTAGGAATGAAGGATTTATCTGCATGGAACTACAGGTTTCGGGGTTCTACTAGCTAACAACTTCATTTGTCACAGTAATTTATTTTGTGTTGGAGAAGAGTGTCTAGCCTGCAGATCAGTGAAGAACTCAAT
Source organism: Myotis lucifugus (assembly GCF_000147115.1). Taxonomy (NCBI): domain Eukaryota; kingdom Metazoa; phylum Chordata; class Mammalia; order Chiroptera; family Vespertilionidae; genus Myotis; species Myotis lucifugus. The sequence goes on along the minus strand of NW_005871050.1, from coordinate 19,329,794 downwards.
TGTTGCAGATATCTTTTGAGACTTGTTCTATGAAAAGACCAAGTCATTTTCTCTGGATCCTTTCTTCTGCATTTGTTAAATAAACTGATAATCACAGAATTTAAATAGAATTTCTGAAAACCAAAGGCTGGATTTGCCATGATAATGGAGTGACAGCTGAGAAATGTAATCATGACTATGATTAAATAGTATAATCTAAAAGGAATACAAAACTATTGAATGGAAGACATGGAGAAAGGATTTGACATCCTGTTGATAATGTTAGAATTATTGTACAAATTACTATAGGTTTCTTTATTGAGTTGAATATTGTCCTCTCCAAACTTCATGTTCACTTGGAACTTGTGTGGAAGTAGGGTTTTTATAGATGTAATCAAGTTAATATAAGGTCATACTGGAGTACGGTGACCCCTAATCTAATGAGTGGGTCCCTTATAAGAAGAAGGAAATTTGGGCACAAACCCACCCAGAGGGAAGATGGCAATGTGATGATGGAGGCAGAGATTTGAACTATGCTGCCTATAAGCCAAAGAATGCCAAAGATTGGCACAATCACCAGAAGTTAGAAGAAGCAAGGAAGTATTCATCCCTAGAGAATTCAGAGGGAGCATGTCCATGTTGACACCTTTATTTCAGACTTTTAACTGAGTATATAAATTTCTTTTCTTTTATGCCACTTGGTTTATGCTACTTTGTTATGGCAGCCCTAAGGAAACTAATACAGTTATGTTTCTTGAATTCTGAATGCAATGTAATCCTATCTAATAATAGACAAACATGGTAATTGACCATACCTTCACTACACCTCCCATTGGCTAATCAGCATGATATGCAAATCAACAGCCAACAAAGATGGCGGCTAATTTGCATACTGCAGGCAGGGCGGGACAGCGCAAGCTGCCAGCGCACCGCCATCCAGAGCAGGAATGCCCCCGCCTTGCCGCCCAGGACCCGATTGGTGGGTCCCGGGCAGCAAGGCAGTCCCACTTTCCTTAGGGCTGCCAGAAGCCCCAGAAGCCACCTGATATGGTAGTAACTCTATCAGTAAGCACTCTGAAAGTCAGTGGCATAAATGCACCAATTAAAAGACAGATTATGAGGGTGAGTCAAAAACAAAACAAACTTTAAATATAAAGACACATATAGATTAAAAGTAAATGAATTAAGCTGCAGCCTGTTTTGCTCAGTGGATAGAGCATTAGCCTGTGGACTGAAGGGTCCCAGGTTCGATTCCAGTCAAGGGCATGTACCTCAGTTGCTGGCTTGATCCCCAGTCCCTATCAAAGCATGTGCAGGAGGCAACCAATCAATGTGTCTCTCCCTTTCCCTTCACTCTCTCTAAAATTCAATGGAAAAATATCATTGGATGAAGATTAACAAAAACAAAGTAAATGGATTAAGTAACATTAAAGAGATTATAAGAAAAATATATTCCAAATTTTGTTAGTTGTAAAATGGTTATGTTTAAGTTATTATCACCTAAGAAATTGGGTGAAGGGTACATATAATATGCTGTAGTATTTTATAGTTTTTTTACACGTATGAGATTATTTCAAATTAAAAAATTAAAAATTAATAAAATATTAATTGAAATGTATCTGCATTACATGAAAAATCTCCTAATTGCTTCTAGCATAATTTATTAAATTGTGCTAAAATTTACAAGGGTTCAATTAAAAATATCTTAATTCTAAATGATATAATAGAAAATATATAATAGTGCAGTTATAAGCACTTATCTGAAAATAAAAATTTAAAGAAGTGAATTTAAAGAAGGGATTAGCCAAAGAAAATATATGCACAACCCATGGACACAGACAACAGTATGGTGATGGCCAGAGAGAAGTGGGGGGCAAGAGCTGGGTAGGGGGGGCAAAAGGGGGGAAATAGGGATATCCTATATAATAATAATAAAAGGCTAATATGCGCATTGACTGACTGGCAGAATGACCGGTTGCTATGATGCACACTGGCCACCAGGGGGAATATGCTCAATGCAGGAGCTGCCCCCTGGTGGTCAGTGCACTTCCATATGGGGAGTGCCACTCAGCCAGAAGCTGGCTCATGGCTGGCCAGCGCAGTGGTGGTGGCAGGAGCCTCTCCCACCTCCATGTCAGCACTAAGAATGTCCAACTAATGGTTTAGACCCGATCCCTTGGGGGCCTAAGCCTTTAGTCAGACATCCCCTGAGGGCTCCCTGGCTGCCAGAAGGATGTCTGACTGCGAGCTTAGGCCTGATCCCCCGGGGAGTGGGCCTAAGTCGACAGGTGGACATCCCCCAAGGGGTCTTGGACTGTGAATGGGCACAGGCCAGCCTGAGGGACCCCCCCCCCGAGTGCACAAATTTTTGTGCACTGGGCCTCTAGTTATATATAATACTAAAGGCCTGGTGCACGAATTCGTGCACAGGTGGGGTCCCTGGGCCTGGCCAGCGATCAGGGCCAATTGGGGCTTATTGGAGCTGATCAGGACTGGCCGGCTGGAGGGAGAGACCGTGGGAGGTTGCTGGTCATGGGAGATTGGCTGTGGTAGTGCACTGACCACCAGGGGGCAGCTCCTATGTTGAGTGTCTGCCCCCTAGTGGTCAGTGCATCGCCATACTGACCAGTCGACTGGTTGTAATGGTCACTTAGGCTTTTATATATATAGATAGGCTAGAAGATTAAGTTACCTTTGTAAAATTGAGTTCCTGCAAAGATAATTTCTTTAAAAATATGATCCTAATACTGATGAATGAAGGTCATAAATTAAAAAGAAATGACTGTGATCCTTGGGATGCTGCATTAAAGAGGTGACATGACCATAGAGAAGAGAGAAGCACAGACCAATCAGAAAATTCTGGGAGACTAATATCCCACCTTACTTGAGGCCTTAAACAAATGCTAGGGACATAAATAAAGTTTTTAAAGCCAGGATGTCCAACTATCCAAGTTTTCCCAGGACTGAGAATTTTTCCAGGACAGGAGACTTTCAGTGTTAAAACTGGGTCAGTCACAAGCAAACCAGGATTATTTAAATTCTCCTACTTGAGATATAGTAGGAAAGTTTATACATGACAAGGTAAATCACAATTATTCACCTCTTATGTGAATCCTATATTCTCTGTCAATGAGAATTGTTTTCACATAGAAAATGAGAAGAAGGTTTGAATTTCAGTTAAGACAGTGATTTTCAACCAGTGTACTATGGCACACGGGTGTGCCCCTATAATTTTTAAAGCATGCAATACCTGACTATTCAGTCAGGGGAACTGATATCTTTTCCCTTGGATTGTCAAATAAAAAAGTGACAACACAACAAGAAAGCCCACTGCATGGGAAAATATATTTGCTGATGTTATCTCTGATAAGGGTTTAATCTCCAAAATTTATAGGGGACTCATACAACTTAACAAAGGGAAGATACACAATCTCATAAAAAAATGGGCAAAGGACCTAAATAGACACTTTGTGAAAGAGGATATACAGAAGGCCAAGAGACATATGAAAACATGCTCAAAGTCACTAATCATTTGAGAGATGCAAATCAAAACGACAATGAGGTACCATCTCACATCTGTCAGAATGACTATCATCAACAAATCAATAAATGACGAGTGCTGGCAAGGATGTAGAGAAAAGGGAACCCTTGTGCACTGCTGATGGGAATGCAAACTGGTACTGCCACTGTGAAAAACAGTATGGAGTTTCCTCAAAAAATTAAAAATAGAACTTCCATTTGACCCAGTAAACCCACTTCTAGGAATATGTCCCAAGAAAACAGAAACACCAATCAGAAAGGTTTTATGCACCCCTATGTTCATAGCAGCACAATTTACATAGCTAAGATTTGGAAACAGCCTAAGTGCCCATCAGCAGATGAGTGGATTAGAAAACTGTGGTACATTTACACAATGGAATACTGCACTGCTGTAAAAAAGAAGGAATTCTCAGCATTTGAAACAGCATGGATGGACCTGGAGAGCATTATGCTAAGCAAAATAAGCCAGTTAGAGAAAGATAAAAATCACATGATCTCACTCATTTGTGGAATATAATGAACAACATAAACTGATGAACAAAAATAGAACCAGAGACATAGAAGCATAGAACAGACTATCCATCTATGAGGGAAGGCCAGGGGTCGGGGGGGGGGGGCGGCGTGCCAGGACTGGCCGGCAGACCCTGAACAACGGATGAATGATTACTCTGACACATGTTTCTGTGAAAGAGAAGCTAAGGGGCTAGTTGTCATTAGGAGCCAAAGAAGCCTCTATTACCTGCCTCATTAGCCTTTTATTGTTACAACAGCTTGAACTAAAATTAACCTCTAGAATCTAAACTCTAGATTCTAGAGTCTAGATACAATCAGTAGGGTAAGTATCCTTGAGAAAGCCCATTCTTCTACAAGGCCGTGTCTTTAAAGACTAAACAGAGATTGTAACAAAACACCCAGGTTATCGGATTTGTTTGGAAAAGTCAAGGTAGGGGCTGCTGCTTTCGGAAATGTCCTCCAAGAGGCCCCTGACCTTTTGAAGAATCCTCCTTACAGACATTCCAACCAAGTCTCATGCTTCTCCACATCTCCCCCCTTTTTGTTTTGCTGGCTGCAGAAGACAGAGGTAGGCAGCGAACTTTCTGCTTTGGAAGGTGGGGTCCGCAAAGTGTGATTACTGTTCGAGTTCCGATTTTGTAGACTATAAGAAAAACAAAGAGAATTACAATGACAGTAATGGTTCTAGTTAAGAAGACAGGGTGCTTACAAGCATTATATCTTGCCTTCTAGCAAGGTGTAGGGCAGTGGTCAGCAAACTGCGGCTCTTTGGCCTTTTGAATGTGGCTCTTCCACAAAATACCACGTGCAGGCGCGCATGTACAGCGCATGTACAGATTGAAACTTCGTGGCCCATGCGCAGAACTCGGTATTTTGTGGAAGAGCCACACTCAAGGGGCCAAAGAGCTGCATGTGGCTCGCGAGCCGCAGTTTGCCGACCACTGGAGGGGATAGGATTATAAAGAAGAAGAAGCTAGGGTGAGGAATGTAGCTACGTGCAGGCCTCGGGTCTGTAGATATCAGCTATTGTCAAGTGATGAGATGATGTTGAGAAGATGATGGTTTGACTCCTGGTTGGTTGGTTTGACCATGCTTATGGGTTCTGCTTGCTGGATTCACAGCTGAGTCACCTCCCTAATTACTTTGCACAGGCCTTGCAAAGAAAACTTTAAGAAAAATGTAATGCCCTATTCACATAAGTATATGTGTTCTAAGATTTAAAATAATATGATTACTTTTCAGATTAATTCAGGTGCTTTATCTATCAGATTTATTATTCAGTATACTTATAATTTCTTTCAAGATTTCTCCTTATAAACCTTTTATGACCTTTATAAACATTCTTATAACTTTTACAATTATTCTTAAGTATTCTTACTCTAATTTTCTTTCTTTCTGTTATATTCCTTTCTTTATATCCCTTCTTACAATTTTACTTCCTCAACTCTAGTTCTTCTTTACTTGTACAGATCCTCTGTAACTTATGCATACCTTTACAACTTATACATACTTTCTGCAATTTATATATACCTTCTACTATACAAAAACTATAAATTCCTTCTAATTAGTTATGATTAAAGGTTAGTTCTACACAGGTTCCTCTATTCCTAGCTTTAGAGTAGTTGGAGTGGTGAGAATTATGTCTCAAGGTCTATTTCTCCTTCAGTTGGCCGATCGTCCTTTCTTCGCTCATCTCTGTCTGACTGCCTACTGTATCCCCCTCAATGATCTTGGCTCTTAATTCTTTTAGGGAAAGGACACTGGATTTTTTCTGTAACTGCTTCATGCTGAGATGGGTTGAAGGTTTCTCTCAGAGCCAAGAGATCCTTGCTCTCTGTCAGAGGGACGATGAGGCCTGGACACAGAAGAAATATGTTTTGGTGGTAATGGTACCTAGTGGTGGTATTCCCTAGGTGTAAGTAGGGCTTGTAATCTGGTGGAGACAAACTGTGTTATAAAATTTAGTATCATTGTGAAAAAGGTAGAATAGTTTCTAATAATTTCCTGTTGAAATAATTTTCTCCCTGAAATCACCCTCATTTTTATTAAAGACTAATTTACTTACTGTATTAACTTTAGTTATAATTTGTTCTGATTGTTTGCATAAACTACAAGAATAATAGTTGATTACATAGACTATTAAAAAATATGCTTTGCTGGAATTTCATGAGAAAGTTTATTCCTATGGCAAAGAAGCCAAGCCACACAGTTGCCATCAGGCTTTGCCTGTAATACCTAGAGCAGTGGTCAGCAAACTCATTGGTCAACAGAGCCAAATATCAAGAGTACAATGATTGAAATTTCTTTTGAGAGCCAAATGTTTTAAACTTAAACTATATAGGTAGGTACATTGTTATTAAGTTAATTAGGGTACTCCTAAAACTTAGGAAGAGCCACACTCAAGGGGCCAAAGAGCCGCATGTGGCTCACGAGCCGCAGTTTGATGATCACTGACCTAGAGTATTGGGTTGCATTCCTCAAGTTGAGGTCCCTATAGTTGTCTTGAGGTTTCTTTCATGCCATCTCTCAGGAAAGCAAACTTCATTCCTTACCTAGAAAGACTGCCATGAACCATGTGACCAAGCAAGATACCAGGCTATTTATCTAAGGGGCTTATCGGCTTTAAAGTCAACCTTCATTCCTTAGAGCTTTCTAGTGACATCCAGAGTCGTGGCATGTCTCTCTTTCAGACATGACATTTCAGTAAAGTTTTGGTTAATAAAAGTACAATTGGAAACTGACTTATGTCCTTTCATGAAGAAATCAGATTCTTTTTGGATTTATGCAAACACATTATCATGAGAACAATAATTACTAAAACTATAATTATTTTTGGTTCATTTAGTCCTATAATTAAATTCTTTTTCTCCTGATTTTTCTTGCCAGTCTTTCTATAAATCTAGATACTCTACAGAGTAATATAAATGACATAGGATCTTGTCATTGTAAAATACAATATTCCACAATATTATAACTTATAACAACTAGTTATAAATGAAAGCATAATATAATATATTTAATATGCATATAATAATAGAATATAATTATAATTTCCTTATTTGATAGAGGTTCCCATAAACCTTAAGTATAAAATTTCCTTCATAAGGAAAGAAAGCAAATCTTAAAATTCAAACCCTGGGAAGGTAGTCAAGTATATTATTGTTATTATTAAATAGTATTAAATCTATTCATTTAAAGTAATCAACTTCCTGGTTAACATAATATAATTATTTTAATAATATATATAAAACCTTTGCTTCCTAGGCAAATAAAGGAAAAACCTTTTTTTCCCTTACTTTCAGAAATAGGCTTATTTTTCTAATGGAAAACAAACTCACATTCTTATGAAACATAACAGAGATAGTGAATTCCTTAGCTGAGAAACAATTCCCTCAAACTTGCAAATCCCAAGTGGGCTCCAATGACTTTCTGCGCAGTTACTTTCATTTTCTTACTTTTCATTTTTGAGGGTTCCATTGCGTTTAGTTGCATTCCTGGCTCCTCACACAGGGGCACCACTTCGCCAGGGCTGACTGGCCGACCCTGAATGATGGATGAATGATTACTCTGACACACGTTTCTGTGAAAGAGAAGCTAAGGGGCTAGTTGTCATAAGGAGCCAAAAAAGCCTCTATTGCCTGCCTCATTAGCCTTTTATTGTTACAACAGCTTGAACTAAAATTAATCTCTAGATACAATCAGTAGGGTCAGTATCCTTGAGAAAGCACATCCTTCTACAACGTCAGGTCTTTAAAGACTAAACATAGAGATTGTAACAAAATACCCAGGGGATTGGACTTGTTTGGAAAAGTCAAGGTAGGGGCTGCCGCCTTCAGCAAGGTCCCTACCAGAGGACCCCAAACTTTTGGAGAATCCTCCTTACAAACATTCCAACCAAGTCCCGTGCTTCCCCACAGGGGTGTAAGAGATCAACCAAAGGACTTGTATGCATGCATATGAGCATAACCAATGGACACAGACAGTAGGGGGGTGAGGGCATGTGCTGGGGGGTGGGAGTGGCCGGGGAGAGGTCAATGGGGGAAAAAGGAGACTAATGTAATACTTTAAACAATAAATAATTTAAATTAAAAAAGCTGAAAACATCCAACACAACAATAGCTGTCCAGTGTGAATGAATCAAAATTATACCTATTTTTGTCAGATTGGCAAATAATAAAATACATTTTTGATGTGCCACGGAATTTTAGTAATTAGTTTGTGTGCCATGAGATGAAAAAGGTTGAAAATCGCTGACTAAAGTATAGTTTCTTTTTTACATTTTAGTTTCTAGAATTTCTCCTTTTACCTTAATCTTTCATGTTCTTACTAAAAAACTTTGGATGTTACTGTGAGCCCTGAGCTCTTTTCATAAGTGGCTGCTTTCCTTTCCAGGGTGTCCCAAGGGTCCCCTCTGGGTTTGGGGTCTGCCTCCAGTAGCAAGATATTCACAGAATCTTTGGAAAAAGCCTCCATGTCTCTGCAGTATAATAACAGTGTCTTGGCATATTAGTGTGCATGGCAGTGAGCGATGCCCAAGAAGCTTCCATGGGGCTTTGCACTTATCAAAGAAGTGGTATACCTCTTTGTGGTAAATGTTCTTCGGAGATATTTAGACATTTATATTTGTCAGTTAATTCATTAGCAACATCATGCCAGAGATTGGACCCATGATGTCCTATCAGGTCAGCATACAAAGAGTGATAGTATTGTGTGAAGTGGTGACACAGAGACCATAGGCAGGCCTCTGTTGTATTTTCCCTCTGGTGGTACCATTTCCTTCTGGTGGTTTCTGGTTGCAAGGTTATTTTACTCTTTCAAATTAGAAAACATAGTCTGTACATAAGCCACTGACTCAGTATTGCAGGTGGAAGCCTCTTGTCCTCCTCACCTACAGGAATCTTTTCCTATTGCCTTTAGCCCAGAGCCTCTCTTTGGGTAGTGACAATACCCTTGCTATCCAATCTATTCTCCTTAGCTCGCCCTGACCAGGACACTGATGCACATTACTAGTCAATTAAGACCTTTATAATTAGTGGTTTAATTGTCTTGTTAGACCAGATGGGCCTGATCACACTGCTCTAGGGAGATTATTGGATTGTTATGGCAGCCGTGACCATTTGGGTAGGATACCTCAGGCCACACACAACAGAGGCAATATGCACAAGAGCACAGCATTAGGACAGACCCCAAGCAAGTGGTGCTCCTTTCCCAGATGGTGTTACCCAACTGAGTTAGGTGTATTTTAAACTTGCATGTAAATGGCATTCCCCTAGGGCAGTGGTCGGCAAACTCATTAGTCAACAGAGCCAAATATCAACAGTACAACAATTGAAATTTCTTTTGAGAGCCAAATGTTTTAAACTTAAACTATATAGGTACGTACATTGTTATTAACTTAATTAGGGTACTCTTAAGCTGGCCTTTGCTAAAAACATCCTCAATCTGATTGAGGTACATTCACTGAGGTTGACCCCTTCCAACTCTCCCATCCACACTCGTCTTGTATACTTGTTTCAGATAGACGAGTGTGGATGGGAGAGTTGGAAGGGGTCGACCTCAGCGAAGGTACCTCAAAACAATGTACCTCCCCCGCGCTGCATATCCCGTGGCCCACCTGTGCCGGGTCTCCCGTCGCCCCACCGACTGACACCCCCCACTTCTAATGCCACTTTGTCAAAATAGACTCGCCCAGGCCGAAAACCGACTTCTGCGCATGGGCCACGAAGTTTCAATCCCACTGTACGTGCGCGCCCGCACATGGCATTTTGTGGAAGAGCCACACTCAAGGGGCCAAAGAGCCACATGTGGCTCGCGAGCCACGGTTTGCTGACCACTGCCCTAGGGTGATTGCAAGGGCAGTCATGCAGTCCTGCCCACTATGGCAATTATTTTGTGCTGCTCTTCACCTATCAATAACCAATGTTTGGGCTGGTTTTTATTATGATTGCTGATGCCCTCAGCAATAACCATCAGGAAACTTGGAAAAAATAAAGGTTTATTACTTAAAGAACCTGGAAATCACACAGCACACCTGAGGCTACACAACAAGGTAACAGGGAGAGATAACATGAGCAGGGGACATGCTTGGACCTGGGGGTTTTCTTTTATTGGGGTAGAAGGTGGGGAACTAGGGTTTCGTGTGCTCACTATTCATTGGTGAATTTAAAATTTAAGAGCAGAAATTGAAAGCATGGGAAGAGAAAAAACAAGTGGCCTAAGTGGTCAGTTATTGAAATCAATCAAGATCTCTAAAACAAATAAGCCTCAGTGGGGGGAGGTGGTCTAGTTCTATGGCTGGCAATGTCTTTATTGGAGATAGCAATCTTTTTAGTGGATGCCTCTTTGAAGTGGATGCCCAGCAAGTTGAAGCTTAAGTCAATCATTTGTGTTACAAAAAAGAAAACAATGGTCAGGGTGTACACTATAAGAGCTCAATTATTTGCTGTTTCTATCCTTTCAAATACAGCCAATTTCTCCCTCCTTTAGGTCCCTGGTCCCAACCTTCACTGTAGTCTTTGGTATGGGAACACACTTAGAGATGAAATATGGCTCCAGCAGTATAGGCATCTGGGAAATTTTAGACTCTCTGTTTAACCTTCTAAACTGTTTAACTCTCTGTAGTGTCAGGTTTGGCTGACTACCCAGAAAGCCAGAATACCACCCAAAGATAAATGGTATGCCCCCAGGAAGGAGGTTACTGAACATATGGAGTGTGGATAACTGTCTGATGTTATCTGTTAACTTAGAAATGCATTGTTTTTTCTGATGGTCTACATGACTACCCACCATATGGTTTTACTACTAACCCCCTATAAAAAAGAGACCCTGTCCTGGGAGGGTGTGGATTTCTTCCCAGCCAGCCACCACTGGTAGTAAACACCTGCTTTGTCCATGTATGTAATTTTATCCTATTAAAGATCTTATGAATTTGAATAAGGCTACCTGTCAGTTCTTCAGAATTGCTCCTGAATTTAGACTTTTGGGGCTTTCTCCCAACACTTTGAATCTGAGTCTATTCCTTCTGTTGAAACCTACTTAAAACTCAACCTACTTCTGTATCCTGGAAATTTGCTAAGAGTAGATTTCAGGTGTTCTCACCATACACATACAAATGTACCTATAGGAAGGGATGGATATTTTAATTAGCTTGACTATAGTGATCATTTCACTATCCATAGCAAAACTTCATATAGGCCTAACCAATGGACACAGGCACCAGGGGGGTGAGGGCATGAGTGGGGGTTAGGGGGAACAATGGGGGGTAAGGACACATATGTAATACCGTAATCAATAAAGGAAAAAAACCCATCATGTTGTACACATTAACCAAATATAATTTTTACTAAAAAAATAAAGTCGCTTCCTTTAAGAGGTTTTTCGTTTTTTTAATATATTTTATTGATTTTTTTACAGAGAGGAAGGGAGAGAGACAGAGAGTCAGAAACATTGATGAGAGAGAAACATCGATCAGCCGCTTCCTGCACACCTCCTACTGGGGATGTGCCCGCAACCAAGGTACATGCCCTTGACTGGAATCAAACCTGGGACCTTTCAGTCCGCAGGCCGACGCTCTATCCACTGAGCCAAACCAGTTAGGGCTAAGAGGTTTTTCTTGATCAAGCTCACTGTACTCTAATCACTTATTTCATAACTCTAAGTTTTTGTATATCACACTCAATAAGTATATTAATTGTAACTGCTATGTTTAAAATTTTGATTGTGGCCCTAACCGGTTTGGCTCAGTGGATAGAGCGTCAGCCTGTAGACTCAAGGGTCCCAGGTTCGATTCCGGTCAAGGGCATGTACCTTGGTTGCGGGCACATCCCCAGTAGGGAGTGTGCAGGAGGCGGCTGATCGATGTCTCTCTCTCACTGATGTTTCTAACTCTCTATCCCTCTCCCTTCCTCTCTGTAAAAAATCAATAAAATATATTTAAAAAAATTGTGATTGTGGGTTTTATTCACAATCCATGTGATGTTCACTGGTTTCAGGATTATGTATCTGATAGGAATTAAGGTGTGAGTTGCCAAAGGTAGGATGATTTTCTCTGATCATTTGCTTTACCTTTTACTTGCTCTTAATTACTTTATCCCAAGAAAATAGGTAGGATGTGTAATCTTTCTCAGGGGGTAGCAAGATTGGGGGCCCAGTGTTCTGTCCTGTGCACTATGTTGTTGATGACTTGCGAGTTCTCTGGCCTGATTTTTTTTTAACTATTTAGGATTTTCTTAAGCAAGACTGCTTTGCCACACAGGGAGGGTCCTAGGAACCCCTCACATGACTTACATTTCAGTCTTCAGGGTCAAATGAGTGATGTATCTAGGGCATTGACAAATATTGCTTAACTTAACTGCCCTAAAGGCTACAATACCTATCTACTTTTATTTTAGCATCTTCACATTGAAGCCTTAATCTCTTATGTATGCAATTAAAATGTTTTTATGAACATGTTTAATAGATGTAAGTGTTTTTGTTTTACCCTCATTATAAATTGGGTGGTGGAAAATTATAAATAAGTCAGAAGCATCTCAACATTTAAGAGATAATAGTGAGCCTGACATTGATCCTGAGCCAAATTCTAGAATGATTTATTATAAGCATAGTTTATGAGCCACTAGATGCAATCACTAAGGGCTAATTTGCTCTTACTGAAAATGATATCAGGGAAATTCACTATACAAGTGAACTTGAACTTCATCAATGATATTCGAGTTGATATTTGATAGACATGGAATCAGATAAATGTGAAAAAACTGGAGAAATATGTCTAGTTATTAGTAGAATTCAGGAAATTATTAGCTGCTTGAATGGCCACAGCCAAAGGGATTGATTAATAGACTGCTATTCTGAAGAGGAATCTTTTCTCAGCCTGATTCTTCCAACTATCTATTAAAGGCTTGCATGTTGTATGAAAGGCATACTTATAAAATATGTGTGTATGAAGTAATTGGAAAGAATAGTAAATAAATTAAATAACAGAATCAAGATATAATGTTGTATGATCTGAATATACTAGAGTGATTGTCAAATCTAACAAGATATAATTTAACATGGATAAATACCAGGTTATATATTTATATTCAGAAAACCAACTGTATACATATCCATTTGGAAAAATGTAGAGGGCTGCCTGGGAGGCACCTAGGCATTTTCTTATAATAATTGTCAGCTGAGCTCAGAGCGTAGGCAGAGCCACGCCCTGGGAACATGCTTCCCCAATAAGGCTGGACATGTTAATCAGGCAGGGGCGGAACTAGATATGTAAATCTAGGCCTTTAAAATAAACCTGCTGTGTGGCTCAGCCTGCTTTGCCACCTCTCCATCAGAGAGGTTGGCGCCCACCTGGCCCCAGCTTAAAATCTATTTCTGCATCTTGGTCTTTCTTTAATTTCTTAATCCCCAGCTCCTCCACTCAGCAAATGGACTGTTTCCTTTTCCATGTGGGACATGGAAAAGAGAGAAACAGCCCCCCCACAGAAAAATACAGCAGCTGCTATGAATAAGAAATTTAAATATTTTCACTCATTAGTATCTGTCAGTACTGCTAAGGAAGCTAGTCTGTTCCTAAGATATATCAACAGAAATTCAGTGTTTGGATGAAGGAGGCCCATACCACATAGTCTTTAGTGCTTTACAGATCACATCTGGAGTATTGTGTTACATTTTGGGCCCTACCCTGTAGGTGAATCTTTCCTTCTCATTTTATACCATAACGACAAAAGTTACAATTCCACCTGGAAAATTAATGATTTCAAAATCTACACCTCTAGCCAGAACCCTTCTCTGGTTCTCACATGTACATTTTTCTATTTTCAACTGCTCACTAGACTTCTTTGATTGGTTGTGCTCTTGGCATCTCAAATTCAAGACATCAAATATTAAAGTCATTGTTTCCATCCCATATGTCACTACCTACTACCACAGTAGTGCTCACACAATAAAACCTGTTCTTCCATGAGTATTTTTAAGTCTCTGATCATGGCACCCATCTGCTTTAACCATATTCTGAAGCCTGGGAATCATCCTTGATTCATTTTACCTCACTCCATACACCCAATGTTAGTCACAATTTCCTATCATTTCTACTATCACATCTTTCTTTAGTCCCTCTACTTTCTCCATCTCTACTTGTCACTAGAACTTTGAAGATTCTGCTCAGGCATCACATGCTAAGCTGTCTGTGAATACCCCCCGCCCCCCGTCACCTGTTAGTCCCTGTCTCTTTCAGGTATATTTAGATACTCCTCACTCCATATCTTTAAAGTATCCTATTTATAATTTTGTTATAGTACTTGTCACCGAAGTTTGTAAATGTTTGCCATTTCCCCCCATTAGACTAAATGTCCTGAGGAGCGGGGAATTTTATACTGTTCATTATGGTGCCATTTTACCTAGTATGTGCCTGACACATAGAAGGTATAAAAAAACTATTTGATAGTGCATGAGATGGCTTGAAACCATGTTTTCTAAAAGACAGTTGAAGGAACTGAAAATATTTATCTAAGGGAAAAAAGAATCTCAAGAGTGGCCTACTGTCTTCAGATATTTGAAGGGTTGACATATAAAAGAAGGATTTAACTTGTTTTCAGTGGCCACGAAGATTAGGATGAATAGAGGAAAGTGTCAAGGAAAGTGAATTGGCCTAATTTGATAAATGGTTTACTAAATGATCAATGCAAACATCAAATGAGCTGTCATTTAGGTTGTGACAGTTTCCTGCTACTGAAAGTGTCCAGTTATAAGACAGATGACTGCTTGTGGAGGGCATTGCAGATAGCATTTACCTATAAAGTATGTGGCTAAAATTGATTATCTTAAAGTTCTTATCTAACCTGGAGGTTTTTATCATCATATTTTAAAATTCCATGAATTATCAGTTGAGCACATGCTTCTAAATCAGCAAATCATAGTCATAGGATCTTGGTCTCTGAAAAATGCAAAAATATAATTAGATTTGTCAGATTTAGCAAATAAAAAGACAGGATTTGAATTTCAGATGATCAAGAGTAATGTTTTAATATATGTTGAAATCATGTAATATTTGGGATGTATTTATACTAAGAAATCATTATTTATCCAAAATTAAAATTTAACTGGTTATCCTAAATTTATATGGCAATACTATCTGTAATGCCATGTACAAAATATTCAACTGCTAATATAATTTATGATTATATAGGAGGTGAATTTTTAATGTTTATTTTTCACACGGGAACTATCATAATTCTGTTTCTATGTAAATAAATGGGTTCCATTTTCAGCTCATATTTTAAGAGAAAGTGACTTTCCTCATTAAAAGTAGTTTACAATGCACTACCATTACCACAGTGACAGAAGAACATTGAGCCTGGAGAGACTGAAGACACTGCCTGTGACTTAAAGAGACATACAACTACATCATCATGCAACTTTAAGAAGCATGTTGGTGAGCATATGTAGAGGTAAAGCTGCCCTTAGAAATAAGTACACTTATAAAACCTCAATACTAAGCATTTTTTTTTTTTTTTTTTTTAATATTTTTTTATTTTTCGCTTAAAGTATTACAAAGGGTATTACATAAGTGTCCTTTTTTTTCCCCCCCGCCCTTGACACACCCCTACCCTCCCTTACCCCCCAGTGTCTTATGTCCATTAGTTATGCTTATATGCATGCATACAAGTCCTTCGGTTGATCTCTTACTCCCCTCCCTCCTGCC
>NW_005871050.1:19312847-19313967 GCF_000147115.1 Myotis lucifugus | reverse complement strand
CAATTCTCAACCTTCCGCATTTTTTAGGAGTTTTTCTGTTCTTCCCTGCCACAGACGTTTCTCAACTGGAACTCCCCAAGCTAAATCGGGGCTGATTGTAACCGTTTTCACTGGTCGCCCCCATCTGGTCCGGGACAAAGCACCAACACGTCCGTCTAGCCTCCGCCATTTTCTCCTCCAATACTAAGCATTTTTAGTGTGAGCAAGTTTGTACACAAAAGCAAAAATGGGTAATTAAAGCCTTGAAGAAAGAGATGGAGAGCCCAGTGCACACCAGATGCCGTGAGACAACTCATACATAAAGGGTTAATCACCTTAATATATAATGAGCATCCCCAAATGAATAAGAAAAAGTAAGCTAGTAGAAAAATAGGCAAAGGATATTAACAGAATGCAGAAAAATAAGTACATATGGCCTTTGTATTTAATTTAATTATATTTATTCATAAGTGATATGCTAATTAAACTCATGTTGAAATACCATTTACAATTTTTCAAATGAAACAAATCTAAAGGATAGTGAGGCTGTGGCATAAGGGAAATAGACACTCTCACATGTTGCAGATAGGAATGCAAAATGGCACATTCTGTATATAGTTCAATCTAGTGAAATCTCTCAATATTCAAATGTGTTCACTTCTATGAAATTAATCTACAAATATACTTTCACAAGGTGCAAAATAAAATATGTATTGATATCTCTCTCTCTCTCTCTCTCTCTCTCTCTCTCTATATATATATATATATATATATATATATATATATATATATATAAAAGCCTAAGTGACTATCTGACCATCCAACCAGTAGCTATGATGTGCAATGACCACCAGGGGCAGATGCTCCAACCAGTAGCTATGATGAGCACTGACCACCATGGGGCAGATGCTCAATGCAGGAGCTGCCAAGCTGCAGTGACTTGGCAGCTGTGGTTCTTGGGTGATGCACCTGGAACCAGAGAGAGGGAGCCTGATTTCGGGGTACATCACCTGAGAACCACCTCTCACAATCTGGGACCCCTCAGAGGATGTTGGAGAGCCAGTTTTGGCCTGATCCCCGCAGGCCAGGCTGAGTGTCCCCACAGGTGCACAAAATCCGTGCACCAGGCCTCCTCTAGAGT
>NW_005871050.1:19306118-19312747 GCF_000147115.1 Myotis lucifugus | reverse complement strand
TATTTACTAATTGCAGCATTGTTTGTAATACCAAAAGCAATGCAAATGTCTGTCCTTAGAGGCTGACTCAGTAAATTATGGTACATCCATAATATGAACTATTATATAGCTGTTTTAAAACAAATGAGAAATCTCTGGATTCACTGATAAAGGTCTCCAACATATATAGTTAAATGAGAGAAAAATTGTGTTTAGTATGCTGCCATTTTTATAAAAGTGGGAGAGTAATGAGAATAATTGTTGATATTTGTATGATCTTAAAAACCACCAGTCAGGTACACAGGAAATGAAAAAGAGCATTTAACTGTGAGGTTGGGAATTGTGCAGAGATTTTTAAAAAAGGCATGAGATGGAGACTTTTCACTTTATACTTTTTTATAATTAATTTTTGCATCATGTAACGGATCATTTTCAAAAATGTTACAGAAATAATTCTGTGACATTATCTTGGTTGAGTAATAAACATTTTAAATAAAAACTCCTCTTATCACAACCCCATGGACCTACCCATCTAAAAATAGGGATACCATTATGGGTTAGATTGTTGCAGTACCAGTGTCTTTTGTCAACAATGAGAACTTACCTTTTAATTTTACAAGTCTTAATAACCAAAATATGGATGTATTAGTGTGAACCTTTAAGTTGTTCCTCTATGAATATGCTTGAGTAAAATTGTGGACTTGTTCTAATTCCTTTGCTCTGTGACATAACAATTTCCCCTATTCACCTCATTTCATTGCCCTAATTTCTCAGTAAGCATCTTTTTAATATTTATCTTGTTCTGTATCATCTCACCTCACCTCTTCCTGCCCCATCTCCCTGCCTTTAATTTGCACATTCCATCTCTATTTATCACTTTCAGTATGAGTGTGTGCATACACTTGCAAAAATGCACATCTGCATGGAATTGTTTATACTTATTCTCAGGTTCTCCTGTGAATCATTCTTTGAAGCATCAACCTACTCAAACTTCCATTATCACTTATTTTCCCAAATACCTTCCAGTGAAAAAAAATACCTATAAACTTAAACTACTTTAAGAACTTCTTATATATATGAAATGATAATCTGGTGGCTTGGAAAAAGAGTATGTGCTGTGGAAAAGAGGACCATTTTGTCTTTCTTATGGTCTGTGGGAGCAGGGTAGGAGCCACTAAATGTTGATAATCTAAATCGATTCTGCTGCAATTGGCTGAGTTTACAGGTTGGCCCATCAGATAGAGAAAGTGAATATTGAAAGCAATCAAACCGGGGCTTTGGCAGTATTTGTTTGATGGTAGATTTATGTTAGCTCTTTAGTGGGCTTTTACCTGAGCCAAAGATTGTGTTCTTAAATTAGGGACAGTTTTAGCTGTGGAATTCCTGGCATCAGCCTATAGGTAGGGACCATATTTTTTGAGGATAAGTAAAGAGCACAGGGTCTTTTTGAAAATTCCTCTATGTCCTAGCTGGTTTGGCTCAGTGGATAGAGCATTGGCCTGCGGACTGAAGGGACCCAGGTTCGATTCTGGCTAAGGGCACATGCCTGGGTTGTGGGTTTGATCCCCAGTAGGGGGCATGCAGGGGGCAGCTGATCAATGATTCTCTCTCATCATTGATGTTTCTATCTCTCTATCCTTCTCCCTTCCTCTCTAAAATCAATAAAAATATATTTTTTTAAAAATTTCTCTAATATTGACCTAGGTTGGTGCCTCTGTGAAAGGTTAGCTTTATTCACCTCACATTATTTTTAATCTGTTGACTCAAGCTAACAATAAAGGGAAAGAAAACCCCTAATGGGGGCTTTTGGCCTATCACTGATTGGCATGGCTCAGCATTAGTAGAGGCAGCATTGAATGGGTAGTGAGAGAAAGGGGGTATTGATATGGGCACCTGTGAGTGTCCAATCAGGGTTGTTGGAACTGTGGGTATAACTAATGGGTAAAAGCATGGCAAACCAGATCACAGGGCAGGCTAAAGATAGTGTCAGTGTTTCCATCATATGGAGAGGATCCAGTAGATGAAAAACTGAATAGGATGTATATAGAAGATAGGTAAGTGGGTGCTAGTCATCATCTGGGAGATCTAGGCATAAGGAGAGACTTAGCTGAAAAGGGAAAGGCAGAGCATTCGTTCTTCTCACAACTCCACATGTAGCCACTCTGCTGGGTGTGCAGCTTAGGGGACCAGAGGATCAAGCAGGTCAGTTGAGTGATCAAGGAAAATATTAAAAATAAGTAATATTTAGCATGTCATTGTTATGTTAAGATACTCTGTTAAATGCATGAAATGTATCATCTTATTTAATCTTCCCAGTGACCCTATGAGGTACGTATGGTTATTATCCTGATTTTAGTTTTGAAAATTGAAGTTCAAAGAAACTGAGTTACTTGTACAAAACTCTCATAGCAAGCCAGTAGTAGTTAGGATATGAACCATGAAATGTGATTCTAGACCCTAAACTCTCCAACTTTAAGCAAAAACTATGGACTCAGTGCTGCGATGGCAGTGGCAAGGGGAGGCTGTAATCTGGAGGCAAGCCAGGCACATAGGGTGTCTTTAGACACAAAATCACTGTCATTTTTGGCTGCCATGTAAAAGTGGGAAACAATTTAGGGCCCCTAACTTGTGACTGGAATTCAGCCAGTTGGTGGCTTACTTCTAAGCCCTACTGACTATTGCAGTTCAAATTACAGATACAGAGTCTCAGTTAGGAGCTGGGACACACAAGGGCCTAATAGAAGCACCCAGAAAACTCAGCTTTGAAGAACAAAATGAAGAAAGCCAACATTATGGGTTAAAAATCCCTGCTTTCTCAGTCTAGTGCAAGACCTTTTCACACAGGAAGGAGTCTGGAAGTAGTGTCAAGCATGGGGAAAGAGAGCAGTTAGAGTTCTATTTTCTTTTGCTTGGAAGTCTTGTTATTTTGTATTTGTTATTCAGGTTGTGCAGTCTTCCTTTTGATTTAGAAAGCCCTGCCTGAGCATGACTAGATCTCTCAGGTCATCATGGTACCCTTCAATAAACAACTCAGCATTTGTTCAATTGGATTCCTTATGAAAGGCTAAACATTCATTCTGAAAGTGAATACTACTCAGAAGCTACCAGAGGGAAGAACAAACCCTTCCATCTCAGTGAAAGCACTCTTCCACAGCCGATTTGTGTCCATCTAGCTTTCACAGCATAGAAACAGTTGCTGAAGGGGGACATTGGATTTCTCTTTTTGTGAACTGCTAACAGCCACAGACATTTCAGGAAGGATGTTGAATTATGTATTAGAACATTGATTGGCATCAATGTAACTTTGAATCCTCTGTGCCTCCACCTTAAGCATTAGCACCTCTTCGTAGATACTGATTGGACTTTCAATAGTGGTAAACAAGCAAGAGGCATGAGTCTGCACATATGCTTTTTCTATGTTTGGATAAGCAATAAATAGAAAAATATACTCTTTATTGGTTGAGTCATCATGTGCCTTTTTCTAGGTTGAGTGCGGTAGCACAATGGCAGGCTGAAATCAGCAGTTTCAAAACTCAGGAGTTTGGTGTTGTCATTTGTTCTGCAATCAGTTAATGGATAGACTTTGCACAATAACTTGCTCACTAAGGACATTTGCACTTCTCTCTCACAGAACACCAGGTCTTGCAAGATGAGAAACAAAAATAATTCACACAAAATCCCTAGAGGTAGGGACTTCAAGAATCTTTCTTCCTCAGGAACTTTTCTAAGTTCTTACAGTTTGTCTTGTTTGATAGTTGCCTTGAGAGAGGTGACACTATTGATGGGTGATTTGGTCAGTTATCCAGGAAGAAACTTAGCAGGTCTATCTGCTCTCCTTTTGCAGAGCTCTTTTGACAGATACAGAAGTCATGTGCATTGTGGAGGTTATCGGTCAGCTGGATACTCTTAGGGGACAGGAAATAAGAAGTAACACTGATGGATAAATCAAGAAAATCCTCAAAGATCACTCACTGCCTGTGAACAGCCAAAAAAAAGTATTGCATACAGTGACCTAAAATTTCTGCACACATAAATCTGAAGGACCTTGTCAATTGTTCTGCAAAAAGAAAAGAGAAAAAACATATATAACCCCACTGCTTTATTAAAACTCCAGGTGAAGGTCTTCCTGAAATAATCTTTTCCTTAAAGGTAAATCCCTGATCATATCCCAGTGCCCACCTCCCAGAATAGAGCATTAGAGTCCCTGGTTGGAATTCAGTTGGAGAGAAAGTATAGTGGTGTTATAGTTCTGAGTTTAGGTTCAGACAATCTGTATTCAAATCCCAGCTCACAATCACTTAGCAGTGGCAGTGCCTTTATCACTGCTTTCCCCTACTCATAGTTCCCATTAACTACTAATTAAGGTCACCCCTATAATCTAAGATAATAGTTTACCAACAAAACCAAGACAAGTCCCTTTGTTTTCCACTCTTAACTTCTTCCCTTATAGAAATCCCAGAGTTATTTTTTTTTTTTACCTTGGTCAAGGTACTCAAGTTTTCATTTTGACAAAGGTGATAGTGACTGAATAACCTATTTTTAAGGTGGTGGGATTGAATTAAGTAATATATGTAAAGAACTTAGATATTCACCACTCAGTAAATGGTAGCTTATTATCACCTTTAAAATTAATAGTACTAATATATTTAATAAAAAATATACTCTTTATTTGTTGTGCTTAGCTTGACTCAAAGGATTTCCTTTTTCCTGATTTCCTTCTTTTTTTTATTCCAACAGTATTTATACCACATAGGGGACATTCATACCTTAAACTGAGTTATTTAGAGCTATTGCATGCCCCTTTCTAAATGCTTTATATTAAGAATCACTACTTGCATAACCACTTCAAATATGTATCTACCTCTACTATGTGGAAGGCTCTATGCCAAATAGTGTCATATTTAGACCAGGCTTGGTTTGTTTAATGGCATTAAGATGAAAAGGACTGATAGGATCAGAACAAGGGAACTAGATCCTCGGGGGATGTCCGCAACCACTGGCTCCTAAATGCTCACCTGCCTGACTGCCTGATTGCCCCTAACTGGCCCCCCTGCCAGCCTGATCACCTAACTGCATCTGCCTGCTGACCTGATTGCCCCTAACTGCCCCCCCTGCCAACCTGGTTGCCCCCAACTTCCCCCGCAGACTGGTTGCCCCTAACTGCACCCCCACCAGCATAATAGCCCCCAACTGACCCCCTGCCAGCTTGGTCGCCCCTCACAGGCCCCCTCTGCTGGCCTGGTTGCCCCTCACAGCCCCCCCTGCTGGCCTGGTTGCTGCCAACTGTGCCCCCTACTGGCCTGGTCACCCCTCACTGCTCCCTCTGCCAGCCTGGTTGCCCCAGGCAGCCTGCTGCTCAGTCATTTGGTTATCCCTCACTAACCCCCCTGCCAGCCTTGTCACCCCACTCAGCCTGTTTGGTTGTTTCGGACGTGACAGCCCCTGGCTCTTTATCTCTCTCTCTCTCTCTCTCTCTCTCTCTATATATATATATATATATATATATATACTAATAAAAGAGAAACATGGTAATTAGCGTACGACCGCTACCCTTCCCATTGGCTAATCAGCATATCCTTATGCAAATTAACTTCCAGCCAAGATGGCGGCCGGCAGCCATGCACTGAAGCGAACAGGGAGGCTTGCTTGCTCCAGTGACTGCGGACTCCAACGTTCCCCGCCTGACTTGCCAGCCTCTCAGCTGCAACTCTAAGCAACTATGTTGCAAATATAGAAGCTAAACAAAACACCAGAAACCGGCTTTCAGTCAGCCGGGCTTCAGCCAGCCGGACCACAACATTGTATCAAATACAGAAGGTAAACATCCGAGGCCTCAGAGCTAAAGCTGGCCCAGAATAAAAAGAAAAAAAAGAAAAAAAGGAGCAGTTGGGAGCTTCAGTCACCCGCCAGTCGGAAAACGGCCCTCAGTCCCTCAGCCAGCCTGGCCAGGCACCCCAGTGGGGACCCCCAACCTGATCCAGGACATCCTTCAGGGCAAACCAGCCAGCCCCCACCCGTGCACCAGGCCTCTATTCTATATAGTAAAAGGGTAATATGCCTCCCAGCACTGGGATCAGCGGAGAGGCGAGGGCCTCCTGGCACCGGGATCAGCGTGACAGGGGGCAGTGCCCAAACCCCCTGATCGCCCTGCGGCTCTGTGTATGACAGGGTGCAGCGCCCTAACCCCCTGATCGGCCCTGCGGCTCTGTGTGTGACAAAGTGTGGCGCCCCAATCCCCCCTTCCCACGGGACCTGCTCTGTGTGTGAAGGAGTAGAGCCATAACCTCCCCATGGGCCCTGCCCTGAGTGTGACAAGGTGTGGCGCCCCAACCCCTTGATCAGCCTTGTTCTGTGCTTGATAGGGAGAGCTCCCCAAACCCTTGATCGCCCTGGGGCTTTGTGTGTGACAGGGTGTTGCGCCCAAACCCCTTGTTGGCCCTTGTTCTGTGTGTGCCCGGGTGGGGCACCCCACCCCCCCCCCCCCCCCATGGGCCCAGCTCTGTGTGGGACGGGGTAGAGCCATAACCTCCCCATCCCCGGAATAAATCCCACTTGGTCATTACATTTCTAATGTAATGCTGAACTCAATTTGCTAGAATTTTGTTGAGGATTTTAGCAGTTATGTTCATCAAGGATATTGGCCTGTAGTC
>NW_005871050.1:19277040-19305550 GCF_000147115.1 Myotis lucifugus | reverse complement strand
GACCCCCCTCCCCCCCCCCCCGAGCGTCAAATTTTTGCTCACATATATATATATATATATATATATGTATAATTTGTAACTGGACTGAGAATTAAAGCAGCTAGACTGTGTATGGCAGTTAGCGGGACTTCTCCCATATTATTAATGTTAACTAAAGTTGTAAACTAGTAGTAAGAGCTCTAGCTTTGAGCTTTGGTTTTGAAGGTCTTTAGTCCCTGGGAAGGAAATGGACAAGGGCAAAGCAGGGCTTCAGTCTTAGAACTATGGTCCTATGCTGGTTACAAGACAGGAAACTGTATTGTGCTCAGGGAAAAAATACAACAAGGAATCCAACTATAAGGACTAAAAGTAGCCACTTGGTCATAAAAACAGATTAGAAAACCAGTCACAAGAACTAGAGCCCCAAACAATGATGGGATTATGAGCAGTAGTGACTTAATGCTGAGTCTTGTGACTCTGGTTAGAACTCCTAAAATTCCTCTTCACTTACAGGTTTATGATTTGTTTTAGAAATAGGACTGTGTATTGGGGGTGAAGGATTGGCTTTTTAGATAAGGAATTTAAGGTTTTGGGAACTAGGAGAACCAAACATCATTACATGACACACTGGCCTTAAATTCTAGGCCAGTGCTCTCCAATAGAAATTTTAGCAATTATTAAAAATTTATGTATCTACAATTTTCTATATATGCAATATCCAATATAGCAACTATTAGCTGCATGTGGCTACTGAGCACTTGAAATGTGGCTATTGTAACTGGGAACTTATTTTTAAATTTTATTTAATTTATCCTACTTGGAGTTTGTTGAAGTTTTTGGATGTGTAGGTCAAAATTTTCCATCTACTCTGGATTAAATCTAAATACTTTAATTAAAATCTAAATAACACTATTTCTTCACATATTCTTCCTGCCTCCTTTCTCTGTTCTCCTCCTGGAATTCCTACTATGTGTATCTTAGTATGCTTGATGTAGTTGCACATGACTCTGAGGCTCAATTCTTTTTTTTTCATTTTTTATTCTTCATATTGTGTAATCTTTATAAATCTATTTTCAAATTCATTTATTCCTTCTTCTGAATGCTCATAACTGCTGTTGAGCCTGTCTCGTTACTTGTTTCACTTAAGTTATACTTTTTAACTCTAGAATTCCTACTTGGTGCTTTTTAAAAATAATTTTTATCTATTTATTGATATTCTCTATTTGGTAATATATTATTTTTTAAACTTCTCTTTAGTTTTTTTAATGTTTTTATTGATTTTAGAGAGGAAGGGTGAGGAAGAGAGAGATAGAAACATCAATGATGAGAGGAATCATTGATTGGCTGCCTCCTGCATGCCCCCTACTGGGGACTGAGCCCACAACCTGGTCATGTGCCCTTGACTGGAATTGTACCTGGGACCCTTGAGTCCACAGGCCGATGCTCTATACACTGAGCCAAACCAGCTAGGGCTCTTTAGTTCTTTAGACATGATTTCCTTTAGTCTTTGACCGTATTTAAAGTAGCTAATTTAAAGTCTTTGACTGGTAAGTAAAATATCTGGGATTCCTAAGGGATAGTATCTATTGATTGATTGATTTCCTATATATGGGCAAGAAGTGGTTTTCTTCATGCCTCACAAATTTTTGGTGAAAAAATTAAAATTAGCCTTTTAAATATATGTGACAAATCTGGAAATCAGATTCTTCCTCCTTCCCAAGGTTGTTGTGATTTGTTAACTGTTTGTTTATTTATTTAGTGGTATTTTTTTAACTAATCCTGTAAAATCTGTCTACGTTGTCATGTGTGGCCGCTGTAGTCTCTGTTTTATTAGCTTAGTGATCAGCTAAAAAATTTTTAATTTAAAATAAATTTTAATAAAATCTAAATACTTTAATTAAAATCTAAATAACACTATTGAGCAATGCAGTCCTAAGTTTTTAAAATTATTATTTGTTATATATATATATATATATATATATAAACTCTAGTCAACTTAGTGTTACCTTACATAATGAAAAAAATAGCTTTCAGAGTAAGCTCATGAAGGGAGAACTCTTTCCCAAAAATGTAGTATTTGATTTGGCCTTGAGGTATTTTTAGGGTTTTTAATGAGGAAAAGGAGTAGAGATTTTGAGTGGTCAGGCAAAAGATACACCAAAAGCCACAATGGAAGGTAGGTTCCAGAGATCATTCCTAATGTCTTTAACAAAGTTCAGAAGGTGATTGATAGATCATGGAGAGCTTGAAATTATCAGCTGAGATATTTTCAACTTGTGTGGAGTCAGAAGCCATTGGAATAAAAAAAATAGGGTTTAGTATTACTCTTTTTCTGGTAAGAGACATAACTACATTCATGTTTATGTGCTATTGGTGTTCAAGAGACAAAGTCTGCTACTTTCTTCCATTTATTTATAACATTTTCAATTATGGTCCTAGCTGGTTTGGCTCAGTGGATAGAGCATTGGCCTATGGACCGAAGGGTCCCAGTTTGATTCTGGTCAAGGTCATATGCCCTGGTTGCGGGCTTGATCCCCAGTGTGGGGCATGCAGGCGACAGCCAATCAATGATTCTCTGTCATCATTGAAGTTTCTAGCTCCCTCTCCCTTTCTCTCTGAAATCAATAAAAATATTAAAAAAAACATTTTCAGTTATGAAACAATAAATGTGTATTTTAGAACATAGGAAAATATGAAAAGTATGAAGAGGAAAATTAAAAGAGATTAACATGTTAATCTAATGATGGTGTGTAGGATAGATTGAAGAGGGTGGTATTATTTTATCTCTTCCAAAGCAGAAAGGTTGGTGAAACTTAGTATATCTTGGAGCATATCTCTAAGAAATATAGAGCAATAGTTGGTACTTGGGACCCATGTGTATGTAAATAAATTATGTTCTTCCAAAAAGACCACTTGAATTATAACTCTTACTGGAACACCTCTTTCATGCTGTGTGTTCATAAAACAGATACAAAACACTATACTTGGCAATATATATTGAAATTAAATATGCATATTTGACCCAACAATTGCACTCCTAAGAATGTATCTTACAGATATTACACAATTACCCAAAGTTTTGTGCACCAGATGTTCACTGAACATTGTTCAATAGTACAAAAATTGGAAACATTTTTAATAGTCATCAAAAAAGAAGTCATTAAATACAATGGAATAATGTAAAACTGTTAAAAAGAAAACAATTGCTCTTTGGGTACTGATATGGGAAGATTCAGAGCAGTGTAGTTAACATGATCTGATTCACTCATTCAGTGAACACTTATTGAGCCTGGCATTGTGGTAGGCACTGAAAATCCAACTGTGCTGAAGACAGACAAGATCACTGCCCCATGAAGTTTACATTATAGAAGGAGCAGTATAAGATTCATAGGATAATAGCACTGTATCAATTTAACTTATAAGAAAATAGAGTTTGTAACAATTAATGACATTGCAGTTTTTATGAGATATATTAAATATGTAAATGAAATAATCATAAATTGTAATGTGTAATAAAGACCACCAAAAAAAGCATAAAGAAGGGAGCTGATAGAATGAACAATAGAAATCAGAAGGGCTACTTTAGGAAAGGAAGACCTCTCTAGGCATTCACACTGAAGCTGAAGTCAAATGAATGAGAAAGGGCCAGCCATAAGAATAATTCAAGAAATATAACTCTTTGACTTTTTAAAAACATAGACCTGTATTGTTTGTACAGTTACAAATATTATTCATCAAAAAGTTACTAAAAAATATAACCCCACCATACTTGTTATTTTATACTCAACATTTATTATTCTAAGATGTAATAATGATGCCATTGTCTTTTGACATGGATAACCTAAGGGCACATCCAATTGTCAGATTCCTTGTGGGCTCAGAATGGGTTGCTCTCTGAGTTTCCAGGGGACTTGAGAAACCTGCTGATTACTGGTTTTTATATTAGACTAGAGACCTGGTGCACGAATTCATGCACAGGTGGGGTCCCTCGGCCTGGCTGGTGATCGTGGCCGATTGGGGCTGGCCAGCCAGGGGGAGAGACCGTGGGAAGTTGGCCAGCCTGGTGATCAGTGCGCGTCATAGTGACCAGTCATTCTTGTCATTCTGCCATAACGGTCGCTTAGGCTTTTATTATATAAATTTAGGATACCTGGCAGTACAATCCATCAATAATATATGCTGCTTGATGAAGCTGTATAGCTTCTTATTTTTTGAATGCCTGACATGTATTTGGGTTGGGGCAGTGTCTTCAGGGGCTTAATCAAACTTTTTTCTTCTAAATGCCTCTTAACTGCCTAAGGAGACATAAGTGAATTTAGAAAATAAGTTTCAGTGTTTGTTGGTTTGTCTTTACTTTTGCTTTGTTTTTGTTTCCCCCAAAGGGTGAGATGATGATCAGGGACTTTGGAGAAAGAACTTCTTTAAATGATTGTCTCAGCACTGAAATAAAACCTTGAGGGAGATTTTTCCTGCATTCTCAGTCTGATCCACTTTACAGTTGTTCCTATATGGTTGCTGTCTACAAGACAGGGAGTTAGACTGATTTGCAAGGATTCTATGCATAGTTTGAAAATGTTCTAGTAAATTTTATTACTTGGTTTGGGAAGTAGTACCACTAACTTTCAACTGTCTGTTTGGGTCAGGATGTAACATACTTTTGGGGAAATCAACTGTGATGTAAATGATTCCATTGCTCCTCTGAGTGACTTCAGGTTGCTAAGCAACTCAGTTCTGTGTTCCTGTCCTGCTGAGTCTTCCCAGTCTATTGTTAGATTCAAGTTATTACAGCAGTTCAGTCCATTGCTAGAGCAAGATTATTTATCAGCAGAGAATTGGGGAAGAGTGAGTAAAGAAAACAAAAATGGCATAAAGTGATAACATTGATAAAATTGGATATATCGAAAAATATTTTTGTGCATAAAGAAAGCCATTGTCTCGAAACATTCTTGCTATTTCTAGACTTTGGGAACTTTCCCAATTCAACCTTTAGCCCATCTTAGAAATCATATGTGGGGAATAACATTTCAAAACATCGTTCTCTTATTTAGTTACAAACAAATGTGTGCTGGTAATTGTTTAATAACTGGCTGGAGGGGCAGAATGACAGAGGCTGATTTTAGCATTTGCTGATTTCTATGATTTAAATACTACCACCAAGGCTGATTTCAAGTAACTGACATACACTCCTGAATGCAGAGTTGGGAAGAGATATACACAGTCAGCTTTTGAGATAGATCACTGTTGATTCTACCAAAACATGGTAAGTGTTGGGCCTGAAATTGCCACTGGTCTTCAGTTCCAAAAAATCCTTGTCTCAGGTTCTACTTTTAGGGAACCTGGTATAATAAAGCCCTCCAAACACTTTTTGCCTTCATCATTTATAAAATTGTCAAAACTAATATTTATAATATTTATTGAGATCTTACTATAAACCAAACACTATGCTAAGTGCTATTTCTTATTTAAATTATTTCATATAATTCTCATAGCCACCTATGGTAGGGGTATTATTAATCATAGTAATTTTATAGATGAGAACAATAAGGCTTAGACAGATGAATTAATTTTTCTAGTGTCACAGTTTTAGATGGTATATCTGTACTTCAAGAATACAGTTTTGTCTGGTTTTAATGCTCCTGTGGTCTATGAAGTGTTCCGGAGGCTTATGACCTGCATTTTCTGGGATAGTGCTTCCATTCCTGCCTTTCCTTCATCATTTTGCAGACACAGAATCAGCCTGTGGGCCTGTAAGTTGTCTCATTAGCTGCCTAACTGAGCTTTCCAAGTTTTCCCTTCACACACAATATGTTAGTCCTGCCCACATGCCTTGACCTGCCTGACTGTCCTGGCTCTCTCCATTAGAGAAGGCAAATAAAATTAGACTTTTCACCACACAATTGCCATCTGCTCACGAATGCCTTTTTAGCTGTTGTGATCCAAGGACACTTTGAAAACCAACATTCAGCTACCAGGGAGATATTTTAGTACTGTGATGCTCTGTACAAATGCCATGATGCCTGAATATGCAAATTAGGAAGGCAGGAGTCTATCATACCCTCATTAGGTGGCTAAAAGAGACATTTTCTGTTTTATTGTCCAGAAAAAAACAACAACTGTATATAGAAACTGTTACTCTTTCTAGTTCCCTAACAACCCTTTTGTTTTCTCTCCCCCCTTTTCCCTCAGACCTATTTTAAACTTATGAAAAACTCTTAATTTTCTGACCAAGAGCTCCGCAATTCATCAAGAATGATCTTATAGCTGGTGCTTTATCAAAGGGTGACTGGTTTGACCTTCAAGCATGAGTGAAAATCATTTAGTTTAAGAACATGTCAATAAGCAATTCACCCAGGCCTTGTACATTTAATAACATCTATCAACAATTTTCCTTAAGGATTTCCTGACCTTCCTGTAAGGTGTTCTCCAAAACACATAGGTTCTATTCATCACATTGATCAAGAAGACTGACATCTATCTACTCATTTCACTAATTGACAAATTAGTTCAATAATTAGTAGAAGCAGCAGTGAAGTTTCTAAGTTCACCATTTTGTATTATGTTAAGGACTGTGTTTTAAGTTACTTTTTAAATATCAGAATATTATTTTTGCATGCCTTCCTTTGGCATGCAAAGGAGAAAATAATCTGTTACACAATATTGATGTTATTTTTTAGTATGAAAGATCAGTAGCCCTAACCGGTTTGGCTCAGTGGATAGAGCGTCAAGCCTGCGGACTCAGGGTCCCAGGTTCGATTCCAGTCAAGGGCATGTACCTTGGTTGCGGGCACATCCCCAGTAGAGGGTGTGCAGGAGGCAGCTGATAGATGTTTCTCTCTCATCGATGTTTCTAACTCTCTATCCCTCTCCCTTCCTCTCTGTAAAAAAAATCAATAAAATATATTTTTTTAAAAAAGATCAGTAAATAAACAGGTAAGTCAATTATGCAATATTGAACATTTAACATTAATATATACTTTTAATGAGTTAGTCATTAAATTATTTTGTAGTTGTCATAATATGGAAAAATATCATAGGAATTTTACAACTTATAATTCTTAGTTTTAAAAAGATAGTTTGTGAAAATGGATTTTCTTAAGAATCTAGATTTTTCTCTGATTTAAATCAATTTCAAACCTTTGAGGGAGAGACTTGTTAACTCCTGAAAAAAATGTAGTCTCTTTTTTTTCTGAGGGAAAGAAAATAGATTCCAAATAGTGACATGAACATTTAATTTAAAATTGAAACTATAAAATTTTCCTGAATATCTAATGTACTATTATATGTAATAGTGAAATTAATTCAAATAAATTCTACTGGCATCTGAAATTAGAAAATAAATCTGCCTGAAATAGAAGCATGAAGTCAACCCATATTTGGAATTTTTTTTTTATTAAGAGCTTATAAACTTTGATAAGATTCACAGTGCTCTCTGCAATGTATTTCAATAATTTCAACTAGAATGTCTGAAGAAGAAAAGTAACATCCTTGATTTCTGAATCAAGATAAATAACATCAACAAATCCTGTGTTGGCTATATGAATATCGCTTTATTTTATTGACTAAAATTCTCACATTTTTAGGGTACAAACAATAAAAGACTTTTCAATAGTAGTATATACTTTTCCAATACTTCAATATTTTTAAAAATATTTTAAAGCTGTACAGCTCTCCAATCTCTCTGTCACTGAGATGGGACTTGCAGATGCACCAAAAAAACTGAACAGATGGTGTGCTGGAAGAGTTAGAATATTGAAGGGCCTTACAGGATAAAAAAAAATATTTTTATGAGTCCACTGTGAATTAGCTGAAAGGGCAATTAATTTTCATTTATCTCAAATTATATGTGAATATAGTGAATTTCTATTTAATGTCATTTTGCCAGAGGTCTTTCCAAGACAAATTGGGAATATGCAATGCAAATGTTCATACTCAGATCAAAGCCTGAACATTAAGTTACACAAAGTTTTTTGTCCAAAACTAGTTTTGCAAACGTTTACACTATCCCATTGTGCAACTTTGAGACTATTCATTTTCATCTCCTTTTGCAGTACTCTTCCAAACTCCTTTATTTCCCAATTGCATATAAAGTTGTCTTTCTTTAAAAATGTCTTAAAAAACAGGGAGAATATTAGACCATACAATTTTATCTTAGAAATAATGGGAGCCAATTGATATGTTTCCACCATAACCAAAATCATGAGTCATTATGTCAGAACACATGCAAAAGTTTGATTTTGCAAGACTAACATTAAGTAGAGTCTATAATGTAGACCCCAGAGGTACATCAGGATCACCTGAGAAATGTCTTTAAATGTAGATTCCTGGACACCAAATCCCAACGGATTCTTTTTCATTAGGGATATAGTTGAGCTCAGAAATGTTCCCATTTTTAAAAACCACTACTTTTTGAAAACCTCTAACATAGTGTTTATAAAGCCCCATCACTATAATTTTCACCATGTACCTATTCATTTTTTACTTATTTTGTTGACTATTCAATTAGGAGTCAGCTTAAATGCAGTTTCTTCTATGAAGCCTTCCAGGAGTTCTGCCCCCCGGCACAAAGCTGTGATCTCTAGTATTGTGATGGTACAGAATGCTAGGCTGTGTGTGTGTATGTGTGTGTGTGTGTGTGTGTGTGTGTGTGTGTGTGTGAGAGAGAGAGAGAGAGAGAGAGAGAGAGAGAGAGAGAGAGAGAGAGAAGGCAGACTTTGGGTAGTCATGAGTACATACTGGAGTGTTGGATGTTGTAGGTGGTATCTTAACTACATCTGGAGTATTTTATTCTGAGATTTTGTATCTTAGATTGTGCAATGGAGTTGAGATTGTTATAAGGATTGTAATTTGGGTCAACTAACAACAAACTCTGCCTCTGACTGATTGAAACAGTAAAATCCAACCATATAATTTTTCATGTCCAGGGAGGAGGTTTAGCAGACATTTATGGCAGTGTATGAAGGAGATGTACATTACACAATGAGGTGGCTCAGATAGCATTCACCCAAACAGAGAATGGGCAATTTTCTATATTTCTAATAATATCTATATTGTATGTGTGAATCCTTTCCAGTTATCAGCTGTACTGCACCAGCATGGCCAAAGGTGAACCAGAGGAGGGGCAGTTAAAGATTGAAGAAAAGACAGACAAGAGAATACAGCTGGAGCTCGGTGGATCTCCTGTGCCTGGATGAGGACATAAAAGACCCAGCCTGCAAGCCAATGCTTTATTTTATAGTCTGATTAAAACAAAGGTAGATTAACATGTATACAAATGTTCTTGTTTTGGCAACACTTGCTGCACCTCTCACAGCCCATTAGCTACTTAGGAAGGAATTAGGGAGGGCTACAAGGTCAGGCTTAATTATGCTAGGAGAGCTCTGCCCTCCATGCTGGGACTTGTTTGTAGCCCCGCCACAGGTCAGCCCAAGGCTTGACCCTAGAGCCTCTCCCTACAATCAGCAAATTGTTTCTCACCAGGGTGTTGCTTTCCTAACCTATTGAAGTTTATTTTAAATATATACATTTTTTAAAAACAAAATCGAATTTTTAAATAAAATCCAGTTACATAGTGCTTTTCTACCACTGTTCGGTAACTTGCTATGCATGAAAAAAATCTTTCCTGCCCTGACCGATTTGACTCAGTGGATAGAGTGTCGGCCTGCGGACTCAAGGGTCCCAGGTTCGATTCCGGTCAAGGGCATGTACCTTGGTTTCGGGCACATCCCCAGTGGGGGGTGTGCAGGAGGCAGCTGATTGATGTTTCTCTCCCATCGATGTTTCTAACTCTCTATCCCTCTCCCTTCCTCTCTGTAAAAAATCAATAAAATCTATTAAAAAAAATCTTTCCATAATTTCCATATGTCTGAGTCTAATAGGTCATTACTGTAGGTAATTACTACAGGTCAACAACCTTGAGAAAGTCTTTAATTCCTCAAAGAAGGAAATAAATGAAAGTTTTCCTAGAAGAATAACAACCACAATAGTAACAGCAACAACTATTATTATCTAATACCTCTAGTTTTTCTACTAGATAGAGCTAGTTGTAGTCATTAGCCAATGTCTAGGAATGCATATAATAAGACATCAGATTATAGTATAGCCAATCCACCTATAGAACTGAAATATTTATCTGTAGGAAACTTCCAAGTATAGATTGTATTATAACCTTTACCATAAGAATGATGCACATCTTATAGCTGAAGTAGTAAATTTGAGTATATTTCATTTTATTTAGCATCAAATATTTTCCGTGAAGTCTTTTCTAAAATTATGTGAATCATTGTCATCATCACTACTTATCTGTGTAAGAATGTTGATGTTTATTATTCTCTCAATATCATCATAATAGTTTCCTTTCGAGTATAATTTAGCTGTGGTGTCAATGTTGTTAGCCAAATTATGTGGATATGAGAGTCTATCTCAGACAATACTCACAATATCAAAGGGAGAAATGGAAAACAGGAAGTTCCCCAATAAATTTTCAATTCCAAACTGAATTATACACATCTTTTGTACCTAGTTCTCAAACACAGTTTTTGCAGGTTACATGTGTTTATCATATCACTTTATTTTATTTCCTTTGTTAAGGCTGTTAAGAAATAACCAGATTAACCCTAGCTGGTTTGGTTCAGTGGATAGAGCATCAGCCTGTGGACTGAAGGGTCCCGGGTTCAATTCCAGTCAGAGCACATGCCCGGGTTGCAGGCTTGATCCCAGTAGGGAGCGTGCAGTAGGCAGGTGATCCATGGTTCTCTCTCATCATGGATGTTTCTCTCTTTCTCTCTCTTCCTTCTTCTCTGAAATCAATAAAAATATAAAAAACTGGATTAGAGTAAGAGTTCTAGTCCTGAGTTGCTCATTTATATGTCTATAATTTATTCTTTCAAAGTTGATGTTTTTCTCAGCTGAATGGATGGTTAGTCATTTTACTATCCCCACATCTTTCTTTAGGACTAGCTGGTTATGCTTAAATCCTAACTGCTTTTCTACATTTTTTTCTACATTCTCACATCTTTCTTGATAACTTGAGAAAGGAAAAATTAGAGGACATAATTGTGATGTACAAAATTAAGATGTGTTTGGTTCACTCTCCTGTCCATTTTCTCTTACATCTTTATGAGATGCCTCTCTCCAACCATGTCTTCCTACCAGGTGCCAATTCTGGTTTCCCTTTATCCTTTTACTTACCAACTAATCACTCCCCATTCTATTTAATGTATTATATATTTCTCCTAAGGTGATAAGGTTCTTGAAAATAAGAATCAGATCATATTCATATTTGAACCTTCTCAAGGTACATTGTGCCTAATAGGAACTCAATATATTTATTAAAAGAGTGAATGGATTAATGAATAAAAATATATTAGGGTGTGTCCCTGCACAAGAACATTGTTATTTTTTCCTTTAACATATTCCCATATTTAATAATCTGAACATAAAAGTTAAATAGAAAGATCTAAGTTTTAACAGTTAAACAATAAAATTAAACAAAACAATATTCTAAACCAGGCACTACTTACACTCTTTTTAAAATATCATTCTGAGTTCTATATTTTCCCTAATCATTTCCAGTAGTCTTTCTCATCCCAGTAATTTAATCCTCATAACTGTTACTTTTAATAAAATATATTCTAGTTTATTACTGTACTATAGAGTCCAGCAATTCACCCATTGTGGACATTTAGGCTTTAGATTATTTTTAGGTACTATAAATAAATTATAAATGTCTTACTAAAATATAAGTTTTTTAAAAAAATAATTTATTTGGATTATAGTTGCAAGGTAATGTTACCAATTCAAATGCTATAATAAAAATGATCTCAGTAATAAATCAGATTTTTTTAAATTTCAAGCGTATACTTTTTACTATAATTGTTTTACACATGAGTATTTTTATGTTTTAATAAGGAACTTGGGTCAACCATATGCTCAGGCCCAAAGGAACAAACTTTTTGACTGTAGCCCTGCATAGTGTCTCTGAAGCACACTGTAGAAACAGCACCTACTCATTAGGTTGCTTCTAGTAATCACTGTATAGATTAGCACAATCAATAGCTCAATTTCGTAAATGGCTTCTTGCAGAGTTGCAGGGATTTACAATCTATGAAATCAAAGTAGCTTTGTCAAGTATTCCTGCTTAATGACCCAGCACATCAATTTCAAAGCTATTTCACATTTCCCAATGGAGGTAAGATATCTGTGATTTCAAAGAGAAATATTGTTTTTTTCCCTGTGGACACGCTTAAGTCTTTAAGTTTCTAGGAATTTTACAATTATATTTAATGAGTCAATTCACTTGAATTTAAATAAACTGATGTTCTCAAACCAAAGCATAAAACATGTTCCATGATAGGCATTTCCTCCCTTTATTCCTCTTTAAAAAACACCTTCACTGTTTTATATCTGCATTTTTGTGGTGTTGATTATTTCTGAGGGTTGATCATTCTGTGCACAAGCAAATCAATCATCCTGTGTCTCATTATCAATTCATTGTTTATTATTTTCTTGATGCAGTGTCAGGGGAGTGTTAGACCAAATTTATTAGCATTTGTCATGTAGTACAACTTGTTTGTTTGTTTGAGTGAGCAAGTACAATTGAATAAATTGGTGTGAAGTATCTTACTGTGGCCCAAATAGCTTGTTTGTTTGTTTGTTTGTTTGTTTCTGATAGTGTCCTGTAGACAAACTCTTATAAAAAGTTCATTTGCAAAAGATTTCAAGAGATAAAGAGAACCTGAGTTCTCATGGTCATCTATACATATAAAAAGACTGAAACGCTGTAATGACCAGAATGACCAGTCACTATGATGCCCACTATGGCCAGCAAACTGGCCTGATCTGGGGATGGGGCCAGCCGGCCAACCTTCCATGGCCCCTCCCCCTAGCCACCCTGCCCCTGATAGGCCACTCTCACCCTGATGGGCCTGCAGCCCCTCCCTCTGGCTGGCCCCATCCCCGATGGGCCCCCACCACCCCAATCGGCCTGCAGACCCTCCCCCAGGCTGCCCCGCCCCTGATTGCCAGCCGGCCAACCTCCTGCAGCCCTTCTGCCACCCGCCTCCCTCAATATCAGCCCCCTACTCCCATCAGGGGCAGGGATGGCCCCTCCCCACAGCTGGCCTCACCCGCAATGGGCTGCCACCACCCAATAGGCCCACGGCTCCTCCCTCCAGACAGCCTGGCTCTGATAGGCCCCAATCAAGGAGGGCCAGCTGGCCAACCTCCCGCCATCTTCTTCTGATAGACCTGGCCCCAATCTGCCCCGATTGGGGCCGGGCTGGCTGGACCCCACCCGTGCACAAATTTGTGCACTGGGCCTCTAGTATACCAGTAATATAAAATAAACTCCACCTTGGAGTAAGATTGACTTTCTGATGGGCAGATCAAAGAAAATAAATTCAAGTTTGTGTGCTTTCATAGCAATAATGTAGATCAATGTTTCTTTTGTGTAGCTGGACTGAAGAGCTCATGATTTAAGTGTTTGTCTAAGGGACATAATTGTTATATTTAAGACATTTCCTAGAACTAACAACCACATGAAAAAGACCAGTTTGTTTCTTTCCACTCAACTATGGAGGTAGAAAAATCACACAGATCATATTTTTAAATAATGGGTCACAATTATTCATGGTTCCCTAATCTGTATGCTGTTAGGAAGGGAACAAAAGAAAACTGAATTAAAATGCCCAAATAAAATATCTTATGGAGTAAATCCATTTGTCAAATACAACTTGTGACATAGAAAATTTATATTCACACACCAGGAAAAATCTTGGGTTAGAATTTTGAATAGCTGGCTTGACAAGAAAATTATGCACCCAAATCTTTTCACATAAAGGACTATCAGAAATCTGTCCTAGATGTGGTTTGTCACACAGGTTTCTGCTATTTCTTTCACTCTGTCAACATTCATTTGAGCTCTTATTCAGATCGGTCCTGGTAGTCTCATTTTGTTTAGTTTATTTCTTTTCTTCTCTATTAGCAGATATTCTTTCTCAACCACATTGGCTGTTACATCCCTGACAAGGAGTTTTGTTTCCTCCTTACCAATGAGACCTCATTCTTTCCCTATGACAAATGAAGAGCTATTTTTGTCCCTCATTCCTGCTCAGCTTTGAGAATTTTGTCTATATGAAGGAATCAGTCATTTTGTGGTACTCACTTGCTTAGCAATCCCCTCCCCCACCCAGAAAAAAAGATTTTTAGGTCAAATTAGTGCTTTGGTGGGTGGCCCTGTTTGCATAATGGGAATAGTTGATTCAGTTAACTGGAATCCTAGATCTTGCCATCAACTTGCTATAAAGCGCTGGCTAGTCAATCCATATTTGGAGAAGGGTGGATCTTTTAGGCCTCCCTTCTCTATATCAACCCTGTCATGGTGGGCTTGGGAGCCAGACATATTCATCAATTAGACCTAACCACAAGCAGACAGCCTTAATAAAAGCCTGAGCTACATGAGAATATCTAAACTGGTTTTCTCAGCCATATTGAAACTAAGGTCCTTTTGTTTGAATGAAGATTCTGTCTCTCTCACCTTATCTATTCCCTGTTCCTTCCCTCTCTTCTTCCTTCCCTCTCTCTCTTCCTATGTATTCACTTATATATAGGCACAAAATCAGTGGGGTTAGTCATAGGGAATATTGAAACTGAATGGTTAAGAATCTTACTACCTACTGAGTCAACATTGCTGCAGTCTGGTGTTTGTTTGTTTCTTCCTTTTTTCAATTACCAAGACAGAGTTTGCTGCCAAACAGCACAGCTTCCTTCTATTTTGCTTCTTTAGTGAGAATTTAGGCAATTTTTCAAGAGTAATTTTTAAGACCTCTTTCATTTTTTCTAATCATCTTTTTATCAAATTGTAGCCTTCTATCTGGACTAATATTTGCTGACAAAGAGGTAGCCAACAGTGATTACAGATCACAATAAGAGGATCTTAGCTGCATCTGTAATAGTTTGCCTAGGCTCTATGCTCTGGGTATCCCGGTAGCTTCTTACCTAATATTATGCTATCATTGTAATTGTATTAGACTGGGAAAATATCATTCTTTCTCTTTATCACAAAATACTTTGAGAACCATTTTGTCTGCCCTTTGAAAGAGGTTACAAAAATTATCAGTGGTCTGAGTTTTGGATCCATGTTGCTATGCATCTGGATGAAAACTGCAGTCAATTATCTAGATTTCTCTAAACATCTAGGTGTACAGTATCATGGATAGGGTCTGCCTTTCTCTATAAAATTAAGAGTTTGGTCTTTATGTCACTCTGGCTAAGAAACACTGTAATTTGGATGTTCTGACAATTACAATAAAGGTGTGAAACTTCTGGAATTTTATAAACCACCTCATATCTCTTTATGTTGCATGTTTAGAAACAGTCTTTGCCAATATCAGTGCCAGCAGCTAGAATGCTTTACATATTTGGCTTTTTCTCCTTCTGCATTGAATTCAAGTTCTTTGATGTAAAATTTGTTTCTATTTGAGAACAGCAATTTTCACTTTCTAAAAAAGGACTGTAATGCTTCATCAAAGTTACAGGATATATTTTAAACTATCTAGATTATTTAAAAAGCAAGAACTTCTTGAAAGAAAAAAAAGATTTGGCATTATAGGTAACCCATATGGAAATGTTAATGTCTAAGTAAATCTAGTGAACTCTGTTTGATGAGCAGTCAATGGAAATCTCTCCCCCATGCCATGCCTGCCATCTAAGTTGAGTATCTTTCCAGAAGCCCCTGCAGAGTATTGTGGCGACCAAGTTGGGACTGTGCCTATGCATTGAAGGCCATCTCCCATGAGAGTTCAGAAATTCAATATTTGATGGAATGACTCTCTTGTCTGATTACGTGGCACAAACAGAGGTTCTCAACCATCCTGCCATGTGAAACACCTAACAACTCTGCAGGTTCAAGTTACTTTCTTATTAGAAATGTCACCCAGTGTTTTCTAAATTTGCATTTGTATATCCTGTATACAATTGTATTGGTATTTTCCATCATTGCCTGAGATATTGATCATTAAGTATAATAGTCCCCTCCTTATCTCAGGTTTCACTTTCCAGGTTTTCAATTATCTGCAGCCCCAAAGTATTAAATGGGAAATTCTAGAAATAATTGATAAGCTTTAAATTGCATGCTATTCTGAGTAGCATGATAAAATCTTGCTCTGTCCCACCTGGGATGTGAATCATTTCTTTGTCCAGCATTTCATATTGTGCACTCTCTGCCAATTAGAAGTCATCTCAGTTATCAGAGGGAGAGACCATATTTATATAACTTGTATTACAATATACTGTTGTAATTGTTCTATTTTACTACTAGCTATTGTTATTAATATCTTACTATGCCCAATTCATAAATTTAGCTTCATCATATGTATATATATATATATATATATATATATATATATATATATATATGAAAAATAATATATAATATATGTAGGTTTTGGTACTATCCATTGTTTCAGGTACCCACTGTGGATCTTGGAATGGATCTCTAATAAATAAGGAAGGACTACTGTATTAATCTGATATTATTTTTTGCATTATGAATTGATAGGCAAATATAGACTCAAGTCATAGGTGATACTGTTTTTGCATTATTAATTGATAGGCAAATATGAACTCAAGTCATAGGCAGGAATTGTTTATCATGGGGCTGTCTTCTATAATAAATATCATTTCCCTAAGGGTCATGATGGATTTGAACCTGGTTAGAAATAGAGGGCTTGGCCTGGAATAAAATGTAGTACATTGATTGTTTCTTTATTATATTAATTGCCTACATGGTAAATCAAACTTTAGAGATAAGGATGGGTTCTTATTGGGTAAAAATAGGACCTCTGGACATGAACAATTTTGCTAATAACACTTAGATAGTAAAAAGTGGAATTGAATAAAATGTTGAGCACATACACATTAATGGCAAGACTGGGCAGTAATTAGTTTATTAAAATAATAAATAAAAGAAAAGTAAGCACCAAGTTAGGCAACAAAGAAGGAAAAGACAGGAAATATATGTGTTGGTGGAGATAAACAAGTTATTTCATTCATTCAGCAAATATTTACTTCCTACTTTGTGCCATGTATTGTCATTAGTCTTAGGGACATAGTTATGAATAGAACAATTCAGGAAACTTTCATACTGCCTGAGGGTGGGGGTTGGATGTATACACAGAACCATGAGAAAGGCCTGATAGTGTTTCTCTCAGAGTGTAAGTCACACTGTTTGAATCAGAATTGATGGAGGGACAGAAAGGGGTTGTGTGAGAACATATTTGAACTTAAAACTCAAAAATACACTGGTATTTGCTTCAGCAGCACATATACTAAAAAAATTGGAACCATACAGAGAAGATTAGCATGGCCTCTGTGCAAGGATGACACACAAATTCATGAAGCGTTCCATATTTTTGTAAAAAAAAAATCTACACTGAAACAGAAGGCAGATTTTCTAGGACTATAGGTAATGATGAAAGTCAGGAAATCTCGAAATAAAGACACAAACAGAAGGTGAACACACAGGTTTGGCCTTGAGGAACAAATAAAACAAATTGTCTCAAAGGTTTGGGGCTCCAAAAAGAGCCTGCAGACTTAAGTGACACTAAGAAGGAAATGGTTCTATTTCCAGAACTGAGCCAACTGCAGCATTGTGAGCTCATGTACTTCTTACTAATCTTTAACACACTCGCAATGTACTGACAAGCCCAGGAAACTCATTACATAATCAGTGAGTGAAAGTAATATGACTACTTTGTATTTTCATCTCACATACCTGGTACTTTAAGAATCAACATGCTGTAACAGAGATATTTGATCCCCCAAAATGAACTGTGAACAAAATGGTAGGTGAAGATTGCCACCAGCCAGGAGAATGTTTGGAAAGTCCATGAACCAGAAGCATAACAACAACCCTTGATCTTCCACTAATTTACTTATCACGCACCAGGCACTAATCTAAGGACATTTTCCACATTACCTTATTTACTCCTCAGAATGAAAAATGAGAAAGGTTCTAGTCCTATTTTAGAGAGGTAGAAATTGAGGCAAAGAGAAGCTATATGTTTCCAGGATCATATAGCTAATAGGTTGCAGATTTTGCATTTAAACCAAAGGATGATGGCTTCAGAATCAGACTTGTATTATAGTAAATTCTCTGCTTTCATTCCCACATGGTAAAACCAAAAACTACCCAAGAAATGCCGCCAAACCATATTGCAATAATTTTATCTTAGTTCCTTCTGACAGGATGGAAATCCAGACATCTTAGAGTTAACACAGAGTAAAAAATTTAATATATTTGTTATAGTGAGATAATTCCTTATAAAAACATGTACTCAACTTACAATTAAGGTTTGTTTGTTTTTCCTGCTAGGTATCTCTGAATGTGTTGATATGTCATTATGTGATATTTGCACACTCGGGAGTTACAACCATTCATGACAAGGTCAATCAAAAGCAGTCAATTTTTGGTCTAATAAACAAATTAGACCAATTTTTGGTCTAATGAAAAACTTAAGTTGAACTACCTCTGCTTACAGTTATCTTCTGGTGAGGGTGTTAAATGTTAACTTGGACACACTCTAATGAAGAAATATTAAAATATTAAGTTGGGGGGAAAAGACTATTGCAGAATATTGAATCTTCACTGGAGAAGAGCTTTGTTCAGGGGTTTTATATAGTATTCTCTGACCTTTTGGAGTTGCAGGCGAATACATTGAATAGGATTAAAATAATTACCTCTCTCTTGTCAGCACACTGCCTCATGCTGCTTCTTCCCTATTCCAGCTAATTATATTATTGCCATGTCCAATATTCAACAAGTCATATCACAAAATGGCATTTTATTATTTCTAGAATGCTTTTATTCATGTCTGAATACGATTAAGTTGAATGTTCCTCACTTTCACAAAAATTAATGAAAACCAATTTCATGACCAATTTAGCATTAAATATGTGTTAGTCAAAGAAGTGTTAGCAGAGTAGTCCAGAATGAGTCTTTTGTGTGGTTTGAACAGTAGTGTTCAATATATAGTATGGTCATAAATGAATGAGGGGTAGGGAAATTCTGTCATCCAGGCAGTCACAATTTTTGCATTTGCAAGAGAAAGTCACTGTGTTTTTCTTTCTTTTTAAAATTTATTTTTATTACAAAACATAATCTGTATACTGCATTGTGTGTTCACCACCCCAAGTCAAGTCTCTGTTCATCACCATTTCCCCATTATACCCTTCTCCACTTCCCTCTACCCCACCCAACTACCAGCAAACCACACTATTGTTTATGTCCATGAGTTTTTTCTCTTTTTTTCTTTTTTTGCTCAATCTCTCCACACTACCCCACCAAATCCCCATTTGTCTTACAGCTGTCAGCCTGCTCTCTATCTATGAGTCTGTCTCTATTTTGCTTATTAGTTGATTTTGTTCATTAGATTCCACATATGAGTGAAATCATATGGTCCTTGTCTTTCTTTGACTGGCTTATTTTACTTAGCATAATTTTCTGCAGGTTTATCCATGCTGTGACAAAGGGTAAGATTTCCTTTTTCTTTATGGCTGAGTAGTATACTATACCTGTCAGAATGGCTGCAATTAATAAATACACAAACAAGTGTTGGTAAGGATGTGGAGGGAAGATAACCCTCATGCACTTTTGGTGGGAATACAGATTGGTGCAGCCACTGCGGAAAGCAGTATGGAGTTACCTCAAAAAATTAAAAATGGAACTGTCCTATGACCCAGAGATTCCACTTCTGGGAATATATCCGAAGAACCCTGAAACACTAATTCAAAAGAATATATGCACCCCTATGGTCATTGCAGAGTTATTTACAATAGCCAAGATTTGGAAGCAGACCAAGTGTCCATCAGTAGATGAGTAGATTAAAAAAATCCATGTACATTTCACAGTGTTTCCTAGAATACTTGCATCAGAGTTTCCTGGGTTGGGTGTTAAAGTTGCATATTTTTTGGCCTCACCCACAACTAGTGAATCAGAATTTCATAGGGTATAGGGGCAGTGAAGTTTAAGAACTACTGCCTTACATACATATACTAATATGTGTTCTACATATTCATATAGCTTGCCAGCCTGGTCCTGCAACTGAAATATGGATGATTCCAACTAGAAGAGCCCTTGGAAGTTACCTATATCAACCCCTTCTGAACTTACCATTTTATCACAGGGTTTGCTAGATTTAGCAAATAAAAATATAGGACTCCCAGTTAAATTTGAATTTCAAGTAAACAAAAACTTTAAAAATATATAGCATAGATATGTCCTGTGCAATATTTGCCATATACTTATACTAAAAAACATTTTTTATCAAAAATTCAAGTTAAACTCTCAGAGTTATGTATTTTATCTGGTACCCTCTGATAAGGAAATTGAGATCAAGAGAGCAAGAGAGGTGGATTTCAATAGTGTGGTGAAGGCCTGGGGAGGGGGCAGGAGGAGAGGATTAATGGGGTTATAATACTTTCAACAATAAAGATAAATTTAAAAAAATAAAGAGAGGTGGGATTCTAAAATGCTATGATGTCTGTAAGATTACTAGGATGTCATAATTTCTGCCTTTTCTACAAATCATTGATTTCTGCTCTACTGAATATTGACAAGTAAATACTGTTATAAAAATTCATGGCTATAGCATCAACTAACTTTCAAATGTGTAAAGACCAAAAGTATTTGTTTTATAATAGAGAAATTACTATACATCAAAGTGTCTTTTCATATAACATGCAATGCTATTTAGTTTGTCACAAGTTAAAAAATGATAGCAAC
This sequence comes from Myotis lucifugus, assembly GCF_000147115.1. Classification (NCBI taxonomy): domain Eukaryota; kingdom Metazoa; phylum Chordata; class Mammalia; order Chiroptera; family Vespertilionidae; genus Myotis; species Myotis lucifugus. The sequence goes on along the minus strand of NW_005871050.1, from coordinate 19,284,792 downwards.
ATGATTCTAGACAAGTTGATTTCCTATAGCCTTTCCCTTCTTACTTAGAACTTTATGAAAGTCCATTTATCGGCCTACTTATCTACCTACCTAACTAGCTCACAGTGTATCATTGGCTGACCAAGGGAGCATGGGTGGAATTGTGAGATCTCAATTCTATGAAATATCAGAATTATGAGTTTCCAGGAACTAAGGTAGGTCATCTGAAAATAAGATATTAGAATACAGGTGGTTTAGACATGGAAAGCAAAATTTCCCTTATGCTTTACAAAAAAATTGTGTTTAGAGACAGGGTCAAGGAGTGGCTACAGAAAGGAGGTCATCAAACCCCCCTTGTATTTTAAGGATAGAAAGATCCAGACAATTTTAAAAATATTTTCTTCCCCCTGGCTGGCATGGCTCACTGGTTGAGTGTTAACCTATGAACTAGGAGGTTACAGTTCAATCCCAGGTTAGGGAATATGCCTGGGTTGTGGGCTCGATCGCTAGTGTGGGACATCCAGGAGAGAGCTGGTCAATGATTCTTTCTCATCAGTGATGTTTTTATCTCTCTCTGTCCCTCTTTGAAATCAATAGAAATATTTTAAAAGGAAAGCAATATCCCTAGCCAGCTTGGCTCAGTAGATAGAGCACCAGCCTGCAGACTGAAGGGTCCCAGGTTCGATTCCGGCCAAGGGCACATGCCTGGGTTGCGGGCTCGAACTCCAGTAGGGGGTGTGCAGGAGGCAGCCGATCAATGATTCTCTCTCATCATTGATGTTTCTATCTCTCTATCCTTCTCCCTTCCTCTCTGAAATCAATAAAGAAATATATTTTAAAAAATGAAAAGGAAAGCAATAAAAATATTTTAAAAATAAAGCAATTTGATTTAATTGAATTGCTTCTTAGAGCATTTGATCTAGTTTCATACATTCATCCAAAGTGTATCATTCTCTAAAAATTTCAAATAGTTTTGCAAAAGAGCATTGATGCATACAGGTTTCAGTGTTCATTTAATATAACAAGGGCCATTTCTTTTCTGCATCATGTTCCATATACATGTCAACTTCAAATAAAATACTCCATTTTTGTCCATATAAAAACCTTCAAAGGAGTGGTTAGATCCTACCTGGCCTCTTCTCTAAGCTCAATTCAGGTCCTAATAAATGCAATGGAAGAGGTTAAGAAGAAGATTTTTGTCAGGCAGTATTATCTTTATCTGCCTAACAAAGTCTTTACCACCTGCTTTTTGTAGCAATAATCTTTTAGGCTTCTAATGAATTTAGTAGGTATCAAAGTGCTTTCATATCCATTATCTCATTTAATTCTGACAACAGTCCTGTGAGTATGCATAGCAACAATTATAATCAGATTTTACAGCTTACACTTTATAAAACTAAGGCAAGTTTAAAGAAATGAACTAAGGTGCTTGAGGTTGCATGAGCATTGTGGCCAAAACCCATGTTCTTGACCACCATTCCACCACCACCAAAATCATGATTGCCATTTCTTGCTACTTCTATTTCTCTTCCTCCTATTTTCCTCCATCATTTTCTCCTCCTTCTCCTCCTCCTCCTCTTCCTCCCCCTTCTTCTACCACAATAGGATTTGTTGAGCTTAATAGGTGCCAGTAATAATGATAAGTGCTTTAAAGACACATTTTCATTTAATCTGTACAATGACCTTATGATTGTCTTCATTAACTAGACGTGAATACTGAGTTGAGAAGAGTGAAATGTCACACAGTTAATGTGTGATGAGCCATAATTAGAACATAGGCCTTCTAATAGCTAGTTTACTATTCTCTGATATGAATATCTTATACATAAAAGCACACTCACTAAGAATAATAATGCATGTTCTGGCATTGAGATTAGATGGAAAAATATGATGCAGGAAAAAACTTGTCTCTGGAACTTGTATTTCCTCCACTTTGTCCAACTCTTGATTTCCTCACAAGTGTAATGTTCTAATACTATAATGGTATCATAAATAATGGCAAGGGATAAAGGCACTGTCCTGTTACTTACTTAAAGTAGGGGGCAGGTCAATGTGAATGACAGTATTTCTGACTTGATACAGAATCTCAGAACTTTGCATCTGTAAGTACGGTTCTTATACTTACATCTCGAAAATAGGTTTTCCCTAGAAAACAGCTGCAAAACAGGCTGAATCTGCAGGAAGGAGTTAAGTGGCTTTTGCTGAAGATCCTGACAGTGGATACAGTAAGGTACGATTGCCATTATATCATGTATATGACATGTTGCTTTCAGGCTATGAGACGTGAGAAAATGATAACCTGACATAAACTCAGTTTGAAAGTTTCTTCATTCCCCACTGCCTGGCAGATGAGCATACAGACTTATAATAGCCTGTTATAGTTGTCTCTAGTTTGCTTTGGATGAACTCTGGATGCCAAACTATCATATAAATATTAGTATTTCCTACATATTTCTTTTTTAAATTTAAATTATTTATTGTTTAAAGTATTTACCTATGCCTCCTTTTTTCCCTATTGACCTCTCCCCAGGAACTACCATACCCCCAGTACATGCTCTCTTCCCCCAACTGTCTGTGTCCATTGCTTTTGCTTATAGGCATGCATACAAGTCCTTTGGTTAACCTTTTACCGCCCCCCCCCCCCCGCTTCTACTCCCGTGGCTTCCCTCTGAGGTCTGATAGTCTGTTCGATGCTTCTCTGTTTCTGGATCTGCTTTTGTTCATCAGTTTATGCTGTTCATTATATTCCACAAATGAGTGAGATCATGTGATATTTATCTTTCTCTGATTGGCTTATTTCAATTAGCATAATGCTATCCAGGTCCATCCATGCTGTTGTGAATAGTAAGATTTATTTCTTTTTTACAGCAGCGTAGTATTCCATTGTGTAGATGTACCACTGTTTTTTAACCCACTCATCTGCAGATGGGCACGTAGGCTATTTTCAAATTCTAGCTATTGTAAATTGTGCTGCTATGAACATAGTAGTGCATATGTCATTTCTGATTGGTGTTTCTGTTTTCTTGGGATATATTCCTAGTAGTGGGATTACTGAGACAATGGAACATCCATTTTTAATTTCTTGAGGAAACTCATACTGTTTTCCACAGTGGCTGCACCAATCTGCATTCCCATGAGCAGTGCAAGAGGGCTCCTTTTTCTCTACATCCTTGCTAACACATGTCATTTGTTGATTTGTTGATGATAGCCACTCTGACAGGTGTGAGATGGTACCGCATTGTCCTTTGATTTGCATTTCTCAGATGATTAGTTACTTTGAGCATGTTTTCATATGTCTCTTGGCCCTCTGTATGTCCACTTTCAAAAATTGTCTATTTAAGGCCTTTACCAATTTTGTGATTGGATTATTTATTTTCCTTTTGTTAAGGTGTATGAGATCCCTGTAAATTTTGGAGATTAGGCCCTTATCAGATATAACATTAGCAAATATTCTCCCATGTAGTGGGATCTCTTGTAGTATTGTTGATGGTTTCTTTTGCTGTGCAGAAGCTTTTTATTTTGATATAGTCCCATTTGTTAATTTTCTCCTTAGTTCCATTGTCCTAGGAGCTGTATTGGTAAAGATATTGCTATGACATATGTCAACTATTTTGCTGCCTATGGATTTTTATGGGTTACTATCTTACATTTAAGTCCATTATCCATTTTGAGTTTATTTTTGTGTATGGTGTAAGTTGGTGATCTAGTTTTCTTTTTTTTTGCATTTATCTGTCTAATTTTCCCAACACCATTTATTGAACAAACTGTCTTGACTCCATTATATGCTCTTGCCTCCTTTGTCAAATATTAATTGAGCATAATGACTTGGGTCAATTTCTGGGTTCTCTGTTCTGTTCCATTGGTCTATATATCTGTTCTTGTGCCAGTACAAGGCAGTTTTGAGAACTGTGGCTTTGTAATATATCTTGATATCTAGCATTGTGATCCCTCCAACTTTGTTCTTGTTTCACAGGATTGCTGAGGCTATACAGAGTCTTTTTATATTCCAAATGAATTTTTGTAGAGTTTGTTCTAGGTCTGTGAAATATCCTATTGGTATCATAATAGGAATGACATTGAATCTATTGATTGCTTTTGGTAGTATGGACATTTTAAAAAAATATATATTTTATTGATTTTTTACAGAGAGGAAGGGAGAGCGATAGAGAGAGTAGAAACATCGATGAGAGAGAAACATCGATCAGCTGCCTCCTGCACATCTCCCACTGGGGATGTGCCCGCAACCCAGGTACATGCCCTTGACCGGAATCGAACCTGGGACCCTTCAGTCCGCAGGCCGACGCTCTATCCACTGAGCCAAACCGGTTTCGGCAGTATGGACATTTTAATGATGTTGATTTTACCAATCCATGCACACCATATATTCTTCCATTTGTTTATGTCTTCCTCTAACTCTTTTTTTCAATGTCCTGTAGTTTTCTGAGTACAGGTATTTTACCTCCTTAGTTAAGTTTATTCCTAGTTACCTTAATCTTTTTGTTGCAATGGTAAGTGGGATTGTTTTGTTTTTTTTTTTAGTTTTTCTTTCTGTGAGTTCATTATTGGCATATAAAAAGACATAAATTTCTGAGTGTTAATTTTGTATCCTGTTACATTGCAGAATTTATTTATTTATTTATTTAAATATATTTTTATTGATTTCATAGTATAAGGGAGAGGGCGAGAGATAGAATCCTCAGTGATGAGAGAGAATCATTAAACGGCTGCTTCCTGCCCTAACCGGTTTGGCTCAGTGGATAGAGCATTGGCCTGCGGACCGAAGGGTCCCAGGTTCGAATCTGGTCAAGGGCATGTACCTTGGTTGCGAGCACATCCCCAGTAGGGGGCGTGAGGAGGCAGTTGATCAATGTTTCTCTCTCATCAATGTTTCTAACTCTCTATCCCTCTCCCTTCCTATCTGTAAAAAAATCAATAAAATATATTTTAAAAAAAAAACAAAACAAAAAACGGCTGCCTCCTGCATGTCACTTACTGGGAAAGGAGCTCACACCCGGGAATGTGCCCTTGACTGGATTCAAACCTGGGATCCCTTCAGAACGTCAAACCTCAGAGGGAAGGTAGGGAAGAGTGGGCGTAAGGGGGAGATATCAACCAAAGGACTTGTATGCATGCATATAAGGCTAACCAATGGACACAGACAACAGGGAGGTAAGGGTATGAATGGGGGGGTAATGGGGGATAAGGACATATATGTAATACCTTAATCAATAAAGAAATAAAATAAAAACACCTGGGATCCTTCAGTTTGCAGGCTGACGTTCTATCCACTGAGCCAAATGATCTAGGGCCAAATTAATTTATTAAGTCTAATAGTTTTTTGATGGAGTCTTTGGGTTTTTTATGTACAATATTGTGTCATCTGCAAATAGTGATAATTTTACTTTCTCCTTTCCAATTTGGATGCCTTTTATTTCTTCTTCTTGTCTGATCACTATGGCTAGCACTTCCAGTATCATGTCAAACAGGAGTGGTGAAAGTGGGCATCCCTTTGATACAACAAGAGGATATAACCCTGATAAACATATATGCACCCAATGCAGGAACACCCAACTACATAAAAGAACTTGTGGAAGATATCAAGGGAGAGATCGACAACAATACAATCATAGTAGGGGACTTTAATACACCACTGACATCACTGGATAAATCCTCTAGACAAAAAATCAGCAAAGATACAGCAATCCTAAATGACTCACTAGATCAAATGGACTTACTTGACATCTTCAGAACATTTCACCCCAAAGCCACGGAATATATGTTCTTCTCAAGTGCACATGGGACATTTTAAAAAATAGACCACATATTAGGTCACAAGCAGTCTTCCCAAATTCAAGAAGATTGAAATCATATCAAGCATTTTCTCAGACCACGATGGCATAATATTAGAAATAAACTACAATTAAAACAATCCAAAAGTTCAAACACTTGGAAGCTGAAAAGTATGCTATTAAACAATGATTGGGTTACCAAAGAGATCAAAGAAAAAATTAAAAACATCCTGGAAACTAATGACAATAAAAACACAACAATACAAAATCTATGGAACACAATGAAAACAGTCCTGAGAGGGAAGTTTATAGCTCTACAGGCCTACCTCTAAAAACAAGAAACAATGCTAATAAATCATCTAATTCTACAACTTAAAGAATTAGAAAGAGAGCAACAAGAAAAGCCCACAGTATCCAGAAGGAAGGATAATAAAGATCAGAGCAGAAATGAATGACATAGAGACAAAAAAAAAAAACACACACAAAAACAAAAACAAAAAAACAAACGAAAAAACAAACAAGCAAACAAACAAAACCAATACAGAAGATCAATGAAACCAAGAGCTGGTTCTTTGAAAGGATAAACAAGATTGACAAACCCCTAGCCAGGCTCACCAAGAAGCAAAGAGAAAGGACCCAAATAAACAAAATCAGAAATGAAAGAGGCGAAATAACAACAGACCCCACAGAAATATAAAGAATTGTTAAAAAATACTACGGACAACTCTATTCTAACGAACTAGACAACCTGGTGGAAATGGACATATTCCTAGAAAAATACAACCTTCCAAAACTCAATCAGGAAGATTCTAAAAGTCTCAATAGGCCAATAACTATGGAAGAAATTGAAGCAGTCATCAAAAAGCTTCCAGCAAACAAAAGCCCAGGGCCAGACGGCTTCACAGGGGAGTTTTACCAAACATTCAAGGAAGAACTAAAACCTATCCTCCTCAGATTATTCCAAAAAATTCAAGAGGAAGGAACACTTCCAAGCACATTCTATGAAGCCAGCATCACCCTAATACCAAAACCACATAAAGACAACACAATGAAAGAAAATTACAGGCCAAAATATCTCATGAACATACATGCCAAAATCCTCAACAAAATTCTAGCAAATTGGATCCAGCAATACATCAGAAAAGTCATACACCATGACTAAGTAGGATTTATCCCGTGGATGCAAGGATGGTACAATATCCGCAAATCAATAAACATGATACATCACATAAACAAATTGAGAGATAAAAATCACATAGTCATATCAATTGATGCAGAAAAAGAATTTGACAAAATCCAACACCCTTTCTTGATAAAAACTCTCAGCAAGGTGGGAATAGAAGGATCATACCTCAACATAATAAAAGCCATATATGACAAACCCACAGCCAACATCATACTCAATTGGCAAAAACTAAAATCATTTTCCCTAAGAACAGGATCAAGACTTGGATGCCCACTCTCACCACTCCTGTTCAACATAGTACTGGAAGTACTAGCCATTGTGATAATGAAGAAGAAATAAAAGGCATCCAAATTGGAAAAGAAGAAGTAAAACTGTCCTTATTCACAGATGACATCATACTGTACATATAAAATCCTAAAGACTCCATCAAAAAATTATTAGACTTAATAAATGAATTCAGCAATGTAGCAGGATACAAAATTAATGCCAAGAAATCTATGGCATTTCTATACACCAATAATGAACTTACAGAAAGAGAGACTAAAAAATCAATCCCATTTACCATTGCACCAAAAAAATTAAGATACCTAGGAATAAACTTGACTAAGGAGGTAAAAGATCTATACGTGGAAAACTGCAGGACACTGAAAAAGAAGATAGAGGAAGACATAAACAGATGGAAGAACATACCATGTTCATGGATTGGTAGAATCAACATTATCAAGATGTCCATACTACCCAAAGCAATCTATAGATTCAATGCACTCCCCATTAAAATAACAATGGCATATTCACAGA
>NW_005871050.1:19236065-19276940 GCF_000147115.1 Myotis lucifugus | reverse complement strand
ATTTTCAAAAATTCATCTGGAATAAAAAAATACCTGTTATAGCTGCAGCAATCCTGAGAAAGAAGAACAAAGTAGGTGGGATCTCAATACCAGATATCAAGCTGTATTACAAAGCCACTGTTCTCAAAACAGCCTGGTACTGGCACAAGAACAGACATATAGATCAATGCAATAAAATAGAGAACCCAGAAATCGACCCAAACTACTATGCTCCATTAATATTCGACAAAGGAGGCATGAACATACAATGGAGTCAAGACAGTTTCTTCAATAAATAGGACAGATACATGCAAAAAAATGAAACTAGACCACCAACTTACACCATACACAAAAATAAACTCAAAATGGATAAAGGACTTAAACATAAGACAGGAAATCATAAAAATACTAGAGGAATCCACAGGCAGCGAAATCTCACATATATGCCGAAGCAATTTCTTCATTGATACTGCTCTTAGAGCAATGGAAACGAAAGAGAAAATAAACAAATGGGACTACATCAAAATAAAAAGCTTTTGCACAGCAAAGGAGACCATCAACAAAACAACAAGAAAGCCCACTGCATGGGAGAACATATTTGCAAATGTTATCACTGATAAGGGTTTAATCTCTAACATTTACAGGGAACTCATACAACTTAACAAAAGGAAGATAAACAACCCAATCAAAAAATGGGCAACGGACCTAAATAGATACTTTTCCAAAGAAGACAAAAGAAAGGCCAAAAGACATATGAAAACATGTTCAAAGTCACTAATCATCCAAGAGATGCAAATCAAAACAACAATGCAGTATCATCTCACACCTGTCAGAATGGCTATCATCAATAAATCAACAAAGGACATGTTCTGTCAAGGATGTGGAGAAAAAGGAACCCTCGTGCACTGCTGGTCGGAATGCAGACTTGGTGCAGCCACTGTGGAGAACAGTATAGACTTTCCTAAAAAAACTAAAAATGGAACTCCCATTTGACCAAGTGATCCCACCTCTAGGAATATATCCCAAGAAACTAGAAACACCAATTAGAAAGGATATATGCACCCCTATGTTCATAGCAGCACAATTCACCATAACTAAGATTTGGAATCAGCCTAAGTGCCCATCAGTAGATGAGTGGATTAAAAAACTGTGGTACATCTACACAATAGAATACTACTCGGCGGTAAAAAAGAAGGAGTTCTTACCATTTGCAACAGCATGGATGGAACTGGAGAGCATTATGCTAAGTGAAATAAGGCAGTCAGAGAAAGATCAATACCACATGATCTCACTCATTTGTGGAATATAATGAACAACATAAACTGATGAACAAAAACAGACCAGAGACAGAGAAGCATCAATGAGACCATCAAACCTCAGAGGGAAGGTAGGGGAGGGTGGGGGTAAAGGGCAGAGATCAACCAAAGGACTTATATACAAGCATATAGGCCTAACCAATGGACACAGACAACAGGGAGGTGAGGGCATGAATGGGGGGGATAGGGGGTAACGTGGGGATAAGGACACATATGTAATAACTTAATCAATAAAAAAAAGAAAAGTGGGCATCCCTGCCTTGTTCCTGTTCTTAGGGGAAATGGTTTTAGTTTTTGCCCATTGAGTATGATGTTGGCTCTAGGTTTGTCATATATGGCTTTTATTATGTTGAGGTATGATCTCTCTATTCCCACCTTACTGAGAGTTTTTATCAAGAAAGGGTGTTGGATTTTGTGAAATGCTTTTTCTGCATCGATTGATATGACTATGTGATTTTTGTCTCTCAATGTGTTTATGTGATGTATCATGTTTATTGATTTGCGGATATTGTACCATCCTTGCATCCCTGGGATAAATTCTACTTGGTCATAGTGTATGATCTTTCTGATGTAATGCTAGATCTGATTTGCTAGAATTTTGTTGAGGATCATAGCATTTTGTTCATCAGAGATATTAACCTGTAATTCTCTTTCTTTTTGGTGCCTTTATCTGGTGTTGGGATTAAATAATGCTAACTTAATAGAAAGGGTTTAGAGGAGTCTCTTACTCTTGAATTTTTTGGAATAGTCAGAGGAGGGTAGGTTTTAGTTCTTTGAATCTTTGGTAAAATTCCCTTGTGCAGCCTTCTGGCCCAGGGCTTTTGTTTGCTGGAAGTTTTTTTATTACTGCTTTAATTTCTTCTATAGTTATAGGCCTATTCATATTTTTTATTCTTCCTGATTGAGTTTTGGAAGGTTGTATTTTTCTAGGAATATGTCCATTTCTTCTAGGTTGTCCAGTTTGTTGGAATAGAATTGGTCATAGTATTTCTTTTACAATCCTTTGTATATCTCTGAGGTCTGTTGTTAATTCACCTCTTTCATTTCTGATTTTGTTTATTCGGGTCCTATCTCTTTGCTTCTTAGTGAGCCTGGTTAGATGTTCACCAATCTTGTTTATCCTTTTAAAGAACCAGCTCTTGGTTTTATTGATCTTTTGTATTGTTGTTTTTTTTTTGTCTCTATGTCATTTATTTCTGCTCTGATCTTTATTATTTCCTCCCTTCTGCTCACTCTGGGCTTTTCTTGTTGCTCTCTTCCTAATTATTTAACTTGCAGAGTTATATAATTTATTACAAGTTTTTTTGCGTTTTTTTTGTTGTTTTTTTTTTTTTTTTTTTTTAAGTAGGCCTGTAGTGTTATGAACTTCCCTCTCATGATTGCTTTCGCTGTCTCCCATAGATTTTGGATTGTTGTGTTTTCATTGTCATTCCTTTCCAGGATGTTTTTATTTCTTCTTTGATCTCTTTGGTAACCCAATCATTATTTAATAACATGGTATTTAGCCTCCAACTGTTTGATTTTTTTGGATTGTTTTTATTTTAATTGATTTCTAATATTATGCCATTGTGATCTGAGAAAATGTTTGACATAATTTCAATCTTCTTGAATTTGAAGAGATTTTTCCTGTGTCCCAATACATGGTCTATCTTCGAAAATGACCAATGTTCACTTGAGAAGAATGTATATTCTGTAGCCTTGAGTTGAAATGTTCTGAAGATGTCTATTAAGTCCATCTGATCTAGTGAGTCATTTAGGATTGCTGTTTCTTTGCTGACTTTTTGTCTAGAGGGTTTATCCAGTGATGTCAGTGGGGTATTAAAGTTCCCTACTATGAATGTATTGCTGTCAATCTCTCCCTTGATGTCTTCCAGGAGTTTTTTTTTTTTATGAATTTGGGTGCTCCTGCATTGGGTGCATATATGTTTACCAGAGTTATATCCTCTTGTTGTAACTATTCCTTTAGTATTATGAAGTGGCCTTCCTTATCACTTGTTATGGCCTTCACTTTGAGGTCCATTTTGTCAGATATAAGTATTGCTACCCCAGGTTTTTTTTTTCATTTCCATTTGCCTGAAAGATATTTTTCATCCCTTCGCTTTCAGTCTGTGTGAGTTCCTTGTTCTGAGGTGGGCCTCTTGTAGATAGCTTATATATGGATCATGTTTTCTTATCCATTCAACCACTTTATGTCTTTTGAATGGAGCATTTAGTCCACTTACGTTTAAGGTTATTATTGACTAGAGGCCCATTGCATGAAGAGATTCATGCAATAGGCCTTCCTTCCCCTGGCTGCTGGCACCAGTTTTCCTCCAGCACCCAGGACCCACGCCTTTGGTCCAGCCGCAGTGGAGAAGCCAAGCCTCTTCAGTCTTCAGTCTTCAGTCTTCACTCCAGCCAGAGCCTTTAGTCTTTGCTCCGCACCTGTATATGCAAATTAACCACCATCTTTGTTGGGTTAATTTGCATAGTCACTCTGGTTGGTTGGTGGGTGTAGCAGAGTGACACCAATTTGCATGTTTCTCTTTTAGTAGTGTATATAGGTACTAGTTTATAGTCATGTTTATTCTTTATGCCTGTGTTCCTTCTTCCCTTACTATTTCTTCCTTTTCCAACAGTCCCTTTAGCATTTCTTGCATTGTTGGCCTGGTAATAATAAATTTCCTTAGTTTTTTTATTTTGTTTTGTTTTGTTTTTTGTCTGAGAAGCTCCTGATTTCCCCTTCAATTTTAAATGATAGCCTTGCTGGATCAAGTATTCTTGGATTCAATCCCTTGCTTTGCATCACTTTGTATATTTCATTCCATTCCCTTCTGGCCTGGTGTGTTTCTGTTGAGAAATCATCTGATAATCATTGGGAGATTCCTTGTAGGTAACTCTCTGTCTCTCTCTCTCTTAGCCTTTAAGATTCTCTCTTGTGGTTAACATTTACCATTATAATTATGAGGTGACTTGTGTGGTTCTTTTTGGGTTTGTCTTGTTTGGGACTCTCTGTGCTTGTGTGACTCTTTTCTTCCCAAAATCAGGGAATTTTTCTGTCATTAGTTCTTTAAATAGGTTTTCTAATCCTTGCTCCTCTTCTTGTCCTTCTGGCACCCCTATTATATGTATATTGTGTCATTTCATGTTGTCCCAAATATCCCTTAAGCTCGCCTTCTGCTTTCTAATTTTTTCTCTAATTGCTGTTCAGATTGTGTGTGTTTCTCAGCCCTGTCTTCTAACTTTCCAATTCGGTTTTCCACTTATTCTAGTCTACTGTTGAAACCTTCCATTGTGTTTTTTTATTGTTGTTATATCATTCTTCATTTCCTTACTGATTCTTACATTAGTTGTTTATTTTCTCATCCATCTGGTTTCGAAATTATATAATCCTTACTCTGAATTTTATTTTCTCACACATTCTATGTCTCCATTTCTTTTAGTTCCTCTTCTGGTAATACCTCCTTTTCTTTCCTTGGTGGATTGTTTTTTTTTCTCTTCCCATTTTTGCTGTCTTTTTCTGGCCCTGTGAACCCTGCTTGGGGTTTGAGAGGTTGAAGACCCTACCACGGCAATGATCCAGAAATCGTTAGCCTAGAGGCTGGGTCTGCCTTGAGTCTCATGCCTTTATTGTTTCTGCTCTGAGTTGTATCCCCTTCTCCCATAGATCTGGTCCCTCATTTGTCTGCTTCAGATGCTCGGCAGGGTGGTGGGAGTGCATGCACAATTCCTCTGGTGTGCGACTAACTATGAGAACCTAGAGCCCTTTGGCATGAAATTTGCTGTGCGGCTCCGGCACCTGTGGCAGGGTGGCACCCTAGGTTCCTCTGGCACCAAACTTGCAGTGCAGTCTTGTGGCCCCTGGCTTGGCACACTGCCTTGCTCCAGGTTGCCCCGCAGTTCTCTCCTCTGGCCCTGAGTGGGGCATGTGCTGGGTATTCCAGGTTGCCCCAGCAACATGCCTCTGGGCTTAGGGTCAAGTGGGCAGGAGTTGCTCTGGGTCACACAATCCTCGCTTTCTTGTAGCCTGGAGTGAGATGTGCACTGGGTTGCTCCAGTTTACCCCTCCCCAGTGTGGAGCAGGGGTGGGTTTCCCTGGGTCACAGTTTGCACTCTCCTGTGGCTCTAAGTAAGGTGCATGCTGGGTTGCTTGGATGGCCTCAGCAGGACTGTCCTGGGGGTTGGGGTGGAGTGGATGTGGGTTGCTCTGAGTCGCACAGAGATCCCCTGTGGCCCTGTTTGAGGCATGCACTGGGTTGCTCTCGGTCACGCCTCTCCAGCAGAGGTGGAGTGGGGGTAGGTTGTTCTGGTTCTCCCCGGCAGGGTTGTCCCAGAGGCCAGGGTGGAGCTGGCGCTGGTTGCTTTGGGTTGCACCGTCCATGCTCTCCTGTGGCCCAGAGTGGAGTGTGCTCTGGGTTGCTCCAGGTCACCCTGACAGCAGGTCCTGGGGCTGGGGGTGGAGCGGGTACTGGGTGGCTCCAGGTCAGGTTAGCAGCATTGTACTGTGGTCTGGGGCAGGGGTGAAGCACAGGATTCCCCTTGGCTTGCACTCACTGTGTGGTCTTGGAGCTGGATGCTAGGATGCTTGGTCCAGGTGGGCTGGTGAGGAGGCCTAGTGCATGCTCCCTGCAGATGTCTGGGAGCCTGTCCGGAAGTACTGTGCCACTCACTGCCAGGGCATGGTGGTGGTTCCAAGTGGGTTATGGCTGACAAGCAGCATACTTTAGGTATCCTCTTCCCTTCCTTATTGAAAATTATCTCCTCAGCTGTGTCTAATTTATTAATTCAGGGTGGATGTTCTCCAATTTATTTGCTTTTCTGGCCTGGCCCTAGGAGGAGGTGTGCAACACTCCTGCCTATTTGGCTGCCGTTTTCTGACCACTATATATTCTTAATTATCCTCAGGTTGTGCCTCTGGAAACTTACAATTTTAAATTTTATATTAAGCTTGGAGTAACAACAAATCACTTCCTGGCAGGCACTTTTTTGGATTGTTGAGAGTTCTTATACATGTTGCTATGGGTGTGTGTGTGAAAGCACTTGCAATATTATATCTCTGGGACATACATTTTTCATCTCTATATAAGCAATGGTTTCAGCATATCTTGGGGGATTTTAAATTCTTATTAAGGATCAAAAATATCTCTAGTTAATTTTGTGAGACATGATTAATATTTGAGCTTCTTGAAGTTAAATTATATTCCATACATACCATCTTTATCTATTTTTTTGTAAGTGCTGTTTCAACCCAATGGTTGAAATAGTCATTCTGAAGATCTTCTTGCCATCTGATGTTTTCAGGAACATATATAGGATGAGTAGGAAGAAAGTAAGTTGTGGTTGTGCAGTATGAATGTCATTTCCTTTGGGAGCCTTTATTGAAATCAACAGAGTAAATGTTGAACATTGTGGCTGCCTAAGGGAGTAGATAATAATTAGGGTACATAATAGGCTAACCAAAGTTATGAAAATTTTTAATTATCATATATGCCCTACAAGAAATACTAAAGGGAGTTCTTTGGGATGAAATGAAGGAACATAGATAATAACCTGAATTCCCATAAATAAATGAAAGAACACACAAAAAGGTAACATAACAGGAAATATAATAATAGATAGTACCAATGTATTTTCATAAATTTTTTCCTATCTAATTAAAAAAAACTACACAAAGCAATAAAAATATCTTGGCTGATAGGCATACAGTCTTTAAAGATGCTCAATAGTGTTACTCTTTAGGGAAATGCAAATCAAATCCACTCACCAGAATGGCTATAATCAAAGACACAGATAATTGTAATTGTTGGCAAGAATGTAGAGGAAACGGAAGCTTCATACATTGATAGTGGGAATATAAAAAGTGCAGCTTCTTCAAAACCTGTTTGGAAATTACTTAAACAATAAACAGAGTTACAGCATAATCCAACAATTATACTGCTAGGTATATACACAATGGATAGTATATGTCCACACAAAAAATTGTACATGAATGGTTATAGCAGCATTATCCATAATAGCCAGTAAGTGGAAACAACTCAAATGTTCATCAGCTGATGAATGGATAAACAAAGGTGGTATATCCATACCATGGAATATTATCTAATCATAAAAAGCATTTAAATACTGATTCATGCTATAATATGGATGAAGCTAAAAAAAATTATTCTAAGTGAAAGAAGACAAACACAAAAGTCAACATTTTTATGATTACATTTGTATAAAATATCCAGAATAAACAAATCTTTACAGACAGAAAGTAGATTCGTGGTTTCCTAGGGTAGGATGGGAGAGTGATGAGAGGATTGATGGGGGGTGATGAAAATGTTCTGGAATTGGATAGTAGTGATAGGTGCACACTTTGTGAATAAAATAAAAACCACTGAACTGTACATTTTAGAGGGGTTAATTTTATAATATGTGAGTTATATTTCAGTAATGAATCCTATATAATGAAAGTGTAACATGCAAATCGACCGAATGGCAGAACAACTGGTTGCTATGACACGCACTGACCACCAGGGGACAGACGCTCAATGCAGGAGCTGCTCCGTGGTGGTCAGTGCACTCCAGCTGGTGAGCACAGTGGCAGTGGCAGGAGCCTCTCCCGCTTCCACTGCCAGCTGCAATAAGGAGTGAGGGGTCCTGGACTGCAAGAGGGGGGATTGGGCATACTAGTAAGCTGGCAGGCAGACATCCCTTGAGGGGTCCCAGACTGAGAGGGTGCAGGCCAGACTGAGGGATCCCCCCTTCATTGCACAAATCTCCTGCACCAGGCTCCTAGTTGTATATAAAAAAGAAACTAATGTGTAACAAAAGGTTAAAAAATATATCAAAATCTCAACAGGAAAAATGTTTGAGTAATTTTTCTCTCTCTTTAAGAATTCTGTACCATTGGTAGCACTCAGCAACCTAGTTATAAAAATGGAGATAAAATATCTGAGCAGAAAAAAGGTCATTTAGAGGAAGGTATTTTGCATTCCACTCTACTGTTTAATCTTTTGAGTGTGTCAAAAGGAAGTCCAGGAGCAGGGACAACAATCTGTGCCAATAGGCCACCTATGACCTGTGATTTTTTACATGGTTCAATTAAAATTATTTTTCTTTTGTAAGCAAAGAGAGAGAAAAATGGTTTCAGAGTTATGATGTTGATATTAGAGGGCATTTAACATTTAAACACTTGAACAGTCATCCTCAAATTAGCTCTTTAATCTGTATACAAGATTTATTTAAAGTATGTTTGTTTGTTACTTCAGTAAAAAGGTGTTACAAAAAATTTCATTATATCACATCTTTCTGGTACATAAAATCCTCAAATGACTACCATTTGCACTAAAGATGAAGCCAAACAATGAACCATGAAGTACAAGATATCATTTGACCCAACTGCCTACTTCTCTAATCTCATCTAGCATCCTTTCTCCTGCCTCTACAGACATGATTGCCATTTTCCTTTCATTACCAGACTCCTTCCCTTCTTGGGTCTTCACCTTTGTAGTTTCTCTTTACTACCAGTTCCTTGCTTAGTCACATGACATGCTCTCATTCAGATCACAATTATTACTTCCTGAAGTTATTCTTCTTAGACTCACTCAGTATTATTAGGTCATTCCATTTTAATGTATTTTTATAGCTTTCTTTTTGAAGTTGTTTCATTTGGTGGCCAGGGTGGCAGACAGCTGAGAAGCAGGAGGCAATTTGCAATTCTCATTTGTCAGGTATGGGTTGACATCTTAGGAGAGACCCAAACTTGGTCAAATCTAACAAGAGTAAAAGCTTGAAAACAACTGATTTCCTCAGAGATTTGAAGCTGCCTTGTGCAGTACTTTGATCTCTGAGGCAAGGAAACTTGTTAAACAATTGAGACTTTTAACTAGTCTCTCCTAGATGGAAGCAAAATGGCTGTGACAGTTTCTCAAACTTTCCTTGCTTTGGATAACCTTGACAGTCTTGAGGATTACCAACAGGGATGGTTGGGGGGTTGTTTTTTGGGTTATGAGTTTTGGGGGAGGAAGATCACAGATGTAAAGTGCCATTTTCATCACATCACATCAAGGGTACATGCTATCCACATCTTATCACTGATCTGGCTAAGGTAATGTTAGTTTTCTACACTATAAATTTACTATGTTTGCTCATCTCTTGTCCTTGAGGCCCACACTTAAAGATTCAACATTATGTTCCACCACTTTGAGGGCAGAGTGTCTACATAATTTGTTTGGAATTATTCTTCATAAGAGATTTGTCTCTTCTCCCCCATTTATTTATTTACTTATTCAATCATTGATTTATATCAATAAAGACTCATATATATTTTATACCTTGGTTTGTCATTTCATACTACTTTATTTTGTTACTCAAATTGTTCCAGCTTTGGCCATTGAGACCTCTTGTAGGTGGCTCATGTGCACCTGTGACATACTCCCATCATTCTGATGCTTTGAGCATTTACTTAATTTTTAGCACTCCAAGATACTCCATGCTCATCTTATATATTACTTGCCAGGATCCTTGAATTGGCCTTTTCTCCGAGGAGCCTTGGTTCATTTTATAAAGAGAAGAATATTAGATGCCGGGAGCCGGTCCATCCTTGCTGCTTGACACAGTCGCTGCAGGAAAGAAACATCTGTACAGCATATGTTTCAAGGGACCTGGCGTATATAGCATACTGTTCTTAATATGTTTGCTCCCCTTAGCACTATGTGTTTTAACCAAGGTCACCTCTCCGAGAAAGGTTGTTTCCCCAGGTAGGGATTTTTCCCTGAAGTTAGGGAGGGAATAAAACCTCTTAACTAAATGCCAGGCGGGTAGTTAATCACTTTAACTACAAACAATCACCCTTAAGCTACATAATCTTTACTCCCTGGAATGGAGATAAGAAACGCCCTAACCTTTCCAATAGAAATTGACAGGATTAAAATCAACTGGTATAAATACAGATTTAGCAAGACAACAAAAGACAGAACCTAGAGACAGAACCTGGACACAGAACTTGGAGAGACAGAACCTAGGGACAGAACCTAGATACAGAACCTAGAGACAGAACCTAGCGAGAGAACATGGCAAAAGATCCTGGACAGAACCTGGCTGGAGAACCTGGCTAGAGAACCTAGACAGAACATGGCAAAAGAACCTGAACAGAACCTGACTACAGAACTTGGCAAGAGAACCTAACACCAGAACTTCGCTGGAGATCCTGGCTAGGCTGCTGATCAACTGAACGCTGTCTTATATATTACTTGCCAGGATCCTTGAATTGGCCTTTTCTCCGAGGAGCCTTGGTTCATTTTATAAAGAGAATAATATTAGAAACCAAGATATGGGTGTTGAAATGCTCTTTGCTACTCGGTATCATTGCTTCTATGCCCTCTCAGCTGATCGAACAAAGAAATATCTGTATACTGGTCTGTTTGAATACATATGTATAAATATTTCTTTATGCATCTATCTATATCTATATGCAACTGAAGATGACTTCACATTGATGCTTTCCACTCTAATCCTTTACCACACAATTATTCTAATTTTCTCCCATTGTTTGTATGTTATCTCCCTCTCCAGCAGCAAGAAACATGACCCCCACCATTTGCTATCTATTTAGTTAATTGTTCAATTCTAAGAAACATTTATAGTGGTCTCAGAATTGTTAACCTGTATTTTCATCATAAATAATTTTATCAATTAAAATACAGTGTTTCTGTACATTTCCTTTTTCACTCATTTCTAAAATTACTGCTGTCAGCATCATTCTCCCCTCTTCATTCAGTGAGGTTGTTAAATACATTTGTAATACAGTTAGATTCTATTTTCACAGTCTGCATTCCATCCTGGGCTCTTCTGACCTCCTAAATTATTTATTTTAAATTTACATACATTAAGGTTCACTCTTTTTGCTGTAAAGTTCTATGGGCTTTCATAAATGCATAGTACCATGTATCTAGGGATATAGCTTTTATGAACTTGAGCATATTTGTATACATGATATCAGGACATACTATATATGGAAGAGATTTTTCAAAACCAATGCTTTCAGTGAAAGCATGACTTTAAAACATTGTATATGATTTATTTCAAATCCTTTATTATCTCTCACAAGGTATTTTTCTCCTGAAATGAAGGTAGTGAATTAGTTTATTCTTAAAACTTAAAAAATGTTTAAGTTGTCTCTCTGGTGTGTTAATTCTTTCCATTTTAATATCCCTATGTGGTAACATTGCTATGTGGAATATAGCAATCTGCTACTCTGCAACATCATATGTTATTATGCCAGATTTTGTCTGTTTACTTTGTCCTTGTTTTTGCATCAACAAAACACATAGCAGTAGGTTAAGAAACGAACCACAAGATAGCCTAATATTGGCAACTATTTAGTGGATTAAAAGTCAGTATTTTACAAAACCAAACAAGCTCTGTATGATTACCTCTTTCTGTTTTATGCCTTCATCTATCAATGGCAACCTGTCTGCCTGATTCTAGCAGAGAAGAGTACCTTTGACTAAGTTAGGTATGAGAAAAACCAAAATTCAATTTTACTAAGCCAAACTTAATAATGATAAATATGTTGCTACATTTGTGGTTTGTACAGTGTGGCCCCCGCAAACCTCTTGTAAGTACAAAATCTCATGCCCTACTCTTTTGGTAAATCAGAAACTCTGGGAATAGGGCTCAGTAGTTTGTATTTTAACAATTCCTCCAGGTTATTGTAAATTTTCAGAAACACTGGGCTAATGAAAACTATTATAGAACAATGCTTCTTCTATTCAGTAGGACATTTGTTTTTATTTTATTACTAGAGGCCCGATGCACAAAGTTCGTGCAAGTGGCTCGGCCTTCACAGCCATGGCTTCATCTGGAAGGTCGTCCAGAAGGACGTCCAGTAGGTTTTTTGGCTGTCTGGTCTAATTAGCATATTACACTTTTATTATTATAGATGAAAACCTTTATCTTAATTTCCAATGATATTATTTGTCACTGAGACATTCAAATACCTGCCTCTTAGATGTGGAAAAAAGCCTTCATTACAGTAGTATAGATAGGGAATGGATTTATGCCTGTGAAATGGGGGAGACTGTAAGGGGGGATATATGCATGTGGTCTCAATGGTAGGTTACTGTAGGACTAGATACCAAGGATCATTCTCTTTTATGATTTCCATTCTTTCTTGGTCATTATGGTTTAATAGCAAATCTACTTGATCTATTGTGATTTTACTCTACTTATGGAACATAAAGAAAACTTGAGCATTGTGAGGTAGCCCCTTTATGCCATGTGTAGAGAAGAACTGTGAAAGAAAGAAAAAATTTAAAAGCTAAATAGAAGCAATGATGAAAGACCATGAGGCCACAAGAAAAGAGAAAAACAAACAATGAATAGTTTGCAGATGACTTTTCAATTCTTGTTTCCACTACCTCATGAACTATATTTCTGCCTTTGGGGCTGGAAAAAAGAAGTCCATCTTTATAATGACCCCCTCTTTACTGTGCTAATGTGTTTTCATTGCATACCAAACCAACACCCTCCCCTGAAACACTGAATTTATTCTTTGTACCTGAATCTCTGTTTCATACCTTCTTACTCTACCATGGCTCTGTTTATTTAGAATTTTCTATAATAATAGCTTGGAAATGTCTGAGTAAATGAGATTACTGTGTTGCAATAAAAAGTACAATAAAATTACAAAGTAATTTCTTATAACTGTAACATTATATATCAAAGCTAGTAAAGAAAAATACATTTCCTCTTCTAAATATTCATAAGTTTAAAGATGATATCCTTTTATATAACTTGAAGGGCTATCAGACAATAAAAGAGCATTTCCCAACTGAAGTGCCATTGCTACTGATCATTCAAAATCCAGAATTAAAGTTCTTGCCTCTGATCAAATGCTTTGTCTAAAATATAAAATGACATCCTTGTTTTTTTTCTTTATGAGAAATAATGTTCATTAAAGTTTTTTTCAATATTCCATGAGGTGAAAAAGTGTATAATTATAGTCATAGTTGACCTTATGTAGTAATTTCATTTAGAAAATTGAATTTAAAATTAAAGATGAACTAAACAATGCCCCAAATTACTCAGTAAAGAGTAGGAAATAAGTTGTGAAATAGCAGAGGCCACCCTGCATTACTTTGCTTCTGTCATCTTAGGGATGTAGTGATCCTCAAGTCTATCTTTTAAGGAACAGCCTAATAAATACAATCTCCCTACCATGTAATAACTGTCTGCTATTGCTCCCCATCAGTACTAAGTCAACAGCAATAGTTAAGAGTACAAGACTTTAATCTCACAGAGTAAGTAATCTTAGACTATCTATATCCTATCTACTGAAAGAGTAATATACAAATTAACCATCACTCCCTCACTCCATCACAAAGATGGCAGCAGCCACGGAGCTGGAGCAAGCAGGAGTCTTGGTTGCCCAGTGATGGAGGAAGCCAAGCTTCCCACCTGCCCTGGCCAGCCCTGAGCTACGCTCAAGGCTACAAAGTTTCAATTATAGAAGGTAAATAAACCCCAGATACCTGCTTCCAGCCTGTGGGTGTGGCCAGCCTGAAAACGGCCCCTCACCCAGGCTGGTTAGGCACCCCAGCAGGACCCCCCACCCTGAAGGGGCTGTGGCCAGCCTGCAAACAGCCATCAGCCCCTCACGCAGGCTGGCCAGGCACCCCAGTGGGGACCCCCACCCTGAAGGGGGTGTGAACAGCCTGCAAAATGCCCTCAGCCCCTCACCCAGGCTGACAATACCCCCATGGGGTGAGGGTCCCACTGGGGGGCTTGACCAGCCTGCAAACAGCCATCAGCCCTCACCCAGGCTGGCCAGGCACCCCAGTGGGGACCCCCACCCTGAAGGGGGTGTGGCCAGCCTGAAAATGGCCCTCAGCCCCTCACCCAGGCTGGCCAGGCACCCCAGTGGGACCCCCACCCTGATCCAGGACACCCTTCAGGGCAAACCAGCTGGCCCCCACCCATGCACCAGGCCTCTATCCTATATAATAAAAGGGTAATATGAAAACTGACCCTAACAGCAGAATGACTGGGAATGACTGGTCACTATGACACACACTGACCACCAGGGGGCAGACGCTCCATGCAGAAGCTGCCCCCTGGTGGTCAGTGTGCTCCCACAGGGGGAGCTCTGCTCAGCCACAAGCCAGGCTGACGGCTGCAAGCACAGCGGTGGTGGTGGGAGCCTCTCCTGCCTCCTCAGCAGCACTAAGGATGTCTGACTGCAGCTTAGACCTGCTCCCCGCTGGCAAGTGGACATCCCCCAAGGCTGCTGGGCTGCCAGAGGGATGTCTGACTGCCAGCTTAGGCCTGATCACCCGGGGAGTGGGCCGAAGCCAGCAGGTGGACATCCCCCAAGGGATCCCAGACTGCGAAAAGGCACAGGCCGGGCTGAGGGACAACCCCCCCCCAAATTTTTGTGCACTGGGCCTCTAGTGTATATATAAAATCCTAAGCGACTGAATGACCAGTTGACCGGTCGCTATGACACACACTGACCACCAGGGGGCAGACTCTCAATGCAGGAGCTGCCCCCTGGTGGTCAGTGTGCTCCCACAGTGGCAGCGCCACTCAGCTGACCAACCCCTCCCGGTGATCCACCGACCCAGCACCAGCCACTCACTCCCTCAGTAGCCCTGCAGGTCCAATCTCTGGAGAATGGGCCAGGCACCAACAGACCAGTTCCGCTGGCATGATCCCGACAGCACCACAGGCCTCTTGAAAGTCAGCCTCGGACACAGCCACCACTTCCCCTCCCTAGATGCTCTGCAAGGAAGAAACAATATAAAAGTGGCCACCAGGTGGATCCCGACAACCTGCACAAATGTCAGTGGGATGGATCTAAATCCCAGGCCGGCAAGGGCATCCCACTGTCCGTCTAGAGGGCCAATCACATCCCAGCTCCCCCAACCTCCCTTAGGACAGGCACCAAATGCGGGGCTCAAAGCTGGCAAGTGCCGTTGCTGTGGCGTGAGCCTCTCCCAATTGGGACTGACTGGGTGCAAGACCATGGCAGGCACAGCGGGGCCAGGATGAGTGAGAGTGGCAGGCAGGAGCAGCAGGTGGCATTGGACTGCCTGTTTCAGCTCAATCCCCGCAGGCCACCCTGTGGGAACCCACCCTTGCACAAATTTGTGTACTGGCCTCTGGTAGTTATATAAATTTCTAGATCACAGTTTAGTTCTTCTCTGGCCATTGGCCAGCAATATTGGTTCCTCAGTTCCTTGGCACTTGGGCCTCTACACAAAAGTACTCAGAACATGGTAGCTGGCTTCCCCACCAGAGCAATGGCAGGGAGAGAGAGAGAGAGAGAGAGAGAGAGAGAGAGAGAGAGAACAAAATGGATGCCAGTGTCTTTTGTAAACTAACCTTGAGTACGTACTTCCCATTACTTTTACAACTTTTGCTGTGTTTTATTTGTTATAAACAAGTCATTGATTCTACTCCAAACCCAAGGAGAAGTGATTACAGGGGCCCTTTTAGAGACTGCCTACCCTAACTGAAATGGCAAAAAGCAAAAGATACCTATTCATTCTGTGAAACTCAAATTATTATACACCAATTTTTAAAATGTTATCAATTAGAATTTTTTACTAGTAGCTACTTCCTCTCTGTGCATAACTATAACTTTCATTACTATGCCTCCTTTTCTATATTTAGTATTACTTTCTCTGGATACTCATCTTTTCCTTCCCTTCTATTAGCTCTCCAACTACGTTTTTTACCAAAAATGTTCAAGAAAAAGACAGACTGTATTAAATCAAGATCATAATTATTTCCATAACCCCATATGTGATACACATGGTTGGGGAACTAAGTCCTTTCTTTAAACTGGATTTAATTAAAGGACTATGAAATCAGTGTTGAGATGGGGTCAAGTTTTAATATTACTATGAGACTTTAAATTAGAATAAGAAATCACATCCAGCCTCCATGATAAGTGAAGCTCTCTAGGATGCTATTTTTCTGCCAGCTTATATGCACTGAAAAATTTGTCAAAATATGTCAGAAATATTTATATTTGTTCTCATTTTTACACACTAACAGTAGTAAAGTTGGAAGCTGGCAGGGTTTGAAAATTAATATACATTTTTGTGAGTTTAAGAAGCTATTTATGATTTTCCCTCACCTTTCCACATGCTTCTGTGGCAAATAACTGCCATTCTATTATGGAAATAGGAAGATTTACTGGCCTTATTATGTGCCGCACCTTCCACATTTCTATTTCAGTGTTCAAATAGAGCTCTTGTCAGTGGCATCTGAGAATGTCAAGAACATTCTGGGGCCTGTTATATATGTATTTAACCTGACTTTGTGTTGTAATCTGGCTCCATAGACAAAGAGTAAACACAGGGCCTGCCTTAATCTTATCTAGTGTACCAATCCTACTGAAGTCATTGATCATGACCTATCCATTGATGGTGGCAGTGGGTCTCATATATCTTGTTTATATGCCCATCCGGGATCATAACATGCATTTAGTCAATTCATTTGTTTTATTTCCTTAACAATATATTTTCAATAACTTTTCATAGCAGTGTATATAGATAAAATAACCCACTTTAGTAGCTGTATAGTATTCTATTATATAATTGAACCATTATTAATGGTAATGATGAATGTTTACTAGTATATTCTCACAAACTTCCCCTATTAATGCAATGCTACCAAAAATTCTATTCCTTTACCTGCTTATGAGATTTTGTATGAGGGATAATAGTACAACTATAAGCATTGACACGACTTTCACAGTTCCTTTCCATGAAACATAAAATATCAGTATCTAAATCCAAGTCAACCATAGAAAATGAGTGTTTAACATAGGAAGTTTTGTGTTTCATGTTTATATTATAATTTTCAAAATGCAAGTATAACATTTTAACATTTGTTAACATGTTTTAGATAAAGAAAATCTTAAATTACTAAGCTTTGAAAAACAGGTACAGTAGATACTCGGGTTACACCAGAGATCTGTTCCTACAGCACAAGGTAATGCAATTTTTGCCTTAAGTCGGAACCCACCTACATAAACACCTACGTCACTCACATGGAGCACATACACAGCAGTAATGAAGTGAAACAGGAAAAAAATGTTTAAAAGAAAGATAGCAATTCCTGACCTTTACTTGTGGTAAATAAATAATAAAAAACCATATAGCACATATGTACATATGTCAAAATGGTGGAACTTTTTTTAATAAATAAATGGGAGATGGCTACATAACCACAAAACGACGTACATCAAATCCGACATAACCCTAAGACTGCCTGTAATTTGAAATTATATAGTCAGAAATAAAAAAGGAATAAGGAAAATGAAAAAAAAAATCCTGTGGGTTTTATGGGGGGGGGGGGTCCCTAGCAGGAGAGGAGAAGAAAAAACCCAGAAATCTTATTTAAAGAAATAATAGTGGAAAACTTTCCAAACTTGGGAGGAAAATAGACATCCAGATTCATGAAGCTGTAAAGCCTATAAAGTTGATAAATCCACAGGAAACTAGACTTAGACACACTATAATAAAATTGTCAAAATTCAGAAACAAAGAAAGAACTGTGACAGCAGCAAAGGTGAAGTGTGATGGCATCTAATTAAAAAGTTTCTCCAGCAAAGGAAACAAAAAACAGAGTGAAAAGGTCATCTACAAAATGGGGGTAAATGCTTACATACCCTATAATTATGCTAGGGATTAGTATCCAAATGTATATGAAACTCATACAAACAGTAGCAAAGTCCCCCAAGAAACCACATTTTTTAAATGAGCAAAAGACTCAAATAGACATTTCTCCAAAGAAGACTCACAAATGGCCAACAGCTATATAAGAAGGTGCTCAACATCACTAATCATCAGGGAAATGCGAATCAAAGTTACAATATAATATCACCTCTTGGCTTTTATAAAAAAATAAAAAAGATAACAAGTATTGGCAAAGATATGGAGAAAAGGATACATTTTCAAAATGTTGGTGGGAATGTAAATTGGTACAGCCATTATGGAAAATAGAATGAAAATTCCTCAACAAATTAAATAGAAATACATTATGATCCAGCAATTTTATTTCTGAGTATATATTCAAAGAAATTGAAATCAATATGTCAAAGAGATATCTGTACTGACATGTTCATTAAAACATCCTATATAATAAAAGCCTAATATGCTAAGTGTCCAGTCGTCTGGTCAGCCATTCAACCAATCAAAGGGTAATCTACACTAATAAAAGACAAACATGCAAATTGACTGTACCTTCGCTATGCCTTAAGACACGCCCACCAGCCAATCAGAGCGACTATATGCAAATTAACCCAACCAAGATGGCGGCCGGCAGCCATGGAGCTGGAGCAAGCAGGAGGCTTGGTTGCCCAGTGATGGAGGAAGCCAAGCCTCCCACCTGCCACGGCCGGCTCTGAGCTCCACTGAAGGCAACAAAGTTTCAATTATAGAAGATAAATAAACCCCAGATACCTGCTTTCAGCTGGCCGTGGCCACGGAGCTGGAGTGAGCAGGAGGCTTGGGTTGCCCCTGGTGATGGAGGAAGCCAAGCTTCCCACCCGCCCTGGCTGGCTCTGAGCTCCACTCAAGGCTACAAAGTTTCAATTATAGAAGGTAAATAAATCCCAGGATAAAAAAAAAGAAAAAATGGAGAGGCTGGGAGCTTCCATCACCAGGGTGATTGGCCAGCCTGAAAATGGCCCTCAGCCCCTCACCCAGACAGGCCAGGCACCCCAGTGGGGACCCCCACCCTGAAGGGGGTGTGGCCAGCCTGAAAATGGCCCTCAGCCCCTCACCCAGGCTGGCCAGGCACCCCAGAGGGACCTCCACCCTGATCCGGGACACCCTTCAGGGCAAACCAGCCGGCCGACACCCATGCACCGGGCCTCTATCCTATATAATAAAAGGGTAATACGCAAATTGACCCTAACAGCAGAACAACTGGGAATGACTGGTCACTTTGACACACACTGACCACCAGGGGCAGATTCTCAATGCAGGAGCTGTCCCCTGGTGGTCAGTGCGCTCCCACAGGGGGAGCTTTGCTCAGCCACAAGCCAGGATGATGGCTGCCAGCATAGCGGTGGTGGCGGGAGCCTCTCCCACCTTCTCAGCAGCACTAAGGATGTCCGACTGCAGCTTAGGTCTGCTCCCTGCTGGTAAGTGGACATCCTCCGAGGGCTGCCAGGCTGCCAGAGGGATGTCTGACTGCCAGCTTGGGCCCGATTCCCCAGGGAGCGGGCCTAAGCCAGCAGGTGGATATCCTTCGAGGGGTCCCAGACTGCAAGAGGGCATAGGCTGGGCTGAGGGACCCCCCTGAGTGCACAAATTTTTGTGCACTGGGCCTCTAGTATGCTAATAATATGCTAAAGCTGCTCGCTATGATGTGCACTGACCACCAGGGGGCAGATGCTCCAACCAATAGGTTAGCTTGCTGCTGGGGTCCAGCTCATCAGGGTGAGCAAGACAGGCTGGACATGCCCTGGAGCCCTCCTGCATCCCTCCCCGGCCCCGATCGTGCACCAGTGGGGGTGCCTCAGCCTGGCCTGTGCCCTCTCACAATCCAGGCTGAGGGCCCCTCCCCCCCAGTGCATGAATTTCATGCACCGGGCCTATAGTTATTCATAATGGGCACAATATGGAAATAACCTAAGTGTCTATTGATGGATAATAGGTAAAGAAAATGAAAAAAAACATTTAGCACAGTGACTTGTCCACATTAAGTATTTCATACTTTTATTACAGTACCTTAATTGCGTGACAAATGAAATGAACTGCTTGATTTTTAATTATGGTCTGGTATAAGTCTGCATTATTGATTCAAGATTGTAAATTCAGTTTTTTTCTGAATTTTGCCCTAGCTATGTCCCTTACTATATTGGATACCTCTCACAAATATATCTCATATACAAGGGTAGGCAATAGTAGGTTTGCAATTGTGAGTACATGAAACAACAGTCTATTCTTATATTATTTATTTGTATTACAAATGTAAACCTCCTTTTGCCCATCTCTGTATATTGTCTGACTTATGCCCCAGGCCTGCATTGTCTTGTCCATGCTTTAAGATCATTTCACACTCACAAATAATAGTAACTCAAGTATAGAATTGTAAAAATTTGATTATCTTTCTTACTATGATTTTATTTAAGGCATAAATGTGCTGGTAAATGTTTAATAACCAACATGCACATATGTGCATAATTATATATTTTATTAATAAAAACTATGTATAGCACTGAATTACAAATAATAAAATATGCTATTTCATATAATTAATTGATTCTCACTGAAAGCTAACATTGTTTTTGTTAAACTTGTATAATAATAGCCAATTTGTGGTTGTAATTGAGAAATGACTAGTTCCAACATGAACATTAACTGACATTTTTGTTTACCTTATTTAGAAAGATGAATGTTAAGAAATGAACCTGTTGCCCTGGCCAGGTGGCTCAGTTTGTTGGAGCATCCTTCTGTACACCAAAAGGTTGTGAGTTTGATTCCTGGTCAGGGCACATACCGAGGTTATTGCGGGTTTGATCCCGTCTGGTGCCCGTGGTCGACAAACCACGGCTCGCGAGCCACATGTGGCTCTTTGGCCCCTTGAGTGTGGCTCTTCCACAAAATACCATATGCGGGTGAGCATATACAGTGCGATTGAAACTTCGTGGCCCATGCGCAGAAGTCGGTATTTTGTGGAAGAGCCAGTATTTTGTGGAAGAGCCACACTCAAGGGGCCAAAGAGCCACATGTGGCTTGCGAGCTGCAGTTTGCCAAGCCGCAGTTTGCCGACCACTGGCTCTGGCCCATATGGGAGGCAAGTAATCAATGTCTCTCTCTCTCTCTCTCTCTCTCTCTCTCTCTCTCTCTCTCTCTCTCTCCCTCTCCAACTCTCTCTAAAAAAAGCAAGAAAAACATATCCTCCAGTGAGGATTTTTTTTAAAAAAAAAGAAACCAATGTCAAAATGTAACATATTCATCAGTTATGTGACTTTCTGTTTACAGTTATGTGACTTTCTGTTTAAAAAGCCTAAGAGTTGTTTTCTTAAATATTGGCATAACTTTTCTTCAGTTTTTTGTCCTCTTCACAATACAATGGTCACAGACACAATTTTTAAGTTTAATCAGCATTAAGACTTTCTCTATTATGTTCTTTCTAGAAAACAACCATGAAAATGAATAAATCAAGCCTTTATAGTATTTGCCACTTTCTGGGTGTGAATACTTCCTTCTTGGCCAATGATGTCATGATGTTACTGAACTTAGAGTTGAGAAGTGCAGTGCAGTAGTATGTCATCCTATTTAATAAACCTTAAAATGCAAATCAACCAAATGGAAGGATAACCTGTCGCTATGATGTGAACTGACTACCAGGGGGCAGACACTCAACATAGAAGCTGCCCTCTAGTGGTCAGTGCGCTCCCACAGGAGGAGTGTTGCTCAGCCAGAAGCTGGGCTCATGGCTGGTGAGCGCAGCGGAAATGGCGGGAGCCTTTCCTGCCTCCACAGCAGTGCTAAGGAGCCCAAGGGGGATGTCTGCCTGCCGGCTTAGGCCTGCGCCTCCTGAGAGGGTGCAGGCCAGGCCTCTAGTCCTAGATAATAAAAGCCTAATATGTAAATCAACTAAATGGCAAAATGACCAGTCAGCAGGGAGTGGGGCCAGCGACTGAGCGGTGCCAGACCAGCCAAGGCAGGTGCCAGTGGGCAGAGGGAGGGGATTGCAATCAGGGGAAAGCAGCGATGGGTGGTGGCAGGGTGATGGGGGGTGTGGCTGGCCACTTGCTGGCCAGCACCATCCCCCAATCGGCCTGCTGGTCACCTCCTGCAGAGGGAGGCCACCAGTGGCAGTGGCGGGGCAATGGGGAGTGGGCCTAAGCCGTCAGTCAGACATCACCTGAGGGCTCCTGGATTGTGAGAAGATACAGGCCGGGCTGAGGGACCCCGTCCTGAGTGCATGAATTTTCATGCACTGGGCCTCTAGTTATATATAATATTCCCACCATGAAGATACAATCAACATAAATGACCTCATATATACATAATGATAAATATAATTAATTAAGAATTGATGAGTTCTGAGTTTTTATGTCTTTGGTTTTAATATAATTTACTTAAGTATGAGTTTATATTACTTAAGTTTTTTATTTTTATTTTTTTAATACATTTTATTGATTTTTACAGAGAGGAAGGGAGAGGGATAGAGAGTTGGAAACATCGTTGAGAGAGAAACATCGATCAGCTGCCTCCTGCACAACCCCCACTGGGGATCGAGCCTGCAACCAAGGCACATGCCCTTGACCAGAATTGAACCTGGGACCCTTCAGTCCATGGGCCAACACTCTCCACTGAGCCAAACTGGCTAGGGCAACTTAAGTTTTTTAAATTACTATGTTTAACATTGGTTTCAAAATTTTAGAAAATCTAACAATTGACTAATGAGCCACCTCAAGTATAACACTCTTATAAATGTAATATTTTGTATTCAATTAAAAAGTAGTTTTTTTATAACTCCTCCTCTAGTCACTTCTGCCTATATATATTTTTTTCTATTTTCATTATCCAAAAACCTATTATAGTTTATTTTATTCATGGTCTCCATTTCTTTACCTTCCACTGACCCGCTACAATTTAGCTTTCTGTTCCATTTCTCCATAAAAACAGATGTGTCTAAGGTCAACAGTGTCTCTAAATAAACTTTACTATTCCAATTTTCTTTGATTTCTTAGTAGCAATGTTGACAACACAATCAATCCTTCTTGAAACACTGTTTTCCCTTAGGTTCAACTATACAATATTAATCTATCTTATTTTTCAGTGTTGAGTATGATATTAGCTATGGGTTTGTCATATATGGCCTTTGTTATGTTGAGGTATGTTCCTTCTATTCCCATTCTGCTGAGAGTTTTTCTCCTAAATGGATGTTGAATTTTCTCAAATGCTTCTGCATCTATTGATATGATCACATAATTTTTACCCTTCATTTTGTTTATATAGTGTATCATATTGATTTGAAGATATTGAATGAACCTTCCATTCTGGGAATAAATCCCACTTGACCATGTATATTTGAATGTATTGCTGGATTTGGTTTGCTAATATTTTGTTGAGGATTTTTGTATTGATGTTCATCAGGGATATGGGTGGGCCTCTGATTTTTTGCAGTGTCTTTTTCTGATTTTGGTATTAAGGTCATGCTAGCCTCATAAAATGAGTTTGGGAGCTTCCCTCATCTTCAATTTTTTGGAATAGTTTGAGAGGGTAGGTATTACTTCTTCATTGAATGATTGGTAAAATTCACCTGTGAAGCCCTCTGATACAGGGCTTTTGTTTTTTTGGAGTTTTTAAGTTACTGATTTGATTTCATTAGCTTTGGAAGATTATATGTTCCTAGTAATTTATCCATTCCTTCCAGGTTGTCTAATTTGTTGCCATATATTTGTTCATAGTATTTCCTTATAATCCTTTGTATTTCTGTGGTGTCAAGAGGGTGGGACTAGTTCATTGCTTTAAGCTGATGCCATATAGAGGGGAATGCTCATCCCTGGAAAGATGGCATCTGTGGGTGGCATGGTTGTGGACTCAGCACAACGACCTTGGTGGCTATTGTCTTAGCTTTCTCCCCAAAGCCACACAACCTTCTGAGCTGCCTTCCCTCTACCAGAGTCGACTCTCAACCTGTAGGTCGTTACCATCAGAAAACACATATAGCATATCAGATATTTACATTATGATTCATAACAGTAGCAAAATTACAGTTATGAAGTAGGAACGAAAATAATTTTATGGTTGGGGGTCACCACAACATGAAGAACTGTATTAAAGGGTAGCAGCATTAGGAAGGTTGGAGAGTGAATAACCATGAATGAGATTTTGTGTGCTGGCCCTTTAACAGGGCATCTGGCTCTCTAGCAAACTACTGTCTCTCCCTGGCCAATGGAAACCCGGCTGATTTTCACAGCCCGATATTATGTGGGCTCTTCTTGCTGGCTCTGTTGCTCTGGGCTTCCCTGTGTGGGGTTGATATCCCTTGCTCCTCAAAGGGGACCTCTGCAGCATAGATATTGCTCCAGATTCTCAGCCACCACCAGTGGGAAGAGGGGAAGCCCTTTTTCATGTCTCTGCTATTTCTACCAATAGTCTCAATGTGACTTCTGTAAATCCTTGGTTATGAGACTTCTGTTCAGCTAGTCTCACTTGGTTATTCAGGTTGACTGTTCACAATTTAGTTGTAATTCCAGTTTGGTCCTGTGTGAAGGTGAGTGCAACTTCCACGTACTCTGCTGCCATGTTGAATCTCTCCCTCTTGATTGTTTATTGCTACACCATGGGTATGAGACTTACCCATTCTGCATCTCCACCCTTCTGATGAGTCTTGCCATGGCTTCTTTATGTCTTCTCTATAAGATTATTGTCCAGATAATATTCAGGTGGTTCTCAGTGGTGGTTTTTCTATAATTTAATTGTAACTTTGATGTGGTACTGGAAGGAAGCAAGCAAAGCATTTACCTACCCCACCATCTTGACTGCAAAGCACAGTCCTCTGGATTCTGTTGCTGGCAGTATCTATTGTTTATTGTCTTCCATGAATTTACTTTTCCAGTTTATTTTCCTAATGTAGACATGGAAGTGAAAGTTATATAAGCCAATAAATGGTATTTGGGAGCCTCCTGCTTGGGGGCTAATTGAACTAGGCCATCATTAGTGAAGTTGATCCAGGGAATTTCTCTGCTAAGAATATAAGAACATAAATTCATGGCTTGGAAGGGCTATCTTAAGGAAGTTATTGAGATCCCATGCCTATATGATTATATTTTATAATTTCAACAGCAATTTTGCTCAGCTTTTTCATAGTTTCTAATTGATTAGTTAAAAGTAACTACTAATGCATAGCTATGAAGAATTCTCTTAATTATTCTCAATATGGAAGCAACTTTAATGTTTGTTATGTCTGTACAATCTTAAAAGTAACCAGCTACAATTTGAATAATTTATTCAATCAAGTAACTGGATTTTTTTTATGACATCAAATGACCAGTTTGACTTTCACTAAATTGACTGGTTGGTTGACACTTTGAGGAGCATTAACTTGTCATCATCATCATTACCATGAAATAGTATTTATTAAGCAGAGTCACAAGTGATATAAAATTAGCCAAATAATCATAGACTATGCCCTTTAGGAGTTTATGACCTGGAAACTCAACACATCCAAATGAACTGAATGCCATTTAGCAGAGTACTACTGTAGGACTTTGAGAAATGCTAAGTGGTTGACAAGATCAATTTTCTCCCCAAACTATCAGCCAAATGTAAAGTAGTGAACATGTTTGGTCTAAGTAATCTTCTCCCTTGAGATGGTGTTATTTGGGCTGAATTTAAACTAGAGATACTCTTTCTCCTGAAAAGCAGCACTGTAGAAAGAGAAAATGACATGTCTGAGCTTACCAAAAGCAAATGAGTCAGGAATCTGGGAGCAGGTAATAATGGTGAGCAATGCAGTCAGGAAAATGGAATTTGTGGCATCAGAATTTATCCCTCATGGGTGGGCATTGGGTAATTTATTGAACTTTTCTGCATCATAGTTTAGTTACTCGTCTGTAGAATGAGAAAGCTGTAATCATGTTTATGCCTTCATGATATTTGAAAACTGTGCAGGGATCCTATAATGAAAAGTGAACCCAAAATGAATTTCTAAAAGAACAGTCACAATAATGAATGTTTCCTTCTAACTAGGCTGAGAGCTCTATACTTCTGAAAAAAAATAAGTTTTATATAAAATTCAGTTCTAACTTTTGAAGAGTATTTATGTGATGCAATAGTCTTACCCTTTAAATATTACTCTAATCCAGTTAAAATATTTTGTTACATTGTTCACTTTAAAGCTTAGTTTCAGCTGCTATGAATTAACTATGTCTAATCAATAATTCATGTATAAGAATTACCCCTTTTTGAGGAATCATCTACACTAATTAAAGAGAAACATACAAATTGGTGTCACTCTGCTATGCCCACCAGCCAATCAGGATGATTATACAAATTAACCCAACAAAGATGGTGGTTAATTTGCATACGTAGGCGCGGAGCAAAGACTGAAGGCTCCAGCTGAGTGAAGACTGAAGACTGAAGAGGCTTGGCTTCTCCACTGCGGCCGGACCAAAGGCCTGGGTCCCGGGTGCCAGAGGAAAACTGGTGCTGGCAGCCAGGGGAAGGAAGGCCTGTTGCACGAATCTCTTCATGCAACGGGCCTCTAGTAGAATATAAGATTTGTGAAACCTATTGGAAATAATGTGACCATACTCTTTTTTCCCTACTCTTTATATAAGAACATAAGAACCTTTGAGAGTAAACTACTTGCCCAAGGCTCAGCAATATGCTGATATGCAAGCTAGTTATAGAACTCAGGTTTCCTGACTGCTTATTCCAATACTCTTGTAAGTATTTCTATCTTATAATATTTTATTTTAGAAGGAATATGGCAGAATATAAAATCACTATAGTGAGGCAAACTTTACAAACTCAGAAAAAGCAGCAGGTGCCTACTATGTGCCAGGCATAGTACTAAAGGCTGTATATAAGTTGTTTCACATAGTCCTTAAACAATCCTCAGATGGATTGTTTCCAACTCTTTAAGGCAGTGGTTCTCAACCTTGGCTGCACATTAGAATCACCTGGGAATCTTCTTAAAATCCTGATTTCTGGGCCTCACCCTCCGGAAATTCTGTTTGTTACTAATGTTGTGGCCTCACCTCATAACAAAGAAACAGAATTTCCGGAGGATGAGGCCCAGAAATCAGGATTTTAAAAAGATTCCCAGGTGATTCTAATGTGCAGCCAAAGTTGAGAACCACTGCTTTAAGGAGTTTCAGCACATATAAAGTTCAAAAAATATCAAGGGTTTATCTCAGTGGATAGAGCATCAGCCTGCAGACTCAAAGGTCCCAGGTTCAATTCCGGTCAAGGGCATGCACCTTGGTTGCGGGCACATCCCCAGTAGGGAGTGTGCAGGAAGCAGCTGATCGATGTTTCTCTCTCATCGATGTTTCTAACTCTCTATCCTTCTCCCTTCCTGTCTGTAAAAAAATCAATAAAATATATAAAGAAATATATCTAGGATTGAATCTGTCTTTATATATCTATCAAGACTATTCAGAGATCAGAAATCAAGATGAAAATATTTAAGTAATTTATTCAAAATTTCACTGCTAGAAGTGGTGGAATGAAGTTTCACACTCCAATATGTCCAACACAAAAGTCCATCATCTTTTCACTATACCATACTTTATCCTTGGAAAATGTGCCTTTGCCATTTCAAATATTCTTCGGGCCCAACAAGATAAGTCAGCAGCACTATTAACCCTGGGTAGTAGTTCTTGAATGATTCTTCATTTTCTCTTCCCATGATCCTCTTACACATTTCCTTAATTCTGTTCATTCTTAGACATTAAGCTCTACTCAAGCTGTTCTTAGTATCTATATTGGGTCTGAGCTCATCAGAGAATATTTAAAATTACCCATTCTTATGCTTTTTCTCAATTTATCTATTCAATTACCTTTTCTCATATATTTTCTTCATTTAAACTTTTTGCCTAACTAATTGACCTTTGCATTTATATGGAAGTAAAATGATTTTTACACTATGCAGAAATGATAGAGGCTTACTGTATTTTTTTCTTCCGGACATTACTCCATTTGACCAATGACATTTGGCAAGTGATGTAACACTTTTCCACACCCATTAGGTAAGAACCAGGCCTTCCTAGTCTAATTTCAGTGCTTCAAACTCAAACTATGATTTAAAAACACAAGCTGAGTGAATTCAGGAATAGCCTGAGAGCAATTTATCCATTTGGTGTTCACAAGGGAAAATTATGAGTAGAGATTTTTAAAAAATAGGAATTATAAACTCTTGGTAATGTTGTATACATTAAATAAGGTAATGAGTGAAATGTGTTTACCACATATATAAATGGAATTAGTTATTGTCATATATTGCCCTGGATATGACAGAACAATGCAGAAAGTAAAAATAATCTGATTTACATTGAAGTTAGAAAAAACAATGAAATGTTCATTTAGGATTTAGAGTTATTTTGTAAGTCACTACCTGTTTAGTGATTGACTGGGGGGAGGGGCACTAGCTAATTACACATGAACAATATAGAGCTTTTATAACAACTTATTAAATAAACTGGTATGGATCTCAACTTATTTGTCATATTTGAGGTAAGTAGTAAAATATCTCCTTTTCTTATGATATAATTAATAACTAAATCCCGAGGCCCTTAATTATCAGAGATCAAATGTTCCCCCCAAGGCAGATATGTATAAGAGAAAATATCATTGTTTGTCTTCCATTGAAACATGTTGAAAAGTAAGGATGAAACCTCCACATTTGCATGCCCTGATTACTCATAATAAAAGATAATACTGTATATTTTAATATATAATTAAATTCAGCAAATAAAGAAGCATTGCTTATTCTCATTCTGATGAAAAACTTTCTAAAAATATCCAGTATTTAATCTGTTTTGAGATATGTATGAAAAGCCTTTATTTGGCTTTAAAACCAATGATGTGATTTGGAGCTGTTGGGCAAGTATGTTAGTATAGGCTATGTTTCTGGCCAACAGACTGTATATTTTGCCTGAACAGACTCCTCAGTCATCACTGAATATTTACAGAACAACGTGACATGGTAGGCATAGCTGCAGGGCAAAACATTGTTTTATCTAAATTGTAGGGATGCATATAAACCTGGGAGTAGGAGTCTCTTTTTCCATCTTCTACTTTTAAAACAAATGCACAGAGCAATTTTTTAAACTTTTATAAATCTACTAGAGGCCCGGTGCATGAATTTGTGCACAGGTGGGGTCCCTAGGGGTGGCCTGCAGGGATTGGGCTGAAACCCACAGTCCAATGCCTCCTGCAGCTCCTACCTCTTCGCCTGCATATCCCAGCCCCACTGCACTTTGCCCTGGGCTCATGCCCAATCAGTCACAATTGGGAGAGGCTTGTGCTGCTGCAGCAGAGCTCACCAGCCGTGAGTCCTGCATCTGGTACCCTCCCAAGTGGAGTGGCCTGTGGGATTGGGCGAAACCAACTCTCCGACATCCCCCAAGGGGTCCCGGATTGTGAGGACACAGGCCAGGCTGAGGGACCTGGGAGGAACTGTGGAAGGGCTCCAGGGTGTGTCCAGCCCCATCTTGCCCAGTCTGGATCAGGGCGATCAGGGCTGGCTGGCCAGGAAGGGATATGGAAGGTTGGCCCACTGTGGAGGGACCGTGGGAGGGCTCCAGGGTGTGTCTGGCCCATCTCACTCAGTCTGGATTGGCCAGACCCCAGCAGCAAGCTAACCTACTGGTCAGAGCTTCTGCCCCCTGGTGGTCAGTACATGTCATAGCGATTGGTCAACTGGTCAACTGTCTGCCCTGTGGTGGTCAGTGCACATCATAGTGAGCATTTCATTAGCATATTATGATTTGATTGGTTGAACAGTCAACTGGTCACCAGACGACCAGACACTTAGCATATTAGGCTTTTATTATATAGGATTACTTGTATTTCTTTCTTGAATGCAACTACCATGTGATCTCGTATTTAGCAGAATGAATACATAATTTGTTCCAACTCTTTAAGGAGTTTCACTACCGATAAAGTTCAAAAGTTAATGAAATTAGACTGCATCTAAGGGGTAATATAAAATGCTAGATTAATTTTTATAAATATTTAATATATTAAGTAAAAGAAGGCGAGAAAAGAGAAAATTTGGCATTGAATATAGTTATTTCACACATTGGGACTGACAAATATGTATGTCTTACACCTTTGAGAGAAATGCTAAGTGTATATCACTAAACACAATGATAAGACAAAATAGTGATTGGGGAGACTTTCTGATTTTATTTTCAGAAAAATTTGTTATTCAGTAATTCAAATTAGTGGTGTACTTTGAAAGTCTTTTTGGGGGAATAAAATTTCACAAACTTTGTCTTCAGCTAATGAGATCCTTGCATAATTTTGAGACATGTTTGATTTATTAATCTCTATTAAAATGATGAACTAGTAATTTGAAACAGGGTCTGACCTTAGGAATGGAGGATCCATATAATTCAAAATATATACTGCATCACAACCTAGCCTAACTCAGTGTAACCAATAAACACTTTCTAAAGTGCTCTGGTTTGAGAAAGGGCATTGTATGATACGGTCAGTATGACTATGTCTATAAATGTGAGTGTGCTAGGAGGTTGCTGGAGGAATTGATATTATCAGTATAAAAGAAACTAAAGATTCACTTTTTATAAGAAATGTCTCCTATTGTCTTTGCCTCTTCTATTACTTTAAGTATCATGCTGCTTTTACCAGAACAAATAAAGAAGTAGGAGACAGAATGGCTAGCCATGGTTTAAAAGGTTTCTATTGATGATAATTAGTTAATGAACAGACAAAAGGGCTTTGGGCCTTCCCATTCATGCAAGGCACACAAAAAAGACATTATAACTAGACAATGAAAAATTACCCATGATTTCAATCACTGTTTTTCCCTTGACTGGTCTTTTTGTCTCAAAGAACTGTGTCAAATCAGGCCTGTTTTTTTCCCACAATGTGCCTACTGTGTGGAGTCTGCTTTGTGTAGCCAAAATACATGAACTTTACAAATAGACACATTTGAGCTCTGCCATATACCCTGGGCAAGTTGCTTAACTTTTCTCTGAGACTTTAGTGTTTAATTGTTTGTTTGTTTTTCCATTTATAAGATAATAATGAAGATATAATGATCTCTATATCATTAGTTTACCATGTGTGAAATTCCACTGTACATGTTTACCACTTACTTAGTCATAAGAATTGCAGGTTAATTATTTATCTGAATATCAAATCATACCTGATTAGGATAATATAAAGAGGGGGAAATATGGATTAGACATGAAAATATAAAGTAAAGCAAATGAAAGAGTAAAAATTTTATACTAAAAGTTCAGGAAAGTTAAAGGAAATAAAGAAAATTAAACCAGCCTTAGAATTCTCTTGCTCTGTTTGTTAGATATGAGAATGCTAAGTAGTGACAGGATCGAGGAGGTTTAACTCCTCCATAATCTTCACTGGCCCCTCACATACATCGTTACCTACAAATAGGAACACTTTTTAAAACCAAAACAATGTGCTGGCTATGCAAATGCAACCTCAAGAAGTGTGTCCTACAACACCCTTACAAATGGATAAACACATGCAGAACAATAGAACTGAAACCCTATCTTATACCACTGACAGAAATTAACTCAGAATAGATTAAGACTTAAACATCAGATGTGA
Organism: Myotis lucifugus; assembly: GCF_000147115.1. NCBI lineage: Eukaryota > Metazoa > Chordata > Mammalia > Chiroptera > Vespertilionidae > Myotis > Myotis lucifugus. The sequence goes on along the minus strand of NW_005871050.1, from coordinate 19,245,364 downwards.
TACCATAAAACTCCTTGAAGAAAATGTAGGGAAGAAGCTCCTCAACATTGGTCTTAGCAATGAGTTTTTTTTAATATGACACCAAAAGCACAACTGGCAAAAACAAAAGTTAGCAAATGGGACCACATCAAACAAAAATGTCTGCACAGCAAAAGAAAGAGTTAACAACATTAAAAGGGAGGAAATTTTTACAAACCATATATCGAATAGAGGGTCAATATCCAAAATACTTAAATAACACACACAACTCAATATAAAAATAAATCCATTAAAGATTTGTCGGAATACCTAAATTGATGTTTTCTAAGGAGATCTCCAAATTGCCAACAGGTAGATGAAAAGATGCTCAAGGTCCCGAATCATCAGGTATATAAAAATCAAAAACACAATTAGATATCACCTCATACCTGTAAGAATTGCTATCATCAGGAAGATAAGAGGTTACCAGTTTAAGATGGTGATGTAGGGAAGTCCTTAACTCACCTCCTACCAAGAACACTAAATGTACAGCTACATATGTAACAATTTCCTATGAAGAACCCCCCTAAAATCTAGCTGAGTTACTCTTATATGAGACAAACAAGAAAAAAGTCTTCATCAAAGAGGGTAGGAAAGGCTGAGACAGTCATGCCATAAACCCTACCCTCGGCCTGGTGACCAACAATTGGGAAGGAACTCAAAACCCAGTGGTTCTCTCTGAGAAGTAAAGGGTTTGAACCCCACATAGGGAACCCTATCTTTATTTAAAACATTTTCTGTTTTTAATTTTTATTTTTCAATTAAAGTTGACATTCAATATTGTATTAGTTTCAGGTATACAGTAGTTGGACACTTATATAACTTACTGGGTGATCCTTGCCAACATATGTTGTTTGTGGAATTTTTTGATATAGCCATTCTGACAGGTATGAAATGATATCTCATTGTGGTTTTAATTTGCATTTCTCTGGTTATTAGTGATGTTGAGCATCTTTTCATATGTCTGTTGCCATCTGTATGTCCTCTTTGTAGAAATGTTTCTTCAGGTTCTCTGTCCATTTTAAAATCAGATTGTGTATCATTTTGTGTTATAGTCTATGAGTTCTTTATATTTTTCAATATTAACCCCTTATTGAATGTATCATTGGTGAACATCTCAAATTTATTAGTTTGTCTTTTCATTTTGTTGATGGTTTCCTTTACTGGGGCACCTTATCTTTTAAAACTTGTACCTGAGAGACAAATCCCCTAAATATCTAGCTTTGAAAACCAACATTGCTCACATCCACAACCACCCATAAGTTTATAGAAAACTGAGAGACAGCTCTTAAAGAGTGTGTGTCCTCATACTCACCAGCTCCAAGGCCAAACACATAAGCAACTAATCAATGGTCCCAAATAGATTCACATCCAGATACATAATAATTAAAATGTTAAAAGTTAAAGACAAGGAGAGAATGTTAAAAGCAGCAAGAGTAAACAACTTGTTATGCACAAGAGGACCTTAATAACATTATAAGCAGAGTTTTCAGCAAAGACTTTGCAGGCCAGAAGGGAGTGACATGATACATTCAAAGTGGTGAAATTGATACATTCAAAGTGGCAAAATTAAAAAGAAAACTTCCAATTAAGAATTCTCCACCCAACAAAGTTATCATTCAGAACTGGAGGAGAGAGAGTTTTCTAGACAAACAAAAGCTAAAGGGGTTCATCACCACAAACCAGGACTTTCAAGAAATGTGAGCAGGACTTCTTTAAACTGAAAAGAAAAGGCTTTAATTGGAATAAGAACTCATATGAATTTATAAATCTCACTGGTTAAGGTAAATATATATATACTAGAGGCCCGATGCACGAAATTCGTGCAAAAGTAGGCCTTCCTTTCCCCGGCTGCCGGCACTGGCTTCCCTCGCAGCTCTGGCTTCATCTGGAAGGTCATCTGGTCTAATTAGCATATTATGCTTTTATTATTATAGATATATATATATAGTAAATACTATATATATTTACTATATATATAGTAAAGGTAATGGATTGGTTATTTATAAATCTAGTATGAAGGTTAAAAGACAAAAGTAGTGAAAATAAATGTAACTACAATGATTAGTTAACATATACAAGATACACTACGTAAAGTATGTCATCTAAAACATAAAACATGGCCGAAACCGGTTTGGCTCATTGGATAGAGCGTCGGCCTGCGGACTGAAAGGTCCCAGGTTCGATTCCGGTCAAGGGCATGTACCTGGGTTGCGGGCACATCCCCAGTAGGAGATGTGCAAGAGGCAGCTGATCGATGTTTCTCTCTCATCGATGTTCCTAACTCTCTATCTCTCTCCCTTCCTCTCTGTAAAAAATCAATAAAATATATTTAAAAAAAAATAAAACATAAAACATGTAGGGGGAGATTAAAAATGTTGAATTTTAGAATTCGTTCAAACTTGTTATCATATACCATTTTTCCGCATTTACCTTCAAAAGTCTGATATAGATCTGACTGAGCTAAAAACAAGGTGTTGGCATGGCTGCATTTCTTTCTAGAGAATCTACGGGAGAATCCATTTTCTTGTATTATCCAACTTTTAGGGGCCACTTGTATTCCTTGGCCCATTGCCTCTTTTTTTTCTTTTTAAAATTTCTTTATTGATTAAGGTATTATATGTGTGTCCTTATCCCCCCATTACCCCCCACACTCATGCCCTCACCCCCCTGTTGTCTGTGTCCATTGGTTACGCTTATATGCATGCATACAAGTCCTTTGGTTGATCTTTCCCCCTTACCCCCACCCTCCCCTACCTTCCCTCTGAGGTTTGAGGGTCTGATCGATGCTTTTCTGTTTCTGTTTTTGTTCATCAGTTTATGTTGTTCATTATATTCCACAAATGAGTGAGATCATGTGATATTTATCTTCCTCTGACGGGCTTATTTCCCTTAGCATAATGCTCTCTCAGTTCCATCCATTGCTTCTTTCTTCTATCTTCAGCGAGCCACTGGGGGCTGAGTGGTTCTCACATTGCATTACTCTGACACTGTTTCTATAGTCACATCTGTCTCTGATGCTAATGTGCTTTCCTCCTCTCTATTTAAAGACTGTTGTGATTATACTGGACCTAGCCAGTTAATCCAGATTAATCTTACTATACAAAGACCAGTTGATTGTCAACGTTAAGTCCATCTGCAACTTTAATTCCCCTTTGCAAAATACAATAATATATTCAGAGATTCCACAGATTAGGATATGGACATCTCTGCAGGGGTGCCATTATTCTGTCTATCACAGGGAGTAGTAGTTTCCAAATGTCTCCACTGTAATGGTATTATTTTTACCTTTTCACACTCTTTTCTTTGGAACTGAATCATTAGGTCCACACTCAAAGCAGGAGGGAAATGAAGCTCTACCTCCTGAAAGGGAGTTTATCAAGCACACATGCACTTGTGTGCACACACATACACACATGTACATTTTAGAATTCTTCTATAAATATGAGTTGTCTCATCTTTCATTTATTTACTTATTAAAACATTTTGTCTGTCCGTATTGACTGAGGAAGATTTATTTTATTCTTGAATTATGATTCAAAATTATGTGTTTTTAAAAAACTGTTGTTGCTTAGTTGATCATTTCTTTCTTTTACTTTTGCTGTTTAAATTACCAAAATGCACAAGTTTTAGTTTTTAAAATGATCAACATGGATGTGGACAGTAAAAATTGAAAGACTCTTTATCCTTTCTGAAGCTTATACCTCAGAGATAACCATTACTACCAGTTTATTCATGTTTTAGAACTATATATATATATATATATATATATATATATATATATATATATATATATAATTTGGCTAATAGGGGCACAGTGAATGAATTTGTGCACCTTGAAAGGAACTGTGGGCCGTGAGGCTGCAGTGGGCATGAGGGATGGACTCAGCCCATCCTCCGAGCCCCCACCTGGCCCCACCCACCACGGCCCCTTGTCCCTTGTCTGCCAGCAGCCCTGCTCTCGCCACCTCTGCTCCCACACTCTTATAGCATCAGCCCCGCTCTCATCTGCTGATGGCACAGAGCGATTGGGGCCGGCACTGTCAGAGGGTGCAAGCGGCGGCTGCTGCCCCATCGCCCTCAGGAGCAGGGGGAGGTGGAGAAGCCCTCAGAGATGATCGGGACCAGTGCTGGCAGCGGGTGTGAGCAGGGCTGGCATCAGCAGCGGGGGCAAGCGCTGAGCAGGAATGCGGCATGCAGGAGCAAAGAATTTTCAGTAAAAACCAGAGGCTCACCCCAGTGACAGCAACCGGCATCCCGCCTTGGTCTGGTGCCTCTGTTCACCTGCTCCACCATCCCGCCATGGCTGATGCCCGCCATGTTCCACACACGCCCCCTGGGGGTCAGCGCACGTCATAGTGACCAGTTGTTCGGTTGTTCAGGTTGTTCCCCATTCAGTCTATTTGCCTTTTATTATAAAGCACTAGAGGCCTGGTGCACGAAATTCGTGCACAGGGGAGCAGGGAGGGTATGTCCATCAGCCCAGCCTGCACCCTCTCCAATCTGGGACCCCTCAAGGGATGTCCGACTGCCTGGTGTGGGATCGGGCCTAAATGGGCAATCAGACAGCCCTCTCACAATTCAGGAATGCTGGCTCCCAACTGCTCGCCTGCCTGCCTGATTGCCCCTAACTGCTTCTTCCTGCCAGCCTGATCACCTCCTAACTGCTCCCCTGCCGGCCTGATTGCCTGCAACTGCCCTCCCCTGCTGGCCTGGTCCTCTCTTGCTGCCCTCCCATGCAGGCCTGGTTGCCCCCAACTGCCCTCCCCTGTTGGCCTGGTTGCCCCCAACTGCCCCCCCCCGCTGGCCTGGTCCCCCCCAACTGCCCTCCCCTGCTGGCCTGGTCCCCCCCCCAACTGCCCTCCCCTGCTGGCCTGGTCGCCCCCAACTGCCCTCCCCCTGCTGGCCTGGTCCCCCCCAACTGCCCTGCCCCTGCTGGCCTGGTCCCCCCAACTGCCCTCCCCTGCTGGCCTGGTCCCCCCCAACTGCCCTCCCCCTGATGGCCTTGTCCCCCCCCCCAACTGCCCTCCCCTGCTGGCCTGGTTGCCTGCAACTGCCCTCCCCTGTTGGCCTGGTTGCCCCCAACTGCCATCCCCTGTTGGCCTGGTTGCCCCCAACTGCCATCCCCTGTTGGCCTGGTTGCCCCCAACTGCCCGCCCCCTGCTGGCCTGGTCCCCCCCAACTGCCCACCCCCTGCTGGCCTGATCTTCCCCAATGGCCCTCTCCTGCCGGCCATCTTGTGTCCACATGGGGGCAGCCATCTTTGACCACATGGGGGCGGCCATCTTGTGTGTTGGAGTGACAGTCAATTTGCATATTACCTCTCTATTAGATAGGATATTGTATACAAATTCATTTTTGTACTTTATGTAGGGTTATAATTCACAGTGTTAAGTAGCTTGCTTTTCTTTTAAATTCTTTATTGTTTAAAGAATTACATGAGTCTCCTTTTTCCCCCATCGACCTCTTTCCCAAAACCCCCTCTCCCAAGCACAAGCCCTCACACCCCCCCTACTGTCTGTGTCCATTGGCTTTGCTCATATGCATGCATACAAGTCCTTTAGTTGATCTTAACCCTCTTACACCCCACCTTCTCTCATATACTGCACAGTCTGTTCGATGTTTCTATGTGTCTGGTTCCATTTTTGTTCATCAGTTTATGTTGTTCATTATAATTCACAAATGAGTGAGATCATGTGGTATTTATCTTTCACTGACTGGCTTATTTCACTTAGCATAATGCTCTCTAGTTCCATCCATGCTGTAGCAAATGGTAAGAATTCCTTCTTTTTTACAGCAGCATAGTATTCCATTGTGTAGATGTACCACAGTTTTCTAATCCATTCATCTGCTGATGGGCACTTAGGCTGTTTCCAAATCTTAGCTATTGTAAATTGTGCTGCTATGAACATAGGGATTTATATATCCTTTTTGATTGGTGTTTCTGTTTTCGTGGGATACATTTATAGAAGCAGGATTACTGGGTCAAATGGGAGTTCCATTTTTAGTTTTTGAGGCTGTTCTCCACAATGGCTGCACCAGTCAGCATTCCCACCAGAAGTGCAAGAGGGTTCCTTTTTCTCTGCGTCCTCTCCAGTACTTGTCATTTGTTGATTTGTTAATGATAGCCATCCTGACAGGTGTGACATGGTACTTCATTGTTGTTTTGATTTGCATCACTTGGATAATTAATGACTTTGAGCATGTTTTCATAGGTCTCTTGGTATCATGTATGTCCTCTTTCAAAAAGTGTCTATTTAGGTCCTTTGCCCATTTTTTGAATGGATTGTTTATTTTCCTTTTGTTAAGTTATATGAGTTCCTTATAAATTTTGGAGATTAAACCCTTATCAGAGATAGTATTGGTAAATATGTTCTCCCATGCAGTGGGCTTTTTTATTGTTTTATTGATGATTTCTTTTGCTGTGCAGAAGCTTTTTATTTTGATGTAGTTCCATTTGTTTATTTTCTCCTTAGTTTCCATTGCCCTAAGAACTGTATTGTATTGGTAAAAATATCGCTATGACAAATGTCTGCTATTTTGCTGCCTATAGCTTCTTCTAAGATTTTTATGGTTTCCCATCTTACATTTAAGTTCTTTATCCATTTTGAATCTATTTTTTGTATGGTGTAAGTTGGTCGTCTAGTTTCATTTTTTTTGCAAGTTTCTGTCCAATTTTCCCAACACCACCTATTGAAGAGACTGTCTTGATTCCATTTTATGTTCTTGCCTCCTTTGTCAAATATTAATTGAGCATAATGGCTTTGTTTAATCTCTGGGTTCTCTGTTCTGTTCCATTGGTCTATGTCTGTTCTTGTGCCAGTACCAGGAAGTTTTGAGAACAGTGGCTTTGTAATATAGCTTGATGTCTGGTACTGTGATCCCTCCAACATTGTTCTCCTTTCTCAATATTGCTGCAGCTAATTGGAGTATTTTTTTTACTCCAGAAGAGTTTTTGGCGAGTGTGTTCTAGGTCTTTGAAATATGCCATTGGTATTTTCATAGGGATTGCACTGAATCTATAGATTGCTTTTGGTAGTACGGACATTTTAATGATATTGATTATACCAATCCATGAACATGGTATATTCTTCCATTTCTTTATGTCTTTATCTTTTTTTTTTTCAGCATCCTGTAATTTTCGGAGTACAGGTCCTTTACCTCCTTGGTTAAATTTATTCCTAAGTATCTACAATTTTTTGTTGTTGCAATGATAAATGGGATTTTATTTTTTAGTTTCTCTTTCTGTGAGTTCATTAATGGTGAATAAAAAAGCCATAGATTTCTGGGTGTTAATTTTGTATCCTGCTACATTGATGAATTCATTTATTAAGTCTAGCAGTTTTTTGATGGAGTCTTTAGGGTTTTCTATGTACAATACCATGTCATCTGTGAATAATGACAATTTTACTTCTTCTTTTACAATTTGGATGCCTTTTATTTCTTCTTCTTGTCTGATTGCTATGGCTTGGACATCCCATACTATGTCAAACAGGAGTGGTGAAAGAGGGCATCCCTGTCTTGTTCCTGTTCTTAGGGAAAATGGTTTTAGTTTTTGCCCATTGAGTATGATGTTGGCTGTAGGTTTGTCATATAAGGCTTTTATTATGTTGAGGCATGATCCCTCTATTCCCACTTTGCTGAGAGTTTTTATCAAGAATGAGTGTTGGATTTTGTCAAATGCCTTTTCTGCATCAATTGATATGATTGTGTGATTTTTGTCTTTCAATTTGTTTATGTGATGTATCACATTTATTGATTTGTAGATATTATACCATCCTTGCATCCCTGGAATAAACCCTACTTGGTCATGGTGTATGATCTTTCTAATATAATGCTAGATCCAGTTTACTAGAATTTTGAGGATTTTAGCATCTATGTTCATCAGGGTTATTGGCCTGTAATTCTCTTTCTTTGTAGTGTCTTTATCTGGTTTAGTGATTAGGATAATGCTAGATTCATAGAAAGAGCTTGGAAGTGTGCCTTACTCTTGAATTTATTGTAATAATCTGAGAAGGATTGGTTTTAATTCTTCTTTGAATGTTTGGTAAAACTCCCCTGTGAAGCCATCTGGTCCAGGGCTTTTGTTTGCTGGAAGCTTTCTGATTACTGTTTCATTTTTATCAGTAGTTATTGGCCTATTCAGTTTTTTTGTTCTTCCTGATTGAGTTTTGTAGGCTTGTATTTTTCTAGGAATATATCCATTTCATCGAGTTTGTCCAGGTTATTGGAGTAGAGTTGTACATAGTATTTTTTTAGAATCCTTTGTATGTCTATGGGGACTGTTGTTATTTCACCTCTTTCGTTTCTGATTTTATTTGGGTCCTGTCTCTTTGTTTCTTGGTGAGCCTGGCTAGAGGTTCATCAATCTTGCTTATTCTTTCAGAGAACCAGCTCTTGGTTCCATTGATCTTTTATATTGTTTTGGGGGTTTTTTGTCTCTATGTTGTTTATTACTGCTCTGATCTTTATTATTTCCTTCCTTCTGGTTACTCTGGGCTTTTGTAACTTTCTTTTCTTATATAACAAAAACTTAGCGATCATATTATGTCTGTATCCATATATATGAAAGACTAAGTGACCAAATGACCAAGCGACCGAATGACTGATGGACCCAGTTGCTATGACAAGCACTGACCACCAAGGGGCAGACGCTCAATGAAGGAGCTACCCTCTGGTGGTCAATGCCCTCCCACAGCCAACCTCCCATGGCTGCCCAACTTCCCACAGTCCCTCCCCTCAACCGGCCAGTCAACCTCCTGAGGTCCCTCCCCCTGGCCAGCCGGCCCCAATTGGCCTCCATCACTGGCCAGGCTGAGGGACCCCACCCATGCACAAATTTGTGTACCAGGCCTCTAGTATATATATATATGCCTACTTCAATCATTTAAATGGGTACACAGTATTCCCCTAGTATGTATCTTATATACTAGTCTCCTCTTGATGAACTCATAGGTCGTTTCAAGTTTTTCATTGTTGCAAGCAATACTGCAGTGAACTTTCTTATATATTTTGTACAATGTGCTAGTATTTCTATGTAATTAAAAACTAAATTCTTTCTAGCACTGGTTTTTTTCTTCCTTATTATTTTTAGAAAAATACAAGCAGAACTGGCATTAAATTATAATTTTCAAAGAGTTAAATCATAATTTTTATTTAAATAAAAAATGTAAAAATATGTTTAAGATTTTACTTGGGGAATTCATTAAAATATTGAAGGAAGCAGTATATATAAAGAGAGGCCAAGTAAAAATATGGGAGCATAATCAGGAATGCTTAAA
>NW_005871050.1:19233316-19235866 GCF_000147115.1 Myotis lucifugus | reverse complement strand
CAAGGCTTGGACAAATTCTTGACAATTCTTTCAACACTAGATGTATATAACACAGAGATTGCATAATTATCCTGGAAGTATTGTTCAGTCACTGTACAAGAAGAGAAATTTCCGCCTGATTAGCCTCCATGAAATTAGTAATACCATCCATGGTCTGCATACTGCTATCACTTTATATATTTAAGTTTATGTATAGGGCAGCAATAGTCTTTTCTTAATTGCTTGCAATGAAGGCATACTATCATTAGGCATGGAATGGTGCCTTGATCAGAGACAGCCATAATGTGGTTTACCTAGAGAGAAGTGAGATGCTAGTTATCTTCTCCTTTAACCAGGGCTCTTTGTCTTTTAAAGCTAGCATTAACAGAATATCAGTATTTACTATGTGACACATATCAAATGAGATACAAACTTGCTTATAGTATTCCACCAAATTAAAAAATAACCTCAGCTATAACACACATAACATGTTAAAACACATTTTAAAAATCACAAGACCTCAAACAGATGTAAAGTATAAAATACCTATGATGACTGCACAAATGCAAAAGCATTAAACCTGCATTATTTTATTTAATTCCTCTAATAACCAATATGTAAACAGGTAAAATAAGTACCTGTTTACAGATGAGAATGCCAAGGAGTTACAGTTATGACACTTGTCCATGGTCACACAATAAGTCAGTTTCAGAATTAGGATTTGAAGCTCAATTTTTCTTTTTTTTAAAAAAATAACTTCATGAGTAGGGGGATAGGGGGTAACGTGGGGATAAGGACACATATGTAATAACTTAATCAATAAAAAATTTAACAAAATAACTTCATTTTTTCAACTACAGTTGACATAAAATATTTTATTAGTTTCAAGTGTACAACCCAGTGATTAGACATTTATATACTTATGAAGTGATCACCCTGATAAATCTAGTAACCATATGACAGCATATATATATATATATATATATATATATATATATATATATATATATAAGCCTAAGCAACCATTACAATTGAACAGCTGGAACAACTGGTCGACCAGTCACTATGACACACACTGACCACCAGGGTGCAGACACTCAAAGCAGGAGCTGCCCCCAGATGGTCAGTGCGCTCCCACAGCCAATCTCCTGGGGCCCCTCCCCCTGGGCCCCAATTGGGGGGGGAGGGCTGGCAGGCCAATTTCCGGCGGTCCCTCCCCCTGGCTGGCCAACCTCCCGCAGTCCCTCTGTCTGGCTGGCTGGCCCCCTGATAGGCCTTGATCGCTGGCCAGGCTGAGGGACTCCACCCATACATGAATTCCTGCACTGGGCCTGTAGTAATTATAATATTACTGACTATATTCCCTATGCTGTACTTTATAACCCCATGACTACTCTGTAACTAACATTTTGTATTTCTTAATCCTTCACCTTTTTTCACCCATCCCCCCAAACACCTCCCATCTTGCAACTATCAAAATGTTTTCTCTGTATTGATTTGTCTATTTGTGTTCTGCTTGTTCATTTAATCTGATTTTAAGATTCCATATATAAGTGAAATCATCTAACATTTGTTTTCTCTGTCTGATTTATTCCACTAAGCAAGTTAATTGAAGGTGCCTGCAACTATGGAATCAGATAAACATTAGAGCATAATATCCTCCCTCTAAGATCCATTATGTTGTTGCATATGACAAGATTTTATTCTTTTTTATGGCTGAATCATAATCCAATTTTATTCTTTTATGGCTAAATCATACTCCATTGTGTCCATTCATCTATTGATGGACACTTTATCCATTCATTTATTGTTGGACACTTAAGTTGCTTTCATATTTTAGCTAGATCTAACCTAATAAAAGAGAAACTTGCAAATTGACCACACCTCCGCTATGCCCCAAGCCATGCCCACCAGCCAATCAGAGCAACTATATGCAAATTAACCCAACAAAGATGGCCACCAGCAGCCACAGAGCTGGAGCAAGCAGGAGGCTTGGTTGCCCCGGCGATGGAGAAAGCCAAGCTTCCCGCCTGCCCTGGCCGGTTGTGGCCTCCGCTCAAGGCAACAAAGTTTCAATTATAGAAGCTAAATAAATCCCAGATACCTGCTTCCAGCCTGACTCCACTGGGAGCTTGGGTGGCTGGGGACCATGGCCAGCCTGCAAACAGCCATCAATCCCTCACCTAGGATAGCCACACCCTCATGAGGTGAGGGTCCCTGCTGGGGGGCTTGGACAGCCTACAAACAGCCATCAGCCCCTCACCCAGACTGGCCAGGCACCCCAGCAGGAACCCCCACACTGAAGGGGCTGTGGCCAGCCTAAAAATGGCCCTCAGCCCCTCACCCAGGCTGGCCAAGCACCCCAGTGGGGACCCCCACCCTGAAGGGGCTGTGGCCAGCCTGCAAACAGCCCTCAGCCCCTCACCCAGGCTGACAATTCCCCCATGGGGTGAGGGTCCCCACTGGGGGGCTTGACCAGCCTGCAAACAGCCATCAGCCCTCACCCAGGCTGGCCAGGCACCCCAGTGGGGACCCCCACCCTGAAGGGGTGTGGCCAGCCTGAAAACGGCC
>NW_005871050.1:19222998-19233213 GCF_000147115.1 Myotis lucifugus | reverse complement strand
GACCCTAACAGCAGAATGACTGGGAATGACTGGTCACTATGCCACACACTGACCACCAGGGGGCAGACGCTCCATGCAGAAGCTGCCCCCTGGTGGTCAGTGTGCTCACACAGGGGGAGCTCTGCTCAGCCACAAGCCAGGCTGATAGCTGCCAGTACAGTGGTGGTGGTGGGAGCCTCTCCCGCCTCCTCATCAGCACTAAGGATGTCCAACTGCAGCTTAAGCCTGCTCCCCACTGGCAAGTGGACATCCTCTGAGGGCTCCCGGGCTGCCAGAGGGATGTCTGACTGCCAGCTTAGGCCCAATCCGCAGGGGAGCGGGCCTAAGCAAGTAGGTGGTCATCCCCTGAGGGGTCCCAGACTGTGAGAGGGCACAGGCCGGGCTGAGGGACCCCCTGCCGAGTGCACAAATTTTTCTGCACCGGGACTCTAGTACATATATATATATGCCTCAGCAACCATCGCAACCGAACGGATGATCGAACAGGCTGCATGGGGTGACTAGGCCAACAGGGGGGTTAGTGAGGGGCGACCAAACGACTGAGCAGCAGGTTGTGTGGGGCGACCAGGTTGGCAGGGTAGGAGTTGGGGGTGACCAGGCCAGTGGGGGGTGCAGTGAGGGGTGACCAGGCTGGCGGAGGGAACAGTTGGGGGCCACTAGGTCATCATGCAGGGCAGTAAGGGGCAACCAGGCTGGCAGGGGGTACAGTTAGTGGGATACAGGCTGGAGGGGGGAGCAGTTGGGGGCAACTAGGTTGGCAGGGGCGGAAGTTGGGGTTGACCAGGCCAGCAGGGTGGGCAGTTAGGGGTGATCAGGCAGGCAGGTGAGCAGTTAGGAACCAGTGGTCCCAGATTGTGAGAGGGATGTTCGACTGCTGGTTTAGGTCCAATCCCCAGGATCGGACATCCCCCGAGGGGTTCCGGATTGGAGAGGGTGCAGGCTGAGCTGAGGGGACCCCCCCCCCCGTGCACAAATTTCGTGCACCAGGCCTCTAGTTATAAATAATTGCTGCAATGAACATATAGATGCATATGTCTTTTTAGGTTTTTTTTAATAAGGTTTTACTTTCCAAATTTCTTGTGTTTTGTTTGTTTGTTTTGTTTTTAATATTTTTCTCGATTAAGTTATTACATATGTGTCCTTATCCTCATATTACCCCCCATTCCCCCCCACTCATGCCCTCACCCCCCGGTTGTCTGTGTCCATTGGTTAGGCCTATATGCTTGCATACAAGTCCTTTGGTTGATCTCTCCCCCTTACCCCCACCCTCCTCTACTTTCCCTCTGAGGTTAGACAGTCTGATTGATGCTTCTCTGTCTCTGGATCTGTTTTTGTTCATCAGTTTTTGTTGTTCATTATATTCCACAAATGAGTGAGATCATGTGGTATTGATCTTTCTCTGACTGGCTTATTTCACTTAGCATAATGCTCTTCAGTTTCATCCATGCTATTGCAAATGGTAAGAAATCCTTCTTTTTTACCGAAGTGTAATATTCCATTGTGTAGATGTACCACAGTTTTTTAATCCACTCATCTACTGATGGGCACTTAGGCTGTTTCCAAATCTTAGCTATGGTGAATTGTGCTGCTATGAACATAGGGATGCATATATCCTTTCTAATTGGTTCTAGGAATATATCCCAAGAAACTAGAAACGCCAATTAGAAAGGATATGTCTTTTCAGTTTAGTGTTCTGTTGTTGTTTTTTAAAATAAATACCCAGAAGTGGAATTGTTTTAAAGTATATTTTGTCTGGTATAAGTATTGCTACCACAGCTTTTTTGTTTGTTTATTTCCATTTTCATGAAATATATTTTTCCATCCCTTTACTTTCAGTCTATGTATATCTTTTGATCTGAAGTAAGTCTCTTATAAACAGTATATATACAGGTCTTCTTTTGTTATCCATTCAACTACCATATGTCTTTTGATTAGAACATTTAATCCATTTTCTTTTAAAGTAATTGTTGATCGATATGTATCTATTGCCTATTTATTTATTTATTTATTTTCTTCTTAAAGAATTAAAATTAACATTTCTGGTAATACGCGTTTGGTAGTGTGAATTCCTTTAGCTTTTACTTGTCTGGGAAGCTCTTTATCTCCTTTGATTCTAAATTATGGCTTTGTTGGGTAATCTTTTTTGTAGGTCTTTGCTTTTCATAATTTTGAACATTCATTGTCAATCCCTTCTGAGCTGCAGTTTCTGTTGAGAAATCAGCTGACAGTCCTGTGAGAGATGTCTTGTAGGTAACTAAATGATCTTCTCTAGCTGCTTATAAGTTTCTCTCTGTCTTTAACCTTTTTCATTTTAATTATGATGTGTCTTGGTGTGGGCATCTTTGGATTCGTCTTATTTGAGACTTTTTTCATTTCTTGGACTTGTATGTCACTTTCCTTTACTAGGTTAGGAAAGTTTTTCATCATTATTTTTTCAAATAGGCTTTCAATTCATTGATCTCTCTCTTCTCCTTTTGGCACCCCAATGATGTGAATATTGGTATGCTTGAAGTTGTCCCAGAGGCTCCATAAACTATTCTCCTTTTTTTTGGATTCTATTTTATTTCTCTTGTTTAGATTGGGTGTTTTCTGCTTTCATATCTTCAAAATCATTGATTTAATTATCTTCATCACATACTCTACTGTTGATTCCTTGTAATGCATTCTTCATTCTTGGTTAGTTCTTCTTTATGCTTTCTATTTCCTTTATCTCTGTTGAAGTTCTCACTGAGATCATTGAGTATTCTTATAACCAGTGTTTTGAACTTTGCATCTGGTAGAATGCTTATCATTTTGTTTAGTTCTTTCACTTGGAACATGTTTCTTTGCCTTCTCAATTTTTATGTCTCCCAGTATTTACATCTCACAGACTTGATAGAGTAACCTTATATAGTAGGTGCCCTGTGGGGTGCAGTGTCCCTGTCTCCATGTTTACCTGAACCCGGTGTTCCACGTGTGTCCCTTGTGTGGCTTGTGTGTACTCTTCTACTGTAGTTGAGCCTTGATTACTGTTAGAACATCAATGGAAGAGATTCATCCTCAGGCTGGTTGGTTCTGAGGACTGGCTGTGACTACAGTGGAGGAACTGTTGTGCAGAGTCTGACACTATGGAGCAGGATTCACTTTAGCAGGGCTTTGGTGCCTGCTGAGTCTGCTTTTTGAGTGTGTCGTTTGTGGAGGTGCTCTGGTATGGTCTAAAGCTGGCCACCAGGTAAATTGGTCCTGGGGCCTCTTGGGAGGGGCAGGCCAAGGTCAAGCTCTCACTGTGCCCTGGCTAGGGCCACCTGGCATGAGCTGCAAAGTGATTGGCAGATGGTTGCTACTCGTGCTGGACTTCGGGCTGCTTAACAATAAGTATGGGACACTGAGGCCAGATGCTGCTTATTTTTTTGTGTTTGTGAACCTTTGAGAGATTTTAGAAGAGTCTGCAGCCACTGGAAGCAACTTGGGTGGGCTGTGGTCTCAGAGAATCACCAGGGCCGGGAAAGAAGTACTAGCCTGGTTGATGGAGGAAACCATGATTTTAATAGAGTTTTCAGAAGCACAAAATCCAGAAGACTCGGTATTTCCTACAAGGGCAATCTTTTCATCTATATTCTTGATTACAATTTTTTTCCATCCTCCTAAGAACAAAGCTCACACTTTAATGACACAAACAAGCTTTCCATAACCTGACCTCTGCCATGTCTCATTCTTTGCCACTATCTGTACCTCTGAATTTCTTGTAGTTTTCATTACATGCAAGGGTTTCTCAGACCCTGTTGCCTCAGTCTATTTATTCTGCTTAATATGACATTTATCTTCACTTCATTTGGCTGAATCTTACTTCCCAGACATAGTTCTATTATATTCTTTTAAGTCCCCTTCCTCTGTAACATACTCTGTCTCTATTATAATGTACTCTATCTCTATCATTGCCAAGGACCACATTGTATGATCTTAATAATTTCTTGTTTATATGTCTTTCTCACCCTCAAGAATTGGTACATACAAGTCCATAACAAAAATCTGACACATGCATAGCACACTTTTTACTGGTTGGATGAGGTTGCCTATAACCAAGAAAGCTATCTGAGAGGATATGGAACTCTCAGTTAGTCACTGACATATCAACGTAAATAAATTCAAAACTATGTCTTTCTCTTGATTCACAACTAAAATAAGTTGTGCCTGGAAAGGAGAATTTTGATTGGGATAGGGGTTTCATAAGTAGGTAATTTTGGCACATGGTTCATTTGAGGTTCTTAGAAAAAGCCTGGCAAAGTGCCACAATGGAAGACACTCATCAGATCCAAGGGAGATAATCAAGGGCTAATAATTCTGGATACAAGCATATTCAAGGAAAAGTTTAGGCTCAGGGTGCACACAAACTCAAGGTATAGATAGGCAAGCAATCTGTGGAAGAGAAGCAGATTTATTACCTCACTAGAGGCCCGGTGCATGAAATTCATGCACGGGTAGGGTCCCTAGGCCTGGTCAGTGATCAGGGCCAATTGGGGCCTTCTGGCTGCTGGCTGGGGCCTTCCTTTGTTCCACACCGTCCCCTGGTGGTCAGCACATGTCATAGCGAGTGATTGAACTCCTGGTCTCCTGGTCAAACTCCTGAGGGGACACTTTGCATATTAAATACACACACACACACACACACACACACACACACACACACACACACACATATACACATAGATGCCTAGCAGATAGCGGTCAAACTCTTGAGGGGACACTTTGCATTATATATATATATATATATATATATATATATATATATATATATGCCTAGAAGCTAGCAAGTCCTTTTAACCTCTCTGTTAAGATGTATACTGGTTTCAAAAATGTTAAAATTTGTAGAAAGGAGTATGTGTACAAATGGAGGAAATACAGTACTTCAAGTACAATTGAGGACTACCGCAGAAATGTTTGTAACAGGCAATTTTGGAAAAACAAAACAAAACTCAAATACATCCTCTGTCTCATCCCTCCCCTGTCATTTGAGCAGGTAGATCGCTCCACAGAAACTAGGTCCAGTGTATCTGGGACCCCAAAATCAGTCCCAGCTCCCTGGAAAGGAAGCCAACCCAAATTTTTGAAGTTTGTGGGGGAAGGGTATGTGGTTAATGGGCATCTCTTTTTTTCAGCTATGACTGGTGTAGAGCAAGGGGCTGCATCCTACCGATTGGAGCATGTGGGAAATATCCTGCTTCTGAATATATAAAAAGTAAATATCTTGTTACTAAAGTTGAGAAATTTATGAAACAGTTAATGACAGAGAAACTTCTTTTAGAAGATGCCCCTTCTCACTACTCCCAGACATGCCTCCCTTGGACTGACGACAGACAGAGTGGCCTCCTACTCACCAGATCCGCCTCGGATGCTGATAGGACCCCAGATGGGGGCGTGAGAGCACTCGCTCTTGAGGCTTTCAGCTCCAGAGGGTGTCTGTTTGGAGGAGGACTTGTAACAGATTTTGTTCTTTCCCAGCCTTCTACAGACAAACCATATTCCCAAGCAAAACAATCATTCTTCAAAAGATGCCCAACGTTCACGTCAGCCTCTGGACTGAAAGTGGGTCTTCTCCAAATTCCCAAGGAGAAGCGGCCTAGGGTGGGTCTGCTGCTCCTGATCAACTAACGCGGCCTTTCCCCGCTGCACCTCTCTGAGTCAGGCTCTGGGCGCTGCAAAGGGAGAGGTTCCCTGAACCCACTTCCCACACACCTAGGCTAGGATACATCTCGTAGGAGGTGGCTTCAGTGCCGGGTAGGCAGCGGCCAGGTCCTCTAGCACCTCACCTCCTGGACTGCAGTCCGATGTCTCCCAGTGCTCCAGCTTCAGATGTGCCCCGCAGTTGCCCTCACCACTGGTCACCTCAGCGCAGGCCCCAGTAGCCCGGGGTATGGCCCACCCAAGCCGGCAGCTCGGCCACAACGCCCACTGCCACTGGTAGCTCTCTGCTGCTGCCTCTCCGGGCATAGGACACTATGGGCACTGCCATCTTTTGGGGGGGGTTAATTTGCATACTCACTCCTGATTGGGTGTGGGCATTGCAGAGGGATGGTCAATTTACATATTTGTCTATTATTAATATAGATAAGATGTGTCAGTGAAAAACACTCTCTCCCATTTTTCTTCTACAGAATGGCTAGTGTGGTTCTAGAAGTGTAAATACTGGTATGAGTATCCAAAAATAAAAAGAAGGCATGTTGATTGACTATGAATAATCTAATCCTCCAATGAGAACCTACCTACTGCTCCCAGTGCACTCCAAGAGGATAGTGTTGGATGACTCATAACAGGCCAAGACTACCTTGGGAAAACTCCCAGGTCCTTAAAGAGGGTCAGTGGTATCATTTTCATATGTTAAGCATATTTTCTTTCATTTTTGTATGACAAGAGGCAAAGAACAAATGTATTTGTTTGTCCATTAGTTAGTCAGATATGTGTCATGCAGCTCTGTCATTAACAAATGTAACAAAACTCACAATATAAGCTCTAGCCTTCTAATGAAAACATTGCTGCTAATTAGATTCTTCACTTGTTTATCTGAATCTCTTGTTAGCACTCCTGATTGCTTATAACATTACAGCACATAATTTGAAATTAGAACTTTTTATAGACACGTTTTTATTTGGAAATTATCAGATCATGTCAAACCAACTCAATCATCAGTGCACACTTTCGAAGGTGATTAAGAGTGAGAAATATTAAATGACCGGTGACTCTAAATCTAATAGAAAATGCATTCAGTATAATGAATGTTTGGATGAATGAATATAGATAACAGTAATAACTATGATAATAATAAATAGCTACTATTCATCAAGTGTTACTAAACACCATAGGTTTAATGTACATTATTTCTTCACAATAACACTGGGAGATATGATTATAATCTTCATTTCATAGATAGGGAAATTTGGAATCACAATGGCCACATAGAAATAGTAATAAACACCTAACAGATCCAGAATTTGAAGCTAAGTCAATAGAATTGCAGAACTTTTGTTGCAGAACTTTTGCTGCTAATCATGATGTTTTACTATCTTACCTATACTTTTCTCTATTTTCCTAAAATTTTGAGTAGTAAAACATTTAAATATCATTTAAAATACTTGAAACACTTATGTCAATACAGTTTAATTAAAAATATTTAGCTCTTTTGACAATATAAGGAACTGTGCAGGAGAACCAAGATGGCGGCGTAGGGAGCGGACCTGTGTGTGCTGCTCTCTCACAGCATCACTGAAACTATCAACTATGAAGTAAACAACCGCCACTCAGAACCATGGGGAAGTTGGCCCAGTGGGAGATCTACAACTGGAGGAAAAGAAAGAAGCGCAGTGAGACTGAGTGGGAGCTACGGAGGCACCAAAACCAGAGGTACGCAAAAGCAGAATTTTAAGAGATACTTAAGATTTATTTTCCCTTTATTTTTTTTTATTAATTTTCAAAGTAATATCCAGCTCATTGCTGAAAATATAAAAGTTTAAGAAAATGTAAAAAGTACATAAAATGCCTTGTAAATCACTACTGTTAACATTTTAGAGTATTTCCTTAGAGATGTTATTCTTTGTCAGACACTAGTGTGGTGAAGCCCTAGGAGGGGTGGGTGTGGGGCCGAGGGGTTCAATGGAAAAAAAAGGGTACATCTATAATACTTTCAGCAATAAAGATAAATTTAAAAAAGAGTTGAGATCCTACTGTGTATTTTATATCTTGATTATTCAGTAACATCATAACCTAAGTATTTTCCTGTGCTTTTCTTTTTTTAAATAGATTTTTAGAAAGAGGGTAGGGGAGGGAAAGAGAGAAACATTGCTTGACAAACTCCTGCACACTTCCTACCAGGGATCAAGCTAGCAACCTGGGCATGTGCCAGTACCCCTTGGTGCAGGAGATGACACCCAAGCAATTGAGCCACAATGCCCAGAGCTTTCCTGTGCTTTTCTAACCACTGCACTATTTATTTTATCTTTGCTGTCCCCCAAATATCAAAGTAACTTTTATTCTATTAGCTGACAAAATGTGATTAGAGGTCTCTTTGGATCTAAGCGCCCCTTCCACGGGACCCACAAGGTCAAAATCATGCATAGTTAAAGGATCCACTCAAAGAGAAAAGTAAACTAATAATTTTAATGTAACAGTATGAAAAGTTCATTGATAGCGTTTTAGATTCCATATTGCAACTAACCTTTGAGAAATTGTCACTTATTGAGTTTTGGTATAGTGTCAAAGAAGAACATCCACAATAGTCTGACATGGCTATGAAAATATTCTTCCATTTTCTAACTAGATATCTCTGTGAGCCTGGATTCTTTTCATATTCCTTAATCAAAACAACACACCACAAAAGATTAAACTCAGAGGCAGATGTGAAAATCCAGCCATCTTCTATTAAGCTGAATAATAAAGATATTAGTAAAAATGTAAAATAGTGCTACTCTTCTCACTAATTATAAAGAGTTGCAGAAAATGGAGTTGTGATGCAGAAAATAGTTATGTCATAAGTATGTGTACGTTAAGTTTGTTATAATTTTAAATTATTAAACATTTTTAATGCAGTATATATAGAAGGGTGGGCAAAAGTGGTTTTAGAGTAGTACTACAAATAAATAATAATTAATAAATAATAATAATAAATAATAATAAAATAATAAACTCTCACATACAACTGTAAACCTACTTTTTCCCACCCTTGTATGTATGTGTGTGTATCCCACATAAACAAAAGATATTGGAAGTCCTGGAGTATTTTTAATAATGTAAAGGGGTACCAAGATGAAAAAGTTCGAGAACCACTCTTTCCATGTGTTAGACATGTTTTAAGCATGGCTACCTCCAAAACACTTCCCTTTACCATTAGACTAGGTTAAATGTCTGCATCACCCTACTATTTAAGTACTCAGGCATTAACTATGTCTGACTCATGAAGTTCTGTATTCTTAGCACCTGGCTGAGTGTCTGGCATGTAGGGGACAGTCTATTAAATTTATAATCTTTTATAGCCCATCTTGTTATTAGCCACAATGTATTCTATTATATAGATATAACAATTTATTTAATCATTCAAAACAGATAGGATTTTTTGCTAGAAGAGGTAAAAGGGCTTCCCTAAATGATGAAATAGTACGAAAAGGCACAGAGGGAAAATGTACAATGAAATTGTGGTGCTGCTTGGGGTGCTTGGGTAGCATGGAGCACATGGAATATAAAGAAAAGTAAAATATAATGACTGATAATTAGATGGAAGACTATCAAAGATATTGAATGCAATATTACTTGCTTACTTACTTACTTAATTAATTAATTAAGACATCATTTAGAAGGTGGTACAGAGTGATTTGTTGTGCTTGAGAGTGACATGTCAGACTTGTGCTTTAGGAAGTTTACTGTAGTAGTATATAGGACTGTTTACAGGAAGAGGCCAGAGGGTGGAAGAATAATAAGAGGCACTCCTTCCTGACATCTTTTTAATAACAAGTTATTGAATAACTGTTCTACCAGAAATAGAAGATTTAAGAGTTATTGGATGATAGAAATGCCTAAAATAATTATTCAGAATGGTCCAGGGGGAAAAAGAGTTAAAGATATGACCCAAGTACTCAATCTGAGTGTCAAAGAGGACAGTAGTACTACTAGCAGAAACAGAACATAGAAAAGTTATCTTATACTAGAGGCCTGGTGCATGAATTCATGCACCAGTGGGGTCTCTCGGCCTGGCCTTCGGGATTGGGCCGAAAGTGGCTCTCCAACATCCCCTGAGGGGTCCTGGATTGCAAGAGGATGCAGGCCAGGCCAAGGGACCCCACTGGTGCACATTTGGGGCCTGGGAGAGACATGGGAGGTTGGCCAGCCAGGGAGGGACTGTGGGAGGGCTCCAGGGCACATCTGGCGCAGCTTGCTCAGTCTCAATCGGCCCGACCTCAGCATCAAGCTAACATACCAGTCGAAACATCTGTCCCCTGATGGTTAGTGCATGTAATAGGGAGCGGTTGAGTGGTTTTAGCATATCATTGGCATATTATGCTTCGATTGGTTGAATGGCTGACTGGTCGACTGGACACTTAGCATATTAGGCTTTTATTATATAGGATTGTGAGCTGTTGGCTTTATCTTGGTCCTGTGAATATGAGAGAGTGGTGGTGTTAAGTACCATGTAGCATCTTGAAGATTTGGGGCCCAAGAGTCAGTCAAGTACACTTAGCGCATTAAAAATAGAGG
>NW_005871050.1:19207635-19222764 GCF_000147115.1 Myotis lucifugus | reverse complement strand
AATATATTTTGTTATCTTAACTGATTCTCAAAGTGGAGAGAATGGGGAAGCCAAGCTCCTAGAAAGGTAGGTTGAAATATCTAGGTTGGGGAGGGTGTGTGGCATGAAGGAAGGAATAAGAAACCATGTATAACTTGAAAAGCATATTCAAAAGACCTATAGGTATTATAGTACAAACAACTGAGAGTAATGCTCTTTAACAGTTTCCCTAATTTCTTTTATGCATCATTTTTTTCTTCAAATCAACTCTTTTTTTTTACTTACTATTACAATAAGCACTAATGTCTGCTAAAGCATGGATTTTAGGTGTTATTATAACTAGTATAACTAGTAAAAATGTTAAATGTTTATCCTGTGCCACCTAAAATTATCTTATGAAATCCCAGTGTTGAAAAAGAGTAGAAGTTGGAGGAACATAGCTTGACAAATCTTCTTGGTTGATGAAGATATACTAAAGATAGAATAAGAAATCATTGTGCATCTGAAAAATAAGATTAAGAAGCACTGCTTTAATAGTTGTTCCTTTTTTCTGTGACATTGCATTGTGCTTTTTCCAATTTCATGCTCAGGGAATATGAGCACTAAGAAAATTACCTTGGTTTTCCCCTATTTTCAACTTTAATTTTAATTGTTTTTCAATTATAGCTGACATCCAATATTATATTAGTTTCAGGTGTACAGCATCATGGTTAGACATTTATATCTCACAAAGTGATCCCCTGATAAATCTAGTGCCCACCTGTCACCATACATAGTTATTATGATGGTATTGACTATACTCCCTATACTATTTTCTATGTCCCTGTGACTATTTTGTAAATACCAGTTTGTACTTCCTAATACCTTTACCTTCTTCACCCAGCCCTCCAATGCCCCTCCAATCTGTCAACCATTACTTTGTTCTATCTATGAATTTGTTTCTGTTTTCTTTATTTGGTTTTTTAGATTCCAGATATAAGTAAAATCATATGGCATTTGTCTTTCTCTGTCTGACTTATTTCACGTAGCATAATACCCCCTAGGTCCATCCATGCTGTCATAAATGGTAAGATTTTATTCCTCTTCTGGGTGTTTACCTGAAAAAAAATCCAAAACACTTTTTCAAAAAGATAAATGCATCCCTATGTTCATTGCAGGATTATTTACAATAACCAAGATATGAAAGTAACCTAAATGTCCATCAATAGATGACTGGATAAAGAATAATACAATGGGATATTACTGGGCTATAAAAAGAATGAAATATTACATTGGGTTTTTTAATCAGAAGGTTATTGTCAACCTTCCAAGACAGGGGTTGGCTAACTATAGGCTATAGATCAAGTTCAGTTTATTGCTTATTTTTATAAATAATGTTTTATTGGAACACAGACAAACCTAGTTGTTTTATATTGTCTACTAGTGGCCCAGTGCATGAAATTCGTGCACATTAAAAGGGGATTAATTAGAGGAAATATTTTAATATTGCTATTTGGCCCACACTATGGGACCCAGAGTCAAGTTCCCGCCCACCCACATGTGCCTCAATATCACACAAGACCCAAGACCCGGCTGCCCCCCCACCATTGGGCTAGATCCAGACCCGGCCAGTCCCACCCTTGTCAAGACCCGCTGGGTGGGGGGCGCAGTCTCAGGTCCCCTTGCCTGGCGCCGAGGCAGGGGTTGCGGCCTGAGGTCCCCCAGCCCAGACCGGGGCGGGGGGTGCACCTTGAGGTCCCCCATCAAGCACCACTGGGTGCAGGACACAACCTGAGATACCCTGTCAAGCCCTGCTGGGTGGGGGCGTGGCCTGAGATCTCCCATCAAGCCCCACTGGGTAAGGGACACAGCCTGAGGTCACCCGTCAAGCCCTGCTGGGTGGGGGTCATGGCCTGAGGTCCCCCAGCCTGGCACCAGGACCAGGGGCCTGGCCTGAGGTCCCCCGTCAAGCCCCATGGGGGTAGGGGGTGGGGGGAGGTGCAGCCTCAGGTCCCTGCTGATTGCTCATTAAGGCTCATTATGGGAACTGGGCCTCCGCTGTGGGTGCAGTCATCTTGTGTTACAGAAACCCCGCCTCTGCTGTGGGCGCCACCATCTTTGTGGCAAAGAGATGGTCAATTTGCATATTCCCTCTTTATTATATAGGATGGATTTTTCATACTACAAAGGTAGAGTTGAACAGTTACAATAAGAGATCAGATACCTCACAAACCTAAAATTTTGACGTTAGCCCTTTAAAGAAAAAGTTTACTCTCTAATATTCTAGGCAACTGGTTTTAAAACATTTTATGCCTCTTATTTCCCCTATGGGAAGCCACTCCTACCTCTTTTATGTGGTTCTAGTCATCCCCATCTCTGACAGGTTAGGGGTTCATGGACTTGGCTTGGTCAACCTGTATATTTTGAATATTTCCTTTCTCTAGCCAAAATGGTTGGTTCTTGGAAAGGCATGTAAACAAAATTGGTTTAATAAATTTGACTAGATTCAGAAAGAGTTCTCATCTGACTCATATTTTTCTACTTCCTTCTAAGACTAAGTGCTCACCTGTGCTTTTGAGCATATTTCCTCTCACCTTTTCCATTAATCAACTCTCTCTCTCTCTTAGTGGTTCTTCTTCACTTTTCTAAAAACATGTTCAAGCTTTCTTCACTTCCTAAAAGTAAGTTTTTAAAGATACTCAAGATCAGTTATTTTTCAATATGGTTGTTAGGGTCACAGAGGTGCTTAAGGAGTAACCACAGGAGGATTAACAACCAGGACTAAGTAGATCACAAGTGACAGAAATCCAGTTCAAACTAACTTAAGAAAAAAATCTAAAAAATATAATTTATAAACATATATAATTTAAAGTCTAGGGATACATAGAGCATTAGGCGGGGAAAAATGCAAGGGGCCTTAAACAGTGTCATTAGATGGCGTGTGCTCTCTCTTTCTTTCTCCCTCCCTCTCTTTTCAGTCCTTTGTGCTGGTTCTCTTTCAGGAGGTCCTTATTCACATAGTGACTCCTGACAGATACAGGCTAACACTATCATTATAACATCAGTGATGGCGAACCTATGACACGCGTGTCAGAGGTGACACGCATACTCATTTTTTTGGTTGATTTTTCTTTGTTAAATGGCATTTAAATATATAAAATAAATATCAAAAATATAAATCTTTGTTTTACTATGGTTGCAAATATCAAAAATTTCTATATGTGACACAGCACCAGAATTAAGTTAGGGTTTTTCAAAATGCTGACACGCCGAGCTCAAAAGGTTCGCCATCACTGTTATAACTAGTAATCTCAATGAGTTATCTGAAAAATATGAGGAAGATACATAAAAGTAATTCAATTTTCTACCATCTCTTCCATTAATTAAGAGGATAGGTGGGATATTAACTTTTAAAAGGAATATGGAAACTCTCCTCTAAGATGGGAGGAAAGTAGAAGAGATCCCCAAAATATGATAAAACTAATATCAAATTACCTCAAACTGCTTTTCAAAGTAAAATATACAGTCTTTTTTATAAATACATATAAAATATACTTGCTGAGTATAGGAGAAGCAAAGGAGTGCAGGGCAGTGACCTAAGAAAAGAAGAGTTTGGAATATTTCCCATGCAGAATTTAATAGTTGAATAAACATATTGCTAGACAACAGTGACTACCCAGATGTGTTAAAAGATGATGAATATATAGGGTTTAATCAAATCAGCAGAGATGAATTATTATTTAATTGTGTTACCATCCAAAAAGTGGAATTGCAGAAAATAGATGATAAGGTTAACACAGGTTTGGGAAGTGAGAGCAGAAAAATCGTACCCCATCTCACATCTTCCGCAACTAAGTAAATGGCATCATCATTTTCCTAGGTGCTTAAATAAAACATTGAGGAGTTATTCTTTATTTTGCTCTTTTCTTTTTCCCACCACCCACATAAAATTTACCAGGATATTCTAATGGTTTCACCTTCAAAATAAATACTAAATTTTACTATTCATCACCTCCTCTACAAAGGTCACCCTAGCCCTGGGCACTCTCATTTTCAAATCTTATACCAGGGTGCTTTTTTTTGCCTTTCTAAATTAAATTATATATTAAACATTCGAAGCCATTTTTAATATAGAAATCTTGGTTCAAAATTATCCAGCATTTTAAATCACACATGGAATAAAATTCAAACTTCTTACTATGGTCTACAAGGCACCACGTTGATCTGCTAAGAATCCTAGTAAGTTTTATTTTGAGTGCCTAATATTTGTACAAAAATTATCTGGCTAATAGGTAATTATTTTAATATATCTCTATATTTTATTTCATTTTGACCATTTGACATTATTGAAACACAGCTTGGTGTCCTTTATTGAAAATACCAAGTGAGATTAACTCTTATTTCTCTACTCCCCCAAACCCAACCAGTGATTTCTAATTCTTTTTGGAGCTAAAATGCCCTTTTAAATTTGCCTTTGATAGCTTGATTTCTAGCATTTCCTCCTTCCCCAAGCAAATGTGCTACATGTTATAGATATTTTTATCATTAAAATTAATTTGTATCAGAGAATCTGGCCAATGTTCCTAATTGTCTGGAGTTGTGTGAAGTGTCAAACCAGGCTTAGACATCACTATATCTAAATTAAGCTATAATTAAATTAAGCATATACAGTTCAAGCCCAAAAGGTTTTGGAAGTATAAGTGAGTTGATGTTTGGTGGTATAGAGAAATGCATGTTCCACTTCAATCCTAAGCCAACCTATTGCCTATATTATTGCTATTGCCTAAATGAGTGAAGAATGCTATGTTCACATCAGGTTCCCACTAAGCAACATAATCATTCTATACCAAAGGTTATACTCCCAACCAAAAAGGTTAATGGATGGAAAACTGGAACAGAAACCCCATACATCTCAAATGATTTTAGTAAAGAAGAATCCAACACAATATACTTTAGGCTTTTATCTCTGTGAGCTAGTCTGTGATCAAACCTTCTTTGGCCTTGTCATCCTGCCAACTTTAGCATTTCAAATATCCATGAATTTTTTCATAACTTCGACCAATGCCAAAAGCAGGTTGACAGTCAGCCAGTATATACTGGTAAGGCACTAATAGATTCTTAGGGTCAGTGCCCATTCTGATTGATCAGTTATATGTTCTGAATTGTTGGTGCTCAGATAGTATTAGCTTTTAAAATATTTTTAATATCACCCCTACCTACATGATCAATAGACTAGAGTTAATAAGGTATAAAGATTAGTATGCAAAATATGTCCTACAACCAGATAAAATACCAGTTTCAAAGAGAAGAATATATCTGAGTCCTTTCTTCAAAATGAGGATTTTAAGGTTGTTTTATAATGTTCAAATGACTAACAATAGTAGCAGTGGTTGTAGAAAGAACTTACAGTTATTTATTAAATGTCAGTTATGTTTTACTACGGTAAATGGTTTATGACTCATTTCATTTATTTAAGCTTCATTGACAATACTCTGAGGTAGGCATTATTTCCCTGTTGTAGACATGAGGAAACTGAGGCTGAGAAAAATTACAATACATAACTTGCACATAGATTCTACAATATTGCAATCAAGATTTAAACTAATCTGCCTTACTACAAAAACTCATGTACTTAATAGCTATTCTATTCCATCACCTTCTATTACACTCTATTTCCCTCTAAAATATTATATTCTTTTAAATTACTAAAATTATTTGCAAATCAGACTTACTAAAGATTACAAGTAATAAAATCTAAGGGTAGTCATATGTCATAATTTTTGGTTGGATAGCATCTGATTTAAGTTCAATGACTTGGGTTCATTTTATTAATATGATTTAGTGCTATATCCCCAATTGCCCAAAGAGATTTGCTCTAATAAATCCACAGTAAGAGCAAATGTCATGCAAACCAATTAGAAAAGCAATGCAAACTTTAGTGAAAATGTAAATTATTGACAAGAGAAAAAGTTACTGTTATTAAGGTCATTGTTGTTAAGGTCATGTCAAAAAGCATTTATAAGGAGAATTGAAATATTTGTGGCAAGCATCAATAATTTGGCAACATGTTTATTATGATACATGTCACTAGTTTAAAAAATTAGCTCCACAATTTGTAAGTTATAAAAACTAAAACAATAAAATTTACTATCAAGAAATACTGGACTTAAGAAAATGTATTTTAAGAATTTTCATCATCTGAACCAATGTCACCTCAACAAATTCAATAAAAAAGAATTTTCATAAGAACCATAATTATCATTTACTAAACAACTATTATGTGCCAGGCACTGTGTTAAATGATTCACGATGCATCATTTTCTTTAATTTAATCCTCATGTTAATCTCATGATGTTTGATTTATCCTAAATTTAGAAATAAAGATATGGAGTCAAAGAGTAATAATATAAGCATGTTAAGCATCTATGTTTTAACAATATGAATTTCAAAGATACAAGGATACATATGTAATACCTTAATCAATAAAGAAAAAATTAAAAAAAATAAAATTGAATGGGAATATGAGATCATTTAATACAACCTCCCACCAAGTACAGATGTTCTAGCAAATTCCTCACCTTGTGCCTTTAATCTGTAAGGCCTACTCCTATACCATAGAGTCACCTACCACCACACAAAAATAGTCTTCAGACATTCTCTTGTTGCTTACTATCTCTGCTGGATTACTCACTCTGATCCACCTTATACTCTATTTCCTGCTTGTTCTTGATCACCCCAACCTGATTACCTTGTAATTCATTAACCTACATTTGACTTTCAGACAATATGATTCAATAGCTTTAAATCTTTGCCCCCATACTTGATCATGTTCTAAACTCTATTCTGGGGTAAACACTATGCTGTGTGCTTCCAGGACATTATATTTCATATTGAGAACTTCAGAGGGGCACCTTGATTTGAAAGTCTTATTTCTGCCTAAAATGTGTCTTCCTACAACATTTGCCTTTTCATTTTAGTCAGTTATAAAATTGCTTTTAATAATACAAGGCTACTTTTCTACCCAACTCCAACCTTCATTCTGTTCCACAGCCAAAGCAAAGTGATGCAAGAGAAACATTAGCATTAAAACTATGATAACCAACTTGTCCTGGTTTTGAAACAGAAAGTTATCCTTCTTGTGAACTTGCTCAGTTCTAGGAAAATGGGATGATTGATCATCTTATGGTATATTTTAAACTGAACTTTTCCTGTGCTATACAACAGCTTTCAAAAACCACCATTTTATGAACACAGTCTAAGTAAATCTCTCTCTCTCTCGCTTTCTCTCTCTAATACACACACACACACACACACACACACACACACACACTTCCTCATATGTAGACTGCACTAAGCTGAGAGCTGTAAATACTACAGTTAGACATTAGGTTCATTCACTATTCTCCAGGTATATGGAATAGTTTGCAAAAAATCAAGAAGATTTCACTAGAGATCTGTTTAATTTATTATTAATGGCCATGGAGAAACTCTTTAGAAATTTGGTTTGGGAGTTACAGGATTTAAACTAAAGATACCGATTTAATTCACAACCCTTTTGTTTGCTTTTTTATCCTAGGCTTGAGTTCTTATGTCTAAATTACCTATTTCATATTTTATGGTTTAATTGGTTACTCAGGATATTGAGGGGTGGGTTTGAAAATGTCACTATGATATGAAGGATATTTCAAAACTATCTATTGTAGGATAGAGACAACTGAATGGCTTGTCCACAAATGTGTTTTCTTTGGATCATAGGGTATATTCAAAAATAAACTGAATTAGTTGCTAACCTTTGAAACCAAATAGATGTTCAGAATAATCTGAGCTCCATGAAAATGCATATCACAAATTAAAGGTGCTCAATAAAAGAAAGCCAGATTCCTAGCTTTTCTTGAAAATTTAGATCCGGCCTCATTGAGCCTTCACTGCTACAAAGTAGTTCTTTAAAAACTTTCCATCAGAATCTCCTGAAGGGCTTGTTGGACTATACATTATTGTCAACTCCCCTCCAGATTCTGATTGTTAGTGGGTCTGGGGCAGGGCTTGCAAATTTGTGTTTCTAATGTGTGCTTAGTTGATGCTACAAATCCAAGGATGACACTTTGAGAACTTTAGTGTAAAAGACCAATTGGATGGAATATAGTCATAGCTGTATGAATACACACACACACACACACACACACACACACACACACACACACTTTAGATGGGGTGTGTAGCTCACCATAGTCTCCATTTGACTTGCTCTACTCATTGGTATTACCAACCTGACCTCTATAAACATTTGAGGATTTTTCTATCTGATTAGTCAAATCTTTACTCCCTGGAGTGTGGATATTTTTCTTATGAGCCCACACTTAAGCACTCAAAAGAGGTGGGGATGACCTTAAGGATAAAAGGGAATGAGAAAAGGAAGCAGGGAAGTTGGACCTAAAGCTAAATTTCTGGTAGTCTTTTTTTTTTTAATTGTTTTCCTTCATTAGCTGGAAACTTGGATGAGATAAGGTACTATATAGACTAGTAGCTTAATCATCCTGACTGGACAATGAGAATCAGTTGGGGAGCTATTAAAACTACCATCCCAAACCTGCTAACTCCGAATCTCAGTTGTAAAACCCAGACAAGCTCCTTGGATGATTTTAATATGTATAATATGAAAACCCTTACTCTAAACCTCTGAATCCAGGTAAATAATTATTTTCATTTGATGAAACAAGTTTTATCTCAGTTTTTCTGCTCTGAGCTTTTTTAAAAAATATATTTTATTGATATTTTTACAGAGAGGAAGGGAGAGGGATAGAGAGTTAGGAACATCGATGGGAGAGAAACATCGATCAGCTGCCTCCTGCACACCTCCTACTGGGGATGTGCCTGCAACCAAGGTACATGCCCTTGACTGGAATCAAACCTGGGACCTTTCAGTCTGCAGGCTGATGCTCTATCCACTGAGCCAAACCGGTTAGGGCTGCTCTGAGCTTTTCAAATCATGTTTCCAAATATAAGTCACAAAGCTCTCTCCAGAAAAAGAATACTCTGAACACAGGAGATGCTCCATAAACATGCATAGCACAGAGGAAATGTGCTCAACAAATATTTGTTCAAAGAATTGGATGCTGGAGAACAACTCAAAGTTCTGAAGTTATGCAATCTCTCTGACTTGCAAAACAGGTGGCATTACTTAAAAGATATAGGTATGCCATTGGGAACCTGGACTTATGAGCTTTGCTTATTGCTTTGAAAATCAATACATGTCACCAATTATCGTATATTACCTTTAAGCTTTTACCACTTGGAATAGGTCCATTATACCCTTAGGCTTTTTCTACATGCTGCCAAGCTTCTGGATAAACTGTGATAGGCTGAGTTAATAATTTGGATAATAATAAGCCCTTCCATTTTGATAGTACTTCTAGGTTTTAAAAGCACTACCACAATTATGGTCTCACTTTTGTCTCACAGCAATTGGGGATCATTTAAAATAGCTTAGTGGGTTCCACTCAGCCTAGAGAGTCCATCAAGTTTGGGCTCGGATTCCAATTCTTACATTTACTAGTTGCATGACTTTTGGCAAGTGACTTAACCTCTCTGAGCCTTAATGTGTTTGACTTAACATCAGAATAATAGTCTCTGTCTCATCAGACTCTTGTGATGATTAACTGATTATGCAAGTCACATACTGAGAATTAAGTCTTGAACATAGTAAATGGTCATAACTGTTAGTTGCCATTGTCATAATTATAATAATTATTAATTTGGATATTAGGTTTTTTTAAAAAAACTGAACCATTTATATGAATGTGTGTGGTATATAAAGCCAGTGTCCTTAACGACCGCAATGACCAAACCATCAGTCACCATGAGGTGCATTGAGCACCTTTCCATCCCTTACCCCGCCCCCCCTCCGCCCTTCAGCAGTGGCTCCCAGTGGTGGGGTGGGCGGCTTGCAACTCCAGTGGTGGGGCGGAGCAGGGTGGCTCCCGGCTCCCAGCACAGAAAATTCAAACCAGGGGGGTAGGACTGAGGCAGTGGATCATATTTTAAAATAACTGCTTTTGTGACACAAATGTGAAGCTGGAAAAGCGGTCCGGGTTAGGCAATGTCTCTCACTAGAATGATCACCATGTGTTCCTCCTCCAGCTTGCCCAATGTCCTCAGTGCTGACTGGAGGTACTGCTGCGAAAAGTGGGTGACCTGTGGCTTTCAGCAGCAGGGCTCTTGGTGGCAGCTTACAGCTCATGCACAGTTTCATGCACTGGGCTTCTAGTATACATATCCTATCTAATAATAGAGAAACATGGTAATTAACCTTAACTTCGCTACCCTTCCCATTGGCGAATCAGTGAGATATGCAAATTAAATGCCAACCAAGATGGCGGCCAGCAGCCAGGCAACTGAAGTGAACATGAGGCTTGCTTGCTCCAGTGACGGAGGAAGCCAACGTTCCCCGCCTGCCGCTGCCGGCCTCTGAGCTTGCTCTCTAAGAAACAATGTTGCAAATATAGAAGCTAAACAAAACCCAGAAACCTGCTTTCAGTCAGCCGGGATCTCAGAGCTGGAGTCGCAACAAAGTTTCAAATACAGAAGGTAAACAAAGCCCAGAAACCTGCTTTCAGCAGCTGAGGTCTCAGAGCTGGAGCCGAGCCTTAGAGCTAAAGCCGGCTCTCAGCTCCAGTGACAGCCATAGAAGGTAAATAAATCCCAGAATAATAATTTAAAAAAAAGAACGAAAGGAGAGGTTGGGAGCTTCAGTCACCCGCCAGCCTGAAAACGGCCCTCAGCCCCTCACCCAGACTGGCCAGGCACCCCAGTGGGGACCCCCACCCTGAAGGGGGTGTGACCAGCTGCAAACAGCCATCATCCCCTCATCCAGGCTGGCCAGGCACCCAAGCGAGACCCCCACCCTGATCCAGGACACCCTTCAGGGCAAACCAGCCGGCCCCCACCCATGCACCAGGCCTCTATCCTATATAGTAAAAGGGTAATATGCCTCCCAGCACCGGGATCAGCAGAGCAGTGAGGCCTCCTAGCACCAGGATCAGCGGAGCAGTGAGGCCTCACTGCCCCTGTGTCAAGCGGAGCCATGAGGCCTCCCAGCACAGGGATCAGTGGAGCAGCAAGGCCTCCTAGCACTGGGATCAGCTGAGCAGCGAGGCCTCACTGCCCCGGTGTCAAGCGGAGCCGCGAGGCCTCCCAGCACTGGGATCAGCGGAGCCGCGAGGCCTCCTGGCCTCTGGAGCAGCGTGACAGCGGGCAGCGCCCAAACCCCCTGATCGCCCTGCAGCTCTGTGTATGACAGGGGGCAGGGCCACAACCTCCCTATCCACCCTGCTCTGTTCATGACAGGGGAAGGCGCCCCAACCCCCTGATCGGCCCTGCTCTGTGCCTGATAGGGGGGAGTTCCCCAACCCCCTGATTGGCCCTGCTCAGTGTGTGACAGGGTGCGGTGCCCCAACCCCCCCATGGGCCCTGCTCTGTGTGTGACGGGGTGGAGCCGCAACCTCCCCATCGGCCCTGCCCTGAGTGTGACAGGGGGAGTGCCCCAACCCCCTGATCAGCCCTGCTCTGTGGGTGACAGGGGGCAGCGCCCCAACCCCCTGATCCACCCTGCTCTGTGTGTGACAGGGGGTGGTGCCCCAACTCCCCTATCGGCCCTACTCTGTGAGTGACAGGGGGGAGCTCCACAACCCCCTGATCGGCCCTGCTCTGTGCGTGACAGGGTATGGAGCCCCAACCCCCCTGATGGGCCCTGCTCTGTGTGTGACATGGGGTGGCGCCGCAACCTCCCCATCGACCCTGCCTTGAGTGTGAGAGGGGGCGGTGCCCCAACCCCCCAATCAGCCCTACCCTGAGCATGACTGTGGGTGGCATCACAACCTCCCGATCCGCCCTGCTCTGTGCATGACAGGGGGAAGCGCCCCAACTCCCCAATCGGCCCTGCTCTGAGCTCAACTAGGGGCTGCCCCTAGGGATTGGGCCTGCCCTCTGCCACCGGGAGCGGGCCTAAGCCAGCAGGTCATTATCTCCCGAGGGGTCCCAGACTGTGAGAGGGCACAAGTGGGGCTGAGGGACACACACCCCCCGCCAGTGCACAAATTTTTGTGCACCGGGCCTCTAGTAATATATATAGATGTATACACACCTACACATATACATAGAGTATATACAGATGTATACACACATACATATGTATATGGAGGTTTAGTGTAGGAACTGACTCATGTGATTATGAAGGCCAAGAAGTCCCACAACATCCCTTCTACAAGCTGGAGCAGCAGGAAAGCCAGTGGTATAATTCAGTCTGAGTGAGTCCAAAGAATCAAGAACTGGAAGCTCTGATATCAGAGGGCAGGAAAAATGGTAGCCCCCACTCAAGAAGAGAATGGGGATTCACTTTTTCACTGCCTTTTTTTCTATTTGGGCCCTCAATAGATTGTATGATGCCCACCCACATTGGGGAGGGCAGATTTATTTACTCAGTCTACTGATTCACATTAATACTCTCTACCAGAAGCACCCTCACAGACACACATGAAATAATGTTTTAACGGCTATCTGGTCATCTCTTAATCAAATTAAGTTGACACATAAAATTAAGCATCATAGATATTATCCATCTCATAATCAAATGTTAACATGTTTAACTGTGCCTTCCATTTTACCATGTAAGCAAGCCACAGGAACCTGGGGTGGGGGGATGGAGGATGATTTATTATGTTGCTTGTCTAAACCACAGAGAGGCATATATCATAAGGTTAAGAACTGCAAACACATTACACTCCTACCATTGCCACCTCTAGGTTATGGACAAGATTAGTCAAGAGATTGTTGACAGCAATATAAGATGATACTTAGTAACACCACAACAGACAAAACTAAGGAAAATGTATAGGTAGCTTTCTTCCTCTTTCTGATCTAAACTTTGGCTTTCCTATAGTGACAAATAGTTTTAACATAATATGGATCATTACTGAATAGCTATCCTGATAGGCAATAGAATTACTATCCCTATTTAATACATGAGGAAACTGAGGCTAATATAAATAAAATAACTTACATAAAATCACATTGATAGAAATGGGTAAAGACAGAAAACAAATCCCTATCAATAGACCTCCAAAATCCATGCTCTTTCTACCATATCATGTATCTTTTCCTTATATCATAGACTGTTATCCACCACATTTCAAATGGAGTCAGCTGTGTTGTCTTCCAGTTTTTATATCCTTACTACTAGTCTTCCCCCTTGTTAAAGAGGATTACTATGGCCCTCCCATTCATAAGTTCATGAGATAATAACCAGAGTGTTAGCCCTTTTGGTGAAAGGGCTAGGAAAAGTATTAGAGTGGGAGGACCTGGGAATGAGAGTGTGGGATATTTTTCTCCAGGTATCTCTATCAGAGCTAGAGATCTAATCCAGCCCCCTATTTTTATAGGTGGAAGCACTGTCCTATGAATGAAAGATGAGGTCTCATTCATTCACGTATTCATTCTTTCTGCTTCCCTTCCAAATCCCTTCCAAAATCAGAAATGGCATCTGTGGAAAAACTCCCTCTTTTTGGTGACCTAATTTCAAACACTGAATAGGCTTAGAAACCAGAGCTAACTACTGAGTATATCAGGTGGCATCTATTAACGTGTGTATCTTTGAGATATGTTACAACAAATGTGCTTTGATTAGCAAATTATTAAGGCTGCCATTACAGATCACAATGTCCTAAAAAGTCAGGACATAAAAGGCTAAATATTATATGGCTTGTTTAGAGATTACAAAATAGGAGCAGGCCCATCACTGGGGCTGTACTAAGCATAGGCAGAACAAATGAGACAAAGTGTTGACTACACTGTATTGCCTAGATAAGTTTCAGCCTATTAAGATGATGCGGTGGCCCAGTTTGTTTGATTAATACAAGTAAGCTTACCTATAGAACTGTATGATACTTTAGTTCTCCATAACTAAAATAAGACCAAAAAAAAAGCAAACAAAGCAAACATAGCACTAATATATCTTTTTCATTTGGGACAAACGAGTTAATGAGGAAAGACATCTAGTGACAACTCAGAACAATTACATCCTACCATAAAAGACCACGTTAAACTATAGAATGCATTAGAAATAGTTCAAAATGGAAAGTACCTGATGCAATGGGTGTATTTAATTCCAAATTCAGCTTACAACTTTCAAAAAATGAATAAATCAACAATTCATTCTAAAACAGCTTTCTTCAGATAGTGCTGTTGGGAAAACTGAATCATCATTTAAGCTGATCATTTTTTTTTTCCTAAAGTGATTTTTAAGTGAATGGGGTGTGTTCCTAGAGATATGTCAAACATCATAAAATAAGTAGTCATTGCTTTAATAGGGTGAATTTGCCTCAGAGTTCACCTATAATGTGCTAATTTTCTAGGCCAAGAATGCCCATTGAGTTTTATGTTTTTTCTTTTCTTGTCCCTAACTAGTCCCCAGAGCTTCTGACTCTAGGAATTAGTCAAGGGAACTTCTCAACAGGTCTTTCTATGTCCATCTTCTCCATTAAACTTTCCTGAAAACCTCCAGTTAGAATTCAGCCTCACTTCTTAGGATGCATATGCAAGTTTCGGTCATCTGCTCAGGAAAATTCTTTTTATTATTTCAACTGCCACTCTTGATGCACTTTGAACATTCAACTAATTTTCATTTGCTAATTGACTTCATTTTCTAATTTTGTAGCTTCTTTTTTCTCATTCATTTTTAAACTTAATGGGATAAATAGCAAATGTAGTAGGCCATTTCAAATGATTTATTCATAAGGTTTCAAAATCTAAGCAAACTGTTTTACACAACTCTTCCAAAAAGTTAAAAATAAAATTTCTACCTATGCCAAAATAAACATTAGACACAAAGCTTCTTTTGAAAAGCAGAAATGACTACTTTTAGAAATATGCAAGAGCATTTTCCAAATGCAAGTTTTAATTTCCTAGTCCATGATATAAAGATGACATTCAGAATAACCAGGAGGCATATTAGATATAAACTCAACTGCAACTGACCCCATCTCTCTCATTCCTTGTCCCATCCAATTCATTAGCAAGTTGTTGATGTTCTATCCTAAATAAATCTGCAATGTGAATATTCTCTCCATCTCCATTGCTACATAGTCCAAGTTACCATCAATACCTCCTGTTATATTGCTA
>NW_005871050.1:19169018-19207515 GCF_000147115.1 Myotis lucifugus | reverse complement strand
AACTACCTTTTTGCTTTTATTCTCCTACTCCTGTGGTATCTGAATAGCGCATCCCGCACACACACACACACACACACACACACACACACACACACACATCCTAATCCCTGTAACCCAGCCGTGGGCAAACTACGGCCCGCGGGCCGGATCTGGCCCATTTGAAATGAATAAAACTAAAAAAAAAAAGACCGTACCCTTTTATGTAATGATGTTTACTTTGAATTTATATTAGTTCACACAAACACTCCATCCATGCTTTTGTTCTGGCCCTCTGGTCCAGTTTAAGAACCCATTGTGGCCCTCGAGTCAAAAAGTTTCCCCACCCCTGCTGTAACCTATGCATTTGTTAACTTAAGGATCTTGAGATGGGGAGATTATACTGGACTATACAATTTGCTCCAATGTAATCAAGGATTCTTATAAGAGGGAGGCAGAGTCAGAGATTTAAAAAAATGTAATGATTGGAGCTGATGTCTGAGAGGCAAGCAGATGCTACATAAGTAGCTTTGAAAATGGCAGAAGGAATCAGGAGACAAGGAATGCAGGTGATCTCTAGAAGCTGGAAAGGGAAGGATACAGATTGTCTCCTAGAGCCTCCAGAAGAAAGGCTCTGCTTTGATTTTATCCTGGTGAACTGATTTTGAACTTTTTATTTGCCAGAGTGCAGGATGATAAATTTGTGTGATTTAAGCCACTAAGTTGTGTTCATTTGTTACAGTAGCTATAGGAAACTAATATAAACCCCTACAATCAAAATTAAAATTTTCCATGGCAACCCTAAGCATCCAAGAAGAGTCTAAAATACTAATATGTCCTTCAAGACTGTTAAATTGTGTCCCTCCCAAATCCATATGTGTAGTCCTTACCCCCAGTACCTCAGAATGTGACCCTACTTGTGGATAGCATCTTTACAGAGATAATCAAGTTAAAGTGAGGTTATTGGGGTGGGCCCTAATCTAATATGATTGGTGTCATTATAAAAACAATTAAACACATGGACACAGATAGATGGGAGACAATGTGATGAGACATAGGGAGAAGATGGCCAGGAAGAGAGGCCTGGAAGAGATTCTTCTCTTTTAGCCCTCATTAGGAACCAACCCCACCAACAACTTTATTTTGTACTTTTAGCTTCCAGAATTATGAGATAGTAAAATTCAGTTGTTTAAGCCACCTAGTTTGGGGTATTTTGTGGTAAGCCACCTAGTGGTCCTAGTAAACTAATACACCCTGTCTGACCTGGCCTCTGCTTACTTCTCCAGGTTTATCTTGAGCTATTCTCCCCTTCAGCCCTCTCTGCTCTCCTGTCACATGGGCCTCTCTCTTTTAAGCCTTCACACATGCCTAGGGACATTTCTCTCCCTACATCGCTTTACTTGGTAAATAACTTACTCATCCTTCAGGTGTCAGCTTAAATGTCACTCTCTTGGAGATCAACAATGTAAAATAAAGGATTCATTATTTATTCATAACACCCTGACATTTTCTATAATAGCTCATATGAAATTTTTCATTACAAATATATTTTGGAGATTATTCAATTAATGCCTGCCAGTGAGTATGCCTATATTGATAATTACTGTATATACTGCATTTAGCCCCTAATAGGCACTCAATAAATATTTGTTGAATGAGTAGATAAATTCATGCCCTGAGAATAAAGATTTCTTACAAATCTGCTTAAATTTCGCATTCTCTTGTCTAGGTCTCAAATTTCAAGAACAGAAACCTGATAGGCTTATATTCTTGGTAAATGGGTCCAGAAATAGAGTTGCTGTTCTCTCTCTCCCCCCTTACTTTGAATACTGAGGATGAAAGAAGGTGAAGAGAATAGCCAAAGAACATACCGTATATGCAAAACCCATAGATACATACAACAATGTGGTTAGGGCCAGAGGGAGAGGTCTGGGTGGAGGTGGACAAAGGGGGTGGGAAGGGATACATCTGTAATGTCAACAATAAAAAAATTAAAAAGAAAAAGAAAAGAAATGCTGTAACCAGAGTCATTTTGATAATTGCTTCAATCCTCCATTTCATTCTACATGTGTAGATATTGCTATCATTGTCATAGATGAAGTGAAAAATCATAGAACTAGATGGATACTTAAGGCTTAATGTATATAAATCTTTGCTTCATAATACCACCTTTTTATTGAATTTATTGGGGTGACATTGGTTAATAAAATTATATAGGTTTCAGGTGTCCAATTCCATAATACATCTGTATATTGTATTGTGTGTTCACCATCCACAGTCTAACCATCTCCTTCCATCACCATTTTTCTACCTCTCTCAACCCCATTTCCCCTGTTAATCACCATGCTGTTGTCTGTATGAGTATGTTTTTTTCTTAATCCCTTTACTTTTTCCACTCATCTCTGGAGAGCATTATGCTAAGTGAAGTAAGCTAATCTGAGAAAGACAAGTATCATACAATTTCACTCATATTGTGGAATCCAATAAACAAAATAAACTAACAAAATAAAACAGACCCATCATAGTTAAAGAATAGACTGATAGCTATTAGAGGGGCGGGAGTGTGGGAAGCTGGGTGAAAGAGGTGAAGGGATTGCTGCCTTTTTTTACTGTTGATGTTCATTTTCAAAGTTTCCTAGTACTTGGTAAAAATCTCACCTCAGAATACAAGGGAGAAAGGAATACAGGTATCAATTTGCAAGGACTTCTTTGTAAACTTGCTCTTTTGTGACAAGCTTGAGTCATAATGTTTGTGCTATAAATTCATTATAGATACAGTACTCATATCATGGTCCCTCATTTTAGCTTGGCATGCTTTCAAGGCTTCTCAAGAGCACTAGCAATTGGTTGTTTTTCTTTCCAGCTGCTTTAATAATCTACCCTTTAGAATATTGATTTGCATTATGAAAAATTTGAAAGTACCCCCAAATAAAGTTGTCTACTGCAATACTAAATCTGAGCTAGCCATCAGACTAAGGGCCCCAGTTGAATCTGAAAAGCAGGCTTTGAGGTTTTTACATTAGCTATCTCTTTGAGATGTTGGATGTGTTAACAATCTCACCATTTATTCAACTGTTTTTGCAATTGTATTTGTTGTTAGGATCATCATTCCAATCAAGCCATCTGGTCCTTTTGGCCATTAAGAAGATAAAATCAAATCAACTGCTCAATCTCTTGGCACTTGACACATAAAATGGTCAATATAATCAATCCTGTTAAGCTAGCCTCAGTCCTGCAGAGTAAAGCTGCTACACCACCACACTTCCTGGGAAGGCAGATTTCTTTGTGTTCCCTGTCAGCTAGTGCAAATGATATTTCATTGCTCCTAGGTAAAGGCATCTTTCATAAATAATGACAGCTTAGTAGTTATATTAATTGAGGTTCACGTTTTTAAATATTAAAGTTCACTAAACACCTATGCAAATGATGAGTCGATTTAAAAAATATATATAGTGATTGGTTTTCTTTAGTCATCCATAAAATTCAGTGTGTACTCCTTTATGTGACCAGAATCTTAAAAATGAAATAACTGAGAAATGAAATTGGAGATGGGAATCACACTGAATTACATAAAAGCAGTATTGATCAACTTGAACACAAAGGAAAAACAATAAAACTGTTGAAAATTATTAATTATTTGGGGATAGGCATATTTTTGGGTATCAATAAACAGAATTTTGAGAAAGTGTGGGTATTATTAGAGTTATAAATAAATCATAACATGTTGACTGAAACATTCTTAAGAATTAAATTGAACTGTTTTATTTTCAAGCTAGAAATCATAATTCTGTGTAACATTTGTTGGAACTCAATTTCAGTAAACAACATCTATATATATAAAACCCTAATATGCAAATAGACCAAAGAGTGGAAGGACAGAACAACCGGTCATTATGACATGTGCTGACCACCAGGGGATGTGCACGGAACATGGCGGGTGTTGGCAGCAGGTGGCAGAGCGTAGAACATGGCAGGTGTCGGCTGCAGCAGGATGGTGGAGCAGGTGAGCGGGGGTACCAGGCCAATGTGGGGTGCCAGTCGCTGTCATCAGGCACACCTCTGGTGGTTACTGAAAATTCTTTGCTCCCACACACCATGGTCCCACCCACTGCTCACACCCACTGCCAGAGCTGGCCCCGCTTGCACCCCCTGCTGGCACCCAGCACCAGCCCCGATTGCTTGGCACCATCAGTGGGTGCGAGCGGTGGCTGCCAGCCCCAATTTCCCCTGAGGGCTTCTCCACCTCCCCCTAGTCCTGAGGGGCAATCGAGGCAGCAGCCACTGCTTGCACCCACTGCCGGCGCTGGCCCCGCTTTCACCTGCTGCTGGCGTCGGCACCAATCACTCTGCACCATCAGCGGGTGTGAGCAAGACTGGCACCATCAGTGCATGGGAGTGGCAGCAGCAGGAGTGGGGCTGCCGGCAGACAGGGGACCGATGGGGGTTGTGGTGGGAGGGGCTAGGCAGGAGCATGGAGGATGAGCTGAGACCTGACCAAGACCTGCCCCTGTGCTCACCACAGCCTCGCAGCCCACAGTTCCTCTCAAGGTACATGGATTCGTGCACTGGGCCCCTAGTTTGTAATATTTGAAAATGAGATAAGTAGACTATAATCATGATTTTTTTCACCCTATGATTTTATATATTAGACTAGGGGCCCAGTGCACAAATTTGTGCACCTTGAAAGGAACTGTGGGCCACGAAGCTATGGTGGGCATAGGGGCAGGTCTCCGCCCATCCTCCATGCCCCCTCCGAGCCCCAACCACCACGGCCCCCAGTCCCCTGTCTGCAGGCAGCCCTGTTCCTGCCACCACCGCTGCCACGTGCTAACAGTGCCAGCCCTGCTCGCACCTGCTGATGTCGCAGAGCAATTGGGGCTGGCGCCAGTAGTGGGTGTGAGCGGAGCCAGTGCCATCAGCGGATGCAAGCGGGGCTGTTGCCTCAATCACCCCTCAGGAGCAGGGGGAGGTGGAGAAGCCCTCAGGGGCGATCGGGGCTGGCAGCCACCACTTGCACTTGTTGACAGCACCGAGCAATCAGGACCAGTGCTGGGCACCATCAGAGGGTGCAAGTAGGGCCAGCGCCATCAGCGGGTTTGAGCGGGGCTGGTACCGGCAGTGGGTGAGAGTAGCGGCTCTAGTGCTGGCAGCGGGTGCGAGCAGGCCCAGCGCCGGCAGCAGGTGCAAGTGCTGGGCGGGACCATGGCTCACAGGAGCAAAAAATTTTCAGTAACCACCAGAGGCTCACCCCGATGACAGCAACTGGTGTCCCACCTTGGTCTGGCACCCCCACTCGCCTGCACCACCATCCCTCCGCAGCAGATGCCTGCCATCTTCTAGACTCTGCTGCCCGCTGTCGATGCCCATCATGTTCTGTGTGCGCCCCCTGGTGGTCAGCACACATCATAGCGACTGGATGTTTGGTTGTTCCACCCTGCCATCTTCTAGACTCTGCTGCCCGCTGTCGATGCCCATCATGTTCTGTGTGTGCCCCCTGGTGGTCAGCACACATCATAGCGACTGGATGTTTGGTTGTTCCACCGTTCAGTCTATTTGCATATTAGGGTTTTATATATGTAGACTAGAGGCCCGGTGCACAAAATTCGTGCATGGGGGGGGAGGGGGTGGAGCAGGGGAGGTCCCTCAGCCTGACCTACACCCTCTCCAATTCGGGAGCCCTCAGGGGATGTGCTACTGACAGCTTGGGCCCACTCCCTGTGGTTCTCTGCTCTCTGTGGGGCCTGCCTGCTCCACACCACAAGGATGGGCAAGCAGGCCCTGCTGGGTGCTGCCTGTGGACCTGCTTGCCTGCTCACAGGTCACCATGGCGACTGCCCAGCAGGCCCTGCTGGGTTCTGCCTGCGGCCCCCCTTGCCTGCTGGGCTCATGTTGCCGGCGTGATGCCGCAGCATCCTGCCCAGCTGCTATGGGCACCGCCATCTTTGTCGTGGAGTGATGGTTAATATGCATATTACTCTTTTATTAGATAGGGCTAGAGGCCCAGTGCACAAAGTTCGTGCACTGGGAGGGTGTCCCTCAGCCCAGCCTGCACCCTCTCTAATCTGGGACCCCTCGGGGGATGTCCGACTGCCGTTTTAGGCCTGATCCAGGACTGCTGGCTTCTAACCACTCACCTGCCTGCCTGCCTGCCTGCCTGATCATCCCCTAATCACTACCTTGACAGCCTGATTGATGCCTAACTGCTCCCCTGCCAGCCCAATCACCCCCAAATGCCCTCCCCTGCTGGCCTGATCGCCCCTAACTGCCCTCCCCTGCTGGCCCGGTCACCCCCAACTGCCCTCCC
The DNA here is from genome assembly GCF_000147115.1 of Myotis lucifugus. Classification (NCBI taxonomy): domain Eukaryota; kingdom Metazoa; phylum Chordata; class Mammalia; order Chiroptera; family Vespertilionidae; genus Myotis; species Myotis lucifugus. The sequence continues at coordinate 19,201,235 of NW_005871050.1, read as the reverse complement.
CTGCAGGCTTGGTCGCCCCCAACTGCCCTCCCCTGCTGGCCATCTTGTGGCTGTGAGCACTGCCATCTTTGAGGGCGGGGCAGTCAATTAGCATATTCCCTCCTTATGGGCTGTGGGCACTGCCATCTTTGTGATGGTGTGAGGGTCAATTAGCATATTCCCTCTTTAATAGATAGGATACTATATAAGGTCTTAATGTTTGTTAATCCTTGTGGGGAAATCAGGCTAGCTACATTATTTCCATATAAATATAGAGTTTTCCATTTTCTATTTTAATTGCAGTTCCTGGACACACAGGCAGAGTTGTCAAAATATTCTCATCAGCTGAGTAAATTTTTGCTCTGAGCAAAACCAGGTACCCAGTAAGCTATCAATTAGCCCACACATGAGAGTAAACTCATATCAAATAGAAATTATGTCTATGTCATAAAACACACAGAGAGCTACACACTAATGGTAGTCATTTGAAATAGTTTTCTTTTTTCATATATAGAATAAATCTCCTTGACAGAAATCCTGGTCCCTTGATTAGAAAAGATAAGGTATTATCATCATATAATTTTAGTTATAAGAACAATATTTAGTGTATCAAATGTCAATGTAACAATGGAATCAAGAGTCACATGTTAATATTTGATTATGGATCCTGTAAAGAAACCTAGGACTGAAGAAAACAGTAACAACCCAACATCCTCACCCATCTGAAGGGGTCTACATGCCAGGCTAAAATCAGAGATCAGAAAAGAGAAGACCTATGTGAGTTCTCCAGTAGAAGAATTGTTTCTGGAAAACATTTTGGGAGAGAGTTCCACTAGTCACATGCAAAGGGAATTTGAATGAGTTTACAGAGAAGACATATAATAATATGGTCAGGTACAAAGCAATGAGTTCCTAGATTAGGTTTGCTAAAAATAATAGCTATGACAATGGCTTTGTGATGCAGGAAGATTCTACATAACTTAATGTAAAATAGATTAAGGTATTGTGATGCTTTCCCCTTACAATTAAGCCAGATACTTGCACTATTTAATCTGCTAAGAAACATGCTCTATTAATTCTTATTCTCTCATGTATCTTTAATTGCTTTCTAGTTATTGGGTCTTTCTTCTTTACCTACAATTAGCCACAAATCTATACAGATTCAAAATAATAAAAAAAGAAAAGAAAACCTTCCTTTAGCTCTGAATCCTCCTCACCTATCAGATTATCATACTATTTTCTTCTGCTACTAAACCCCTTGAGACAGTAGTCTATAACTTGTCTTCCTCCTTTTGGCTCATTTCAACAATTAAATGAACATTTAATGAGCACCTACTATATATCAGGTGATATGCAAGAGGTTGAGAATGCAAAGGCAAATAAATACATAATTCTAACTCTCAAGGAGCATCTGCTAGTAAGGGGAAAATGTATAAACAAATACAAGTATTCAACTATCTGAACTCTTATTATACAAACTTAGGAACCAAACACTTTAGTATAAATTTTTTGAGTTAGGATAGATATCCCTCATTATCTGACTCTTACTACTCAAAACTCAGGAACCAAATACAAGGTATACCAAAAGTAGATTTACAGTTATGAGTATGTGAAACACATAGTTTATTCTTGTAATATTCTTTATTAATTATATTATTTTCCATACAAAAACAACTGTAAACCTACTTTTTTGTCCCACCTATTATATTCAGATCATGTGGTGTTATTTCTTATTGGAACCCTTACAATTCAAAGTTGGGAATCAGACTTTGAGGGATGCTTCATTTTATAATATGATGTGATACTTTAAATAGCACAAATATGTACATGAAACACAAATAGTACAACTTTTGAAAAATGGTGGCAGAGTAAGTGGATGCTGCACAGACATGCTCCCAGGACTAAACTGTAATTACAACTAAAATACAGAAAAACTTCCTGAATAATCAATGGAAAACTCGCAGGAGAGAACCCTGATACCCAAGGACCGAAAGTGGAGATCTCATAGAGACTGGTAGGAAGGGCAGAGGCACAAAAGGGCTGGTAGGGCACCCACAGACAGCAACTGAAATCCCAGAGAGATATCCCAGCTGGGGGTTGGAGGGAGTACCACTGAGAACTCTGGGATCTGATCCTGAAGCTGGGCTCCATAGCAGAGAACACCAAAACTGAGAAGGGTACCCACATAGCATCTGGCTGTGAAAAGCAGCAGGGTGCTGTATTCCATGGAGTAACAGCTAAAAATTCAGGCATCCTCTTAAAGGGCCAACACACTAAATTTCCTGTGGAGCCACCCACCTTGTGCTCTGGCAGAGGGAGGGTGAAGTGGACTGGAGCTGTGAGAGCAGGACCCAGGACCAGGGACTTGGGAGATAGAGCTCAGAAGGGAGACACCCCAAGTTTCCTGGGCTGAGTCATTTCCTCATTCAGCAGAGGACATCTTTCCCACATAGACATCTACCTTGCCTGGGGGGAAGACAGTCTGACACACCCTATTGGAAAACACCTTCCCCTGAGGCCACTTAAGAGATTAAAAATAACAATTAGCCTCCAGGCAGAAGCAACTGCCCCACCCTGTTGAGAAAACTCTCACTACACCTGAGGACAATTGCTTGGGGGCAATTCAAGTTGGAATGCTATCAGTCTATAGGCAGAAACGGTCTCTGGAGGTTTTAGTCTATGCCTGATCTAATTAGTTAGAAACAGCCTTTAACACTGTCCTGCACCAGAGATTGAGAGGTGTAGAAGATCTACCTAATACATAGTCACAAATCTAAACCTAAAGCCAAAATGTGGAGACAAAGAAACAACCCCCAAATGAAAGAACTAGAGAATTCTCCAGAAGAAGAGATAAGTGAAGCAGAGATAAGAAATTTATCTGAATAAATACCACAACTTCTGCTATAAAGCCAACACTAATTTCATACTTCACATACCTAACCTTGAAGCTTTTAAAGCTGTTCATTACCCCCTCATTCTTGATACTCTCTTTCACTAGCCTTCATGACAAAATTTATTCCCTACATTTCTCTTTGCAACCCTTTCTTAGCATCCTTCAGTATATCCCTTCAAGCCATAGGGATATACTTTAGATTCAGGCTATTCAAAGTGTGGTCCATAATCATCATCATCATCATCTAAAATCTTATTAGAAATGCATAATTTCAGGCTCCATCCAAGACTGAATAAATCAGAATCTGCAATTTAATATGATTATTCACATGCACCTTAAATCTTGGTTATTCACATGTACCTTAAATCTCAATAAATTCAGAAAATGCATTTAGCAAAGTCCAACATCCACTCCTGATAAAAACTCTAAGAAAAGTAGTATTATAAGGGAACTTGCATAACCTGAGGCAACTATACAAAACTACAGCTTTCATATTTAATGGCAAGAGATTAAATACCCTCCCTTAAATATCTGAAACAAGGCAATAAGGTTTACTCTTGCCACTCCTATTCAACATCATTCTGGTGGTACTAGCCACTGGAAAAGGCAATAAAATGAACTGAAAGGCACACAGATTGAAAAGGAAGAAACAAAACTATTCACAGATGACAATTTTTTTATGTAAAATACCTCAAAGACAATACAAAATAGTTAATATAACTAATAAGTGAGTTTAGTAAGGTCTTAGGATAGTAGGTTAACATGTAAAAATAAATTATGTTTTTATATCTAGCAATGCACAGTAGCATCAAAAACATAAGATATTTTGATATAAATCTAGGAAAATATGTGCAAGATCTGTGGGCATGAGAGAAAAAAACACCCTGGAAAACATTGTTGAAAAATTTCAAAGAAGAACTAAATAAACATAGAGACATACCACACTGATAAATTGGAAAATTCTATATTGTTTGGTTTCCCAAAACCAATCTATAGATCCAACACAATTATACTCAACATCCCAGCAGGATTTTTTTTGTAGACATGGACAAGTTGGTTTTAAAAAATCACATGAAAAAGGAAAGGAATTACTATACACAAAACAATTTTGAAGCATGACAAAGTTGGAGGAATCATTCTACCTCATTAAGGCTTCAGTAATCAGAGTGTGATATTGGCAAAAGTGTAGACGGATAGATCACTGTGATAGAATAGAATCAAGAAATAGACCCACACAAATATGGCCAGCTGATTTTTGACAAAGCATGAAGACAATAGTGCTTATATAATTGGATATCCATATGCAAAAAAACTGAACTTGATCCATACCTCACATTGTAAATAACTGAAAATGGATTATAGACCTAAATGTAAACCTACAATTATGACACTTTTAAGAAATAAAATAAAATCTTAGTAACCTTGTATTAGGCAAATACTTCTTAAATATGACAAGAAAACATGATTCATAAAAAATAAAGAACTTCAAAAAACACTAATATGGTAATGAAGAGAAGCCATAAACTCAAAAATATGTGCAATCACATATTTCAAAAATAAGTTGTATCTAGTACAAATAAAGAACTTTAAAACTCAATATTTCTCAAAAAGTTAAGTATTGTGTTACCATATAACCTAACAATTCCACTCCTAGGTATACATTCAGAAGAATAAAAAACATGTCCACACAATACTTATATTTAAATGTTTATAGCAGCATTATTCATATTAGCCAACAAATGTAAACAAACTACATATCCATCAACTAATGAATGGATAAACAAATGCTGGTATATCCTTGCAATGGAATATTACTAAGCAATAAAAGGAATAAAGTATGTATATGTGATACTAAGCAATAAAAGAATAAAGTACTTATATGTGATATAACATGGAATAATCTTGAATAAATTTATAATGAATGGAGGAAACCAAACACAAAAGGACACACGATTTTATTTACATGAAATGTACAGAATACACAAATCCATAATGATAGAATGCTATAACTAAAAAAAAAAAAAAGAACTGAAATTTCCAAATACCAGCAGAGATGCAAAGCAACCAGAGCATTACTACTAGAAATCCAGTTTGGTAGTTTTCTTAAAACCATAAACATAAACTTACCATATAACCAGCAATCCCATTCCTAGATTTTTACCAAAGTGAAATTAAAAATCATGTTGCCTAAAATAAAAACCTATACACCCTGAAGCAGAAACAACCTAAATGTCTTTTTTTTTCTTTATTAAGATACTAGAGGCCCAGTGCATAAAATTTTGTGCACTTGGGGGGGGGGGGGTCCCTCAGCCTGGCCTGTGCCCTCTCGCAGTCTGGGACCCCTCAGGGGATGTCCACCTGCTGGCTTAGGCCCACTCCCCAGGGGATTGGGCCTAAGCTGGCAGTCAGACATCCCTCTGGCAGCCCGGCAGCCCTCGGGGGATGTCCACTTGCCAGCAGAGAGCAGGCCTAAGCTGCAGTCGAACATCCTTAGTGCTGCTGAGGAGGCAGGAGAGGCTCCCGCCACCACTGCTGTGCTGGCAGCTGTCAGCCTGGCTTGTGGCTGAGCAGAGCTCCCCCTGTGGGAGCGCACTGACCACCAGGGGGCAGCTCCTGCATTGAGCGTCTGCCCCCTGGTGGTCAGTGTGTGTCATAGTGACCAGTCATTCCCAGTTGTTCTGCTGTTAGGGTCAATTTGCATATTGCCCTTTTATTATATAGGATAGAGGCCTGGTGCACGTGTCGGGGCCAGCTGGTTTGCTCTGAAGGGTGTCCTGGATCAGGGTGGGGGTCCCACTAGGTTGCCTGGCCAGCCTGGGTGAGGGGCTGAGGGCCGTTTTCAGGCTGGCCACACCCCCTCCAGGGTGGGGGTCCCCACTGGGGTGTCTGGCCAGCCTGGGTTAGGGGCTGATGGCTGTTTGCAGGCTGGTCAAGCCCCCCAGTGGGGACCCTAATCCCATGGGGATGTGGTCAGCATGGGTGAGGGGCAGAGGACCGTTTTCAGGCTGGCCACACCCGCTTCAGGGTTGGGGGGCCCTACTGGGGTGCCTGGCCTGCCTGGGTGAGGGGCTGAGGGCTGTTTTCAGGCTGGCCACGCCCATGGGCTGGAAGCAGGCATCTGGGATTTATTTAACTTCTATAATTGAAACTTTGTAGCATTGGTCCCACTGGAAGCCTGGGTTGCCCCTGGCAATCGAGGCTCCCAGCCCCTCCTTGAGCAGAGGCCATGCTGGCTGGAAGTAGGTATCTGGGATTTATTTATCTTCTATAATTGAAACTTTGTAGCCTTGAGCAGAGCTCAGGGCTGGCCAGGGCAGGAAGGAAGCTTGGCTTCCTCCATCGCCAGGGCAACCCAAGACTCCTGCTTGTTCTAGCTCCATGGCCGCCGCCACCTTTGTGACAGAGTGAGGGAGTGATGGAGTGAAGGAGTGATGGTTAATTTGCATATTAGTCTTTTATTAGATAGGATTACATATGTGTACTTATCCCTCCACCACCACCCCACTCATGCCCTCATCCCCCTGGTGTCTGTGTCCATTGGTTAGGCTTATATGCATGTATGCAAGTCCTTTGATTGATCTCTCCCCCTTACCCCCACCCTCCCCTACCTTCCCTCTGAGGTTTGATGGTCTGATCAATGCTTCTCTGTCTCTGGATCTGTTTTGTTCACCAGTTTATGTTTTTCATTATATTCCACAAATGAGTGAGATCATGTGGTATTTATCTTTCCCTGACTGGCTTATTTTGCTTAGCATAATGCTCTCCAGTTCCAAATTGTAATACATCCATAAAATGGAATATTACTTGGAAATAACAATGAATTACTATTTCATTCAACAACATAGGTCAATGTTAAATGCTTTATGCTATATAAAAGAAACCAAAGTAAAAAAATGTGTTATAATACATGATTCATTGTTATGATACTCTGTAAGTGTCACACTATAGTGACAGCTAACAGATCAAGGCTGGGAGTATGCAGAAGGTTTGATTATAAAAGAGCAAGAAGCAATTATGGGGTGATTGAATTGTACACTAATAAGGATGACTCTTATTGTATGAAATTTATACCTTTTTTAAAAAAGGGAAAACATGTAGGTCAAATGTCCCTTTTTCTGTGAAACCTTTTCTCATTATTAGTGTCAGAATTATTTTTGTCCTTTTCTTGTAACTTTATTATATCATGTATCAACCTTTATATTATCATTGATTTTGTAGGCATCTTTATTTTACATTGACTGTGAACTCCTTGATGGCAAGAGCTGTATTCTGCTAAGATTTAGCACAGCTGATCTTTGCACAGTATAGGTACTTCAGAAATATATTAAATGAAGGAGAAAAATAAAGAACTTCAAGTGTTCGTAAACCTGGATGTGTGAAGCAATGATATCACCACTAAGAACAACAAGGAGCTGAGAAAGGCAGGCAAAGAATTGAATAGACAGAGCATGAAGTGGCATGATGGACATGACCCACTGCATTTTCTTCAATTGTCAACATGCCACCAATGTTTAGACTAAGTGAAAATCAGAGCCCAGTGGGATTACCACAGAGAAGAACCAAGAGACTAGGCTGGCTGGGACAAGTAAGGATAAGCAACAAGAATCAGCAATATAGAGTACATATCAGTGGCAGAAATCAAAATCCAAAGGCCACAAAATACAATGTGTTTGTGTTTTTTGATTTTTGTTTTTTTGCCATGGAAGACAAGAAATAAGGCAAAATGCTTGAATACATTGATGCAGAGAGAATAATCTGGAATTTAAAGCACAAAACTTAATGACAACAGCAACTCCATTTGCATAGTGCTTTCTACTTTTTAAACTGCTTTCGCAGTCATTATCATGTTTGGTTGTTGTAAGATTTCAATTAGAAAAGTTATTTACATATTATACATATTTATCATCTTTTACCACTACCAAATAAAGCAATAATAATATTTTCACAGACATTTAGGATTTATTTCTTATTAGCTCAGTACTCTAAATTTTTCCATTCTTTCCCTTCATAAACATCATTCAGTCTCTTATCTAACATAGTTTGTTCTATAGGCCAATATTTCTCCTGGACCTCTTGTTTATATCCAGTATGTCTGCTATCACAGTGAGGTATTTTTCTTTCATATATATATATATATATATATATATATATATATATATATACTTTTTATTGATTTTAGAGAGAGAGAGGAAGGGAGAGGGAGAGAGAGATAGAAACAGTGATGAGAGAGGAGCATCACCATCAATCAGTTGGTCCCTGCAAGTCCCCCACTAGGGATGGAGCCTGCAACCCAGGCATGTTCCCTGACTGGGAATCAAACCAGTGACCTTTTGGTGTATGGGTGGACACTCAACCACTGGGCAACACTAGCTGGGCTTTCACATGTATTTTTATTGAGGTATAATTAATATAACATTGTAATAATTTTAGGTATACAACATAATTATTTGACATTTGTATCAATTATAAATGATTCCCACATTAACTCTAGTTCAAGTAGATCACCACACATAGTTACAATTTTTTTGTTTTAGAACTTTTAAGATCTATTCTCTTTGCAACTTTCAAATGTAGAATACAGTATCATTAAGTATAGTCACCATGCTGTATAGCACATTCCCATGACTTATTTATAACTCTAAGTTTGTGCCTATTGACCACCTTCACCCATTTCACCCTGCCCCCCATGAAACGAATTTTTATTCAATTCAAGATGCTAGATCTTACCACTTTTTCTGCTTTCCTTTATAGGACCCGATGAATTTTTCTGGAGATTGAGCAGTCCTGATATTGTTTTCCCCTAATATCATCCATAATCCAACTATCTTAAAGATTTTCAGTGAGAAACCACTAAAGATGAAGAGCTAAGGTATGTCTTTCTCCTCTTCATAATCTCTTGAGCAAGTATGGTGTCTCCTCTGAAACTTTGCTTTAATTTTAAGCAGTCATTTATTATATTCAGCAAGGCATTATAGTTTCGTCCTGGTTTTTCTACTTCCTGAAACCTTAAAAAGATACTTAAAATGTTTCTCTTTATTGGGTTCAATTTCACAAGTAAAGTCCTTCGATTTCTTTTCTTATAACCCTGTCATTTCTTGTCCTAAATCTTCAGTCTCTAGTATCCACTCTGCAACACTCTTGATTTTTGAAAATGTTTTATCTTTTGTGTAGAGAGAAGGCACCAGTCATTCATGCTTTCTTTCTCAATGCTATAAACACAGTCTTTGCAACAAAGTACTGGTACATACTACAACATGGGTGAACCTCGACAACCTTATACTACATAAAAGGAGCTAGACACAAAAGAGCACATATTATATGCTTCTGTTTATAGGAAATGTCCAGAACGGGAAAAATATATGGAAACAAAAAGTAGATCACTCAATAATATTATAAAAACTACATATGATGTCATCACATTTGTACCAGACTTACTGGGGTGATCACTTTGTAGGTTACATACATGTCTAATAATGATGTTGTGCACCTGAAACTAATATGATGTTGCTTGCCAACTATAATTAAAACTGAAAGTATTTTTTAAAGTATATTATTAGTTGCCTAGAGCTAGGGAGATGGGGAATTAATTATTGCTAATAAATATGGGATTTTGGGGAGGAGAAGATAAAATCTAAACCTGGATTTGAGGGTGCTTGCACAACTTTTTAAATGTAGTAAAGGTCACTGAATTGTACATTTAAAATGGATGAATGTATAGTACATAAACTGCAACCCAATAGTGTTGTTTTTAAAAAGAGAGCCAAACCCTGGCCAGGTATCTCAGTTGGTTAGAGCATCCTCCCAATACTCCAAGATTGTGGGTTCAAATTCAAGTCAGGTCACACACAAGAATCAACCAATGAGTTCATAAATATGTGGAATAACAAATCTCTCTCTCTCTCTCTCTCTCTCTCTCTCTCTCTCCCTCTCCCTCTCCCTCTCCCTCTCAACTAATATAAACTTAAGAGAAAAGATTTTTTAAAAAGACAACCAATGACAACTGTGGTATAAGGGGCAAGTTTCAAGCTTCAAAGTATCAGATCATTCCAGACCATTCTTCCTCCTGTGGCACAAAATTGGCTTCCCGTCGATACTGCCCTGTCATTTTAAAGGACTATAAAAGTGCTTAGTAAATTTGCACAGATTATCAGTGGGAACCATACATTATTAAAATAAAGAAAAATTGGTATCACAAAATGTTTGAATAGTCTTGTTCTGTGCTCTAATGATGATTCTAAATCTCCCACAATTGCCCTGGTAACTAACCACCAATCTACCTTGTTCTACATATACTGCCAACACTATTTTCCAGTTGCTGTTACTATAAGCTCCAAATAGTCAGGTACATTTCAACCTATGTCCATTACATACTCTGACACCAAGTTCCTATCTGACATTGTTGGGAAAATTTGACCCACCCTAACATTGATAAGCCCTAATATAGAATTTTAAGTGAGTAAAAGTTTTACATGTTTCTGATCATAAAAGTGATGTTAATTGTTATAAAATTTCAAGAGAAAAAAACATAAAACATAAATAAAAGAATATCCACTTCTTGGGTATAATTAGCTAAGATTTTGTAATTATATCCTCTGGACAGACAGATGTGTAAGGATGAAATGATTACTATACATAAGGTTTTATAACCTGGATCTCTTTCCATACCAATAACTATAGTCATGTATCATTTTAGGGGCTGCATATGACTATCATATGGATTAACAAAATTTATTTATAGTAATCTTTTAAATGGTTTCTAAGTATTCCATATATGAACAACATTGAAATGAACATGGTTATACATAGATCTTTGCATATTTGTTGGATAAAGTATTAGAAGTAGAATAGCTGAATGACGGATTATCTACCTTTCAATTAAGGTTGATTTCCTCCTAGAAAAATATGACCAATATATGTTGCTATCAGTGCTGTATTAGAATATCCACTTCCTGCCTGGCCTTTGTGGCTCAGTGGTTGAGCATCAACCTGAGAAACAGGAGGCAGGAGGTCATGGTTCAATTCCTGGTCAGGGCACATGCCTGCTGTGGGCTCAATGCCCAGTAGAGGGTGTGCAGGAGGCAGCTGATCAATGATTCTCTTTCATCATTGATGTTTCTATCTCTCTCTCCCTCTCCCTTCCTCTCTGAAATAAAAATAAAACTCTCTCCAACACTGAGTATCACTATAAATCTGAAAGGATTTAAAAGGGTATAAACATTCTTTGTTTACATTGCATTGTCTAACTTACGATTGAGGTTGATTTTTAAATCCTTATTGAAAATTTTTATTTCAGCTTTGAACAATTTTGTACTGAGTTGTTAGTTTGGGGAGGTGATTTCTAAATGTTTTTATGAGTCCAATATTATGCTATTCAATAAATGGCACATTGCCATTAGTGAACCTATTTTCTGTCTGTTTACTTAAATGGAACTGTTTGTGACCAGGAACACCTTGGCTTTTGACTAAACCTGGAGTCTTGGACTTTAGTATTCATCATTCCTTCTTTTAATTATCACTCTGATAATCCATACATCTTGCCAAAGTTCTCTATGTATTTTTCACACTCAGGTGAGTTGCTGAGCCTACCCCTCTGACCTTAGTAAGCCAGAACTATTACGATTATGATTTCTAAAACTATATATAATATAATAATGTAATGTGAGGTCATATAGAGCAAGTCAATAAGAATATGGTTAAACAGATCTGGATTTGAATCCCAGTTCTGCAACATAGTCATCCAACCCTAAACCCTTCCCCCCCAAAAAATTTTACTTGATCTCTCTACATCTCAGTATCCTCATTTATAAATTGGAACCAACAATAATACCCCCCTAAGAGTGTTATTTGGAGGATTTATCAGGATATTATATGTTCAGTACATACATACTGATTGCCTAAAAAAGTACTACATACACAGCACTTTAAATATTACTAAATATTATAATAGAGATGGAGCACAAAAGAAAATAACTAAAACCCTTGGAATTGGAACTTTCTCTTTCATATACATTAGCAAATGAGTAACTAGGCAGAGATCTTACTGAGGTCCAGCATCTACAGGAGCATCCAATGGAACTTACTAGTAGAAATCACTGTAGCATGAAGAAGCTAAATACAAACCAAGTGTTTATAGTCATACCTAATTAAGCCTCTTTAATCCCAGTGTCAAATTGTTCCACCATGCTATAACCCATCATGCTTTCAACCAAACCTAAAGTCCAAAACAGAGATCACCAAACAGATAAGGATGAATAAGGTGGGGGAGTAGAAACTGTCATAGTAAAATACTAACACTTAGCCTACTACTACTACTACTACTACTACTACTACTACTACTACTACTACTACTAAATAGGCCAGTGCTGAACCATCAGGCTCACAGTTTCCTCTGAAGAATAGCTCAGTTTTGGCCCAGATGTGAGCCATCTAAAACTTTCCACCTCGCTGTTAGCATTTAGAAGAATCTCTTCACCAAAGAGGTGAGCAAAGTAGCAGGAAAGCAGATGCTCTGGACAACCAAACTCGACTTTTCATCCCTCAATCCAAGAACATATTCTAGGATCTAATTGTGAGTTCTATCTTCCTCATAGCTCTCTTGGCATTTGCAGAGTAAACAAAATATAAAGAGGCAGGCAAGTTGCCAGTCTTCATTTTCCAAGATGAACAGAGTGCCAAGAAGCACATTCAGGAAAATGGAGGGTGAAACCTTCCCCCAAGTCAGCTTCTGGCATGCCTTTAGCACAACCAGTACTACACATACCTCAACATTACAGCATTCATCTTGGGAATCCCAGTATTGCTCTTCTGCAAGCAGTCTTTCTAGTATTGTAGCAAATGCTGGCTGAGGAACGTATTATTTTTTGCAAATATTTATGTTGCATAGGCAACTTAGAAGCTACCATAGCAACCCAGCTGGTTCTGAGAAATAATGAAACATTAGTGTAGCCTTATGGAAATCACCAGGTCTGCTCTCTGTATAGAAGCCAAAAGTCATAAACATGGGGTGGTTCAACCTGGGATTATAACCCAGGACTCCTGACCCCCACTCCAAGACATTTTCTTTTCTTTTTTAAAAAAATATATTTTATTGATTTTTTACAGAGAGGAAGGGAAAGGGATAGAGAGTTAGAAACATTGATGAGAGAGAAACATCGATCAGCTGCCTCCTGCACACCCCCTACTGGGGATGTGCCCACAACCCAGGTACATGCCCTTGACTGGAATCGAACCTGGGACCCTTCAGTCCGCAGGCTGACACTCTATCCACTGAGCCAAACAGGTTAGGGCCCAAGACATTTTCTATTATGCCACTAACTATGTTGTGAGTTTATAACCTATTGTTTTATGCCAAAATCTATAATTTGAAAAGGGAGGAAATGTTGCTGTTGCTAGCTACTTTTTTTCTAAACAGGGAGGGAACATGGGAGTGTCTGTCAACTGCTGCTTCTCCTGGCCTAAGATGGTGTTCTTAAACAGCAGGAAGGGTGGAATGAAAATTTGCTCAGCTTTCTAAACAAGTCCTTTAAATTTCAGCTCTTCAGGCTATGGATGGAGGGCATTAGGTGAGGGTTATATTCCTTGGAGGTTGTAGACCTTTGAATTTATTCATCAGGTTATTTAATTATTAAAAAATGAACCTAAAGACATAAGCTAGGGTCAGGGAAATTTTAAGGTCAAGAGGAACATTGACATGATAATAACAAGGCTTGACCAACCTTTAGCATTATAAAATCACTAGTGGCCCAGTGCACAAATTCATGCACATTGAAAGGAAGTTGATTAGAAGAAATATTTTAATATCACTATTCGCCCTTTCTCTATAATAGAAGTGTCAACCAAATTCACGATCGACAAAGACAGATCAACACACACACATGTGATTGGCACCAGCAAGAGCTTTATATGTATCGCACATGCGTGAGTCAACTTAGCCTTTTATATATACAGAATAAACTTGCTTAATTAGACCTGCTTTCTGATGTAGCTAAACTTTTTCCAGCCCAGTGAAGCACCCCAACTTCTCTTTCAGGTAATTGTCAGCAACACAGCAGTAAGTATCAACATGAAGCAGATTATTATTGTAGATCACACAGGGAGAACAAAGGGTAAAATATTTAACTGCAGCAGTGTTTGACTATATTCTGCACAGTGGTAAAACCTGAAGTTATTTTCAAGGTCCACCATTTCTTCTTTTCAGTCAGGTCAAGTTTCTAAGCTTTCTAAATCTCTGTTTTCCAGCTAAAGAAAAGAAATTAGGATCCCACTGAGTCTCCTATCTACCTATTCCAGGACTTCTGTGAAGATCAACTGAGATGAGACACAGGAAAATGCTTCACAGACATTTGGTTAAAGTGTAAAATGTTTTTACCTGGCTATAAAGCAAGTCGTGTTCCTGGGCTGAAGAAACTCCAAGGAGGCTAGTCGCTAGGGAGAGGAAGTCAGTCATTGCTACATGACATCATTACCCCGTACCCACAGCCACCATTTCCAGGCTGGGCTGGGCTGGGCTGTGGGCCGCATTTTGTGCTATGGGGTCTCAGCAGCGTTGGCTGCAATTTGGTGGGGTGTTGCTCTGGGGTGGTAGTGGGACCTATGCCCCACTTGGGGAAGCTGAGCGTTGTTTTGTGGGTACCAGGTTCTTAATGCCATTTCTCTGTAAACAGCCAGTGCGTGTCACAGCCACTCCTGCATTGAGTGTCTGCCCTCTGGTGGTCTGTGTGCATTATAGCGACTGCTCAGATGGTCAGGCACTTAGCTTATTAGCCTTTTATATATATAGATAATAGGAAAAGTTAATCCATGAAGAGGTAGCCCAGTTGTGAGCTAGGTTATGGGCCTCACATTAGAAGATAAATACTACCTGTATAGCAGGTCCTTGAATAATGTTATTTATTACTAGAGGCCGGGTGCACAAAATTCATGCATGGGGAGGTGTCCCCTCAGCCAAGCCAGCACCCTCTCCAATCGGGACCACTTGGGGGATGTCCGACTGCTGGTTTAGGCCCAATCCCAGGGATCGGGCCTAAACCGGCAGTTGGACATCCCTCTCACAATCTGGGACCGCTGGTTCCTAACTGCTCACCTGCCTGCCTGACTGCCCCTAACTGCACCCCCTACCAGCCTGATCACCCCTAACCACCTCTGCCTGCCAGCCTGATCACCCCTAACTTCCCCCCTGCTGGCCTGGTTGCCCCCAACTGCCCCCCTCTGCCAGCCTGGTTGTCCCTAATTGTCCCCCTTGTCAACCTGGTTGCCCCTTACTGCCCCCCACTGCCAGCCTGGTCACCCCTAATGGCCTCCCTTGCCAGCATGGTCACCCCTCACTGACCCCCCTGCCAGCCTGGTTGCCCCCAACTGCCCCCCTTCCGGCATGGTCATCCCATGCATCCTGCTATTCAATCATTTGGTTGTCCCTCACTAACCCCACTGCCGGGCTGGTCACCCCATGCAGCCTGCTGTTCAGTCGTTTGGTCGTCCCTCACTAAACCCCCTGCAGGCCTTGTCACCCCACGTAGCCGGCTGTTCGGTTGTCTGTCTGGTTGTTTCGGTCGTGATGGACCCTGGCTTTTTATATATTAGGATAATATTGATGAGATGCCTTATGAACTTAACTTTTGTTGATATCTATTAGTCTGTGGTAAAATTGGTATTATTAAAAGCTGTTTAGTTTAAAGTCACAGAACCTATTGACAACATTAAGTGAGGATTTACTGTACATGTCCTAGTTATGGACAAAAGTCATAGTCATTACACCTTTTAGGCCATTGTTTCAGGACACATATTTTGCTTATATAAACAGTTCCACTACCTACCCACAGCAGTAGATTCCTAACTTGAGTTGCTAACTCTCTGGATGACCAGTAACCAATGACACTGGCTTTCTTAGGAATTTAAATTAAGCACAGAGAGTATGAGTATGAAGTTTAAGCTGATTTAGGAGGTTTAGTTTTCTTGTTTTCAAATTAAAGACTTGCCTAAGACAATGAAAAAAGAGATACATATTTTGATCCCAACTTAAAAAGCTCAACAAATCTCTCTATAAAATATAAACAGGCGAAACAAAGATGGCAGCAGAGGTAAACACCAGTACTTGCTGCCTCTCACAACCACATCAAAACTACAACTAAAGGACAAGACAAATATATCATCCAGAACCATGGGAAAGATGGCTGAGTGGAAGTTCTATAACTAGAAGGAAAGAAAAAAGAGCACTGAGACTGGTAGGAGGTGCAGAGGTGCCGAGGTGCAGAGGCACGCATGAAACGGGCTGGCAACTGGGTGCGCTGTCATTGTTTTTTCAATGGGGGGGGGATACAAACTCCTGATTGCTTTGAACTCAAGTTCTGGGTGAGACTCTGGGAACCCAGATTCATACGGGGAGAAACTGGACTGTCTGGCATCGGGACAGGAACACAAGGGCGGCTTTCTTTGAGGTGCCTGCAGCGATCATTGTTCCTGCATGGGGGGGCACGGGACACAGAGACCCGAGAACCTCTCCAGTGCAGGGCTGACTGGCAGCCATTGCTGTTTGCTTTACCCTGGCGAGTCCCTGAGACCCCGCCCCACCCAATTTAAAACCCTACCCAAGTGAGTACCAAAGCCCCACTGAAGCAAGTCCTGCCCCATAAGGGTGTCTCCAGCACAGCAGTTCTTCCATTGTAGACACAGCTGGTCCTCACAGCCAATTGGCCTGGAGGTCAATTCCTCCCAGTGATACCAACAGCAATCAAGGCTTAACTACAACAAGACTGTGCACAAAGCCCACAAAGGGGTGCACCAAGAGTGTCCACCTCAGGTGATTGGGGAGGCTGAGCCACTGAGCCCTATAGGACATCTAGAACACAAGGCCACTCTATCAACACAGGGAAGCAGCCAAAATGTGGAGACAAAGAAACATGTCACAAATGAAAGAAATGGAGGAAAGCAAACTACTGGATATAGAGTTCAAAACCACAGTTATAAGGTTACTAAAGAATTTTCTGGAAATCTCTTAGAAATTTAGTGAGACCCTCAAGGATATGAAAAAGGACCAATTAGAAATTAAGCATACACTGACTGAAATAAAGAATAATATACAGATCCAACAGCAGACTAGAGGATCCCAAGAATCAAGTCAAAGATTTGAAATATGAAGAAGCAAAAAACACCCAACCGGAAAAGAAAAAGAAAAAAAAATCCAAAAATATGAAGATAGTGTAAGGAGCCTCTGGGACAACTACAAGCATACCAACATCTGAATTATGGGGGTGCCAGAAGAAGAGAGAGAGCAAGATATTGAAAACCTATTTGAATAAATAATGACAGAAAACTTCCCCTATCTGGTGAAAGAAATAGACTTACATGCCCAGGAAGCACAGAGAACCCCAAACAAAAGGAATCCAAAGAGGACCACACAAGACACATCATAATTAATATGCCAAGGGCAAAAGACAAAGAGCGAATCTTAAAAGCAGCAAGAGAAAGAAAGTCAGTTACCTACAAGGGAGTACCCATACGACTGTCAGCTGATTTCTCAACAGAAACTATGCAGGCCAGAAGGGAGTGGCAAGAAATACTCAAAGTGATGAATAGCAAGAACCTATAACCAAGATTACTCTACCCAGCAAAGCTGTCATTTAGAATTGAAGGTCAGATAAAGAGCTTCACAGATAAGAAAAAGCTAAAGGAGTTCATCACCATCAAACCAGTATTATATGACATGCTGAAGGTTATTCTTTAAGAAGAGGAAGAAGAAGAAAAAGATAAAGATAAAAATTATGAACAACAAAGTGACAACAAATACATATCTATCAACAAGTTAATCTAAAACTCAAGTGAATAAAAAATCTGATGAAGAGAATAAACTGGTGAATATAATAGAATCAGGGGCATAGAAAGGGAATGGACTGACAATTCTCAGAGGGAAGTGGGTGTAGGGGTGCGGGAAGAGATTGGACAAAAATCTTACACCTATGGATGAGGGTGGTGGTGGGGGGTTAAGGGCATGGGGTGGGGTGGGAAACAAGTGGAGGGGAGCTATGGGGGGATAGGAACAACTTTAATAATCTGAAAAATAAAAAAGGTAACAGGCTACTTAGAGTTGCCTTAGATTTACGAGTTGGGTGTGGTTAACAGCTATTATAATCAGAAGCAAAATTTTAAATTTTAGCAGAGCAACACCCCAACCTGTAAAAGGCTTGGTATGCCCAGAAAGATGAAACTATGTGTTTACCAAATAATGTGGCAACCAAGAGAACAACTGTTGATTAGATAGGAAAAGTTTCTTCTACTTCCTAACCCTTGGAAAGAACACAGGAATGTTCTTCATTGATGGAAAGTCCATATTCTTTTTTCTTCTTTTTTTCCTTTTTTTTTTACAGAGTTGGAATTGGTCTTTCATAATAAAAAATAAGTTAAAAAAATTAAATCTAGTAAAAATTAAAATAAAACATTATTTTAAAAAGCCAGCAGCTGGAGCTTCCCTCTCCTGCATCTGGCCCTCCAGGGGATGAGGCCCTGACCCCAGGGAAACTAAAGAATGAGGCTTTCTGCCCCTCCTTTTCCCCTATTTTATCTCTATCTTTATTTCCACAGTGGGTCCATAGTCTTTCTAATCATGAATAGGAGGGTCTGGGGAGAAGAATTCCTAAGCTACCTTGGGAGTTCAGTTCACCCCAGAATGGACCACATGGAAGTCACATGGACCTTACAAAATATGCACAACTCCTTCCAATCAGAATAGTAAATAAGGTTGGAAATCTAATTATTAGTAAAGGAAAGTAGTAACAGCTAACATTGTAATAACATCTATTATAAAGAGAACAACAAAAAAGCAATCACTACCAGAAGATTAAAAAAATAAAATAGAAATTCAAGCCTGGACTAAGAATGCTGACCGACCAACATGGAAGCACATTATCTGAACAGAAGAAAATAATGGGAATTTGGAAACAGTATACTGAAAATCTACACAGAAGAGACAAAAAATGGCATATACCTGTAATGCTAGAAAGCCAAATAAAAGTTTTCCTGAAAGTATTGGGAAGTACTAAATCAGCCAGGTAGATGCAATACTGATAGAATTATTTCAAGGCACAGAGACTGAACCTGTCAAAATTCAAATAAATGTCAACAAATATGGAAAACAAAACAATGACCTACAGGTGAAACATTCATTATAAATCCCTATTTTCAAGAAGGGAAATGCCAAGGAGTACAGTAAGTATAGGATGATTGCTCTAATTTCCCACAAAAATAAAGTGATGTTCATGATGATTCAACAAAGGATTCTACCTGATATGGAGCAAGAAATAATATTAAATTGCTAGCATTTTGGATACTGAAGTATTCCAAATAATTTCAGAAGAAGGTTAGTCTATGTTTTATAGACTACAATAAAGTCTTTGACTACATGGATCATAAAAAGCTATTGGTTGTTTTAAAAGAAATGTGTGTGTCTCAGCAATTGGTTGTCCAGATGCATAACCTGTATTGTGGACAGGAAACCACGATCAGGATAGATTATGAAGCGACAAAATGGTTTCCTAAAAGCAAAGGTGTCAGACAATGAAATATAACTCTCTCCCTATTGGTTTAGTCTGCACACAGAACATATCATACAAAAAACTGGACTAGACTCAGAGGGAGGAGCTGTAAAAAATGGGTGGAAGAAATATCAGTAACTCAAGATATACAGGTAATACCATTGTACTGGCAGAAAGTAGCAATGATTTGAAATAACCTCTGATAAAAGTGAAAGAACAAGTCCCAAAGTAGGGTTGCAATAGAACATTTTGTACACAAAAATCATGGCTACAAAAATAATACACAACTTTAGCCACAGACAACAAAAATATTGAAATTGTTACAAATTTTGCTTACCTTGATTCAGTCATCAATTCAAATGGAGACTGCAACTAAGAAATTAAGAGTTTTTTTTTTTTTTTTTTTTGATTTTTTACAGAGAGGAAGGGAGAGGAAAGGGATAGAGAGTTAGAAACATCGATGAGAGAGAAACATCGATAAGCTGCCTCCTGCACATCTATTGGGGATGTGCCCGCAACCCAAGCACACGCCCCTGACCGGAATCGAACCTGGGACCCCCCAGTCCGCAGGCCGACGCTCCATCCACCGAGCCAAACCGGCCCTGGCTGCAACTAAGAAATTAAGAGGGGGCCAAGACTCAGAAGGGTAGCAATGGAAGAATTAGAAAAAATCATAAAAAGTGAAGATACGTCATTAGTGATCATCCACACCCTCATATTCCCAATTACTCTGTATGGATGTGAAAGTTGGACAGTGAAAAAGACTAATAGGAGGAAAACGGATTAATTTGAAACATGGTATTGAAGGAGAGCTCTGTGAATATCCTGGACCACCAGAAAGACAATCAAGTGAGTGCCAAATAAAATTGTCTGAATCATCTCTGGAGGCAAAAATGACAAAGCTTCATTGTCCCATTTCAGGCACATCATGAGAAGAGAGCTCTTTGGAAAAGACAGTAATGCTTGGAAAAATAGAAGACAGCAAGAAAATAGGAAGACGAAATATGAGGTTGATTGACTTCATAAAAGAAGCAATAGGCATGAGTCCACATGAGCTGAGCAGGACTGTTGAAGACCATTGTGGACTTCATTCATTCATAGGTTCAGCAGGAACAGGAGCTGACTCAATGGTACATATCAACAACAATGTTCTTCACTGTTTTCAGTGTTTTACACATCTCTCTCTATATATATAAAAGCCTAAATGACAAGCTGACTGGCTGACCAGCCAGTAGCTATGATGTGCACTGACCACCAGGGGGCAGACACTCAGTGCAGGACTGGAAACCACAGGCATAGAAACATGGAACAGACTAATGAATCTCAGAGGGAAGGAGGGAAGGGGAAGGGCGGGAAAAGATTAACCAAAGATCTTATATGTATACTAGAGGCCTGGTGCATGGATTCATGCACCAGTGTTGTCCCTCAGCCTGGGCTGTGGGGATCAGGCCAAAACCAGCCCAGTGCACGAATTCATGCATCCATGGGGTCACTTGGCCTGGCCTGCAGGAATCAGGCTGAAACCAGCTCTCCGACATCCTCTGAAGGGTCTTGGATTGTGAGAGGGTGCAGGCCAATCCAAGGGATCTACGGATTCGTGCACCAGGCCTCCAGTATGAACATATTTAATTTTCACAACAAGGCACTTTTAGTACTATTATCCCCCACTTTATAGGCACACAGAGATTGAGTAGCTTGCCCAAGGTTGTATACTTATTAAACACTAGAGGCCTGATGCATGGAATTTGTGCAAGAGTAGGCCTTTGCAGCTGTGGCAGCTGCCTAGATCCCTCCCTCACAGCCGCGGTGACTGCCTGGATCCACGGTGGTTTCCTCGATCCTGTGGCTTCAGCCCTGGCTTCATCCAGTCTAATTAGCATATTATGTTTTTATTATTATAGATTAGAGCCAATATTGGGACACAGGTTGTATGACCCCTAAGACCATGCTCATAACCAATGTATATACCGTCTCTCTATTAAGACAAGTGAATAGCTAAGTTGGAGAGAAGCTGACAAACCAATTCCTGACTAACAGTTTATGAAATAACATCTTAAGAATTGGCCTTTCACAGGGCAATTTGCAAAAGGAAACTAGAAAATAATAATAATAAAAATGAAAGAAACACTATTAATGGCAAAATCTTAGACATAATGGCAGGTATGTGAGGAAATATATGAAGAGATAACCTTTAAGCATCCTCTATCATGTATTCTAGGTACTGCTGCATATAATAATTGTTATTTAATGCTTTATATACCCTTTTCTGAGGCTCCACTTTCACCTTTCATACATCCTACCATGCTACTATCTCATACCTTTGATGGTTTTTGCTTAAATTCTTCTAAAGTTTGCCACATATCATTTGAATGAAGCAGTCTAGAATTAAATAGTGTATTCTAGAAAAAGTTCAATTACTAATCTAATGCAACTTTGAGATCCTGTACTTCTTTTGATTCATTAAAATGTTATACAAAAAATTGCTGACACAGTACTACCTTGTTATGTCCTTTGACTACTTTAGCAAGGATTCTTTTTAAAAAATTGATTTTAGAGAGAGAGAGAGAGGAAGAAAGAGACAGAGAAACATCGATTTGTTGTTCCACTTATTTATTTATTCATTGGTTACTTCTTGTATGTTCCCTGACTGGAGATTGAACCTGCAACTTTGGTGTACTGGGACAATGCTAACCAACTGAGCTACCCAGCCAGAGCATGGAAAAATTTTTTTATGTAAACTCTGGCCGTAAGAATCCATGAATTGGTTTCAGAGGACCTTTGAACATCCTAAAATTATATCTAAACTATGTGCATGTATCTGGCTAAATTTTGGGGGGTTAGTTTCTAATGCTTTCATTAATTCTCAAGTTGATTTATAACAAACAAAACTAAACAGGTAAACAAAAATACAATCTCTTCCATATTTTATGACCCTCAAACTAAGCTAGAACAAGCAAGCAAGGCAATTTTTCTCTTAAATTGCATCACAATGTACATATTCCAACTAAAGTTGAATCAAAGAATTATGGAGCTTGATGGGACCACAAAACCCATCTAGACAAGACCTCTTCAAACTACTGTACCTCCTTCCATAACTGGGACTATTCCCCACTCCCCGCCAAAAAAACAGTGCCCCAATCTAGGAGTTAGGATGGGTCCTTACGTTAGGAAGAATAAAGGTAAGGTGTTTCAGACCAACTTTTGTGGTAAGTAAAATCATCTTGGCTTTATATCTACCCATAATCTTTTATTTTTTATGTATTGAACAGCTCTGTTGAGATATAATCCTATATAATAAAGAGCTAATATGCAAATGGTCATTGCGCCCTCACGCCCTTGCACTGGGGCTGGGGAACCTGAGGCTGGGCTGGGGGACCTGAGGCCGTGCCCCCCGCCCTAGCGCTGGAGCTGGGGGACCTGAGGCTGTGCCCCCTGCCCAGTGGTGCTTGATGGGGGACCTGAGGCTGCACCCCCCACCCTGCGGGGCTTGACGGGGGTGGGGCTGGCTGGGTCTGGGTCTTGCGTGGTTTCGAGGCATGTGTGGGTGGGCGGGGACTTGACTCTGGGTCCTGTGGTGCACCCCAGACTCTGACAGGAGGGAGATTTTCATATACATTTTACTAATTTTCTTTCATTTCTGACACTTCTATTATAGAGAAAGGGCAAATAGCAATATTAAAATATTTCCTCTAAATTCCTTTTTAATGTGCACAAATTTCATGCACTGAGCTACTAATTTTATATAACATAAAATCATCTATCATACATACTCTGTTACTTCAATTCTGATAACTAGTTTTCTGCCTCATTCCTTGCTCCCTGAATCAGATAGATTCTCTGCTTTGTTTTCTGCACCTGAGTCCCATTTTATAGTCTGGCTAGGGCCATAGTCCCTCTAAGTTTCCCCAATCTCCCTACAGTGAACTGGAGTCCAATTCCTTTTACTTTTCAAATGTTCTCAAGGAAAGTTTCATTTATTAGGCCCCTACTATATTTTGTGCACTGCTTGGTGCTTTACATATGTACCCTTATTTCATTCTCATAGCATTTTGAATACATACTATTTCTCCATTTTCACATGAGGAAACTGAGGCTTAAAGAAGTTTAATAAGTCACGAAGTCCATCTAACTAATAAGTGCCAGAATTGGAAATTTAACAGAGAACTGACTTGAGAGAGGCAAAGTATGCTTTTGCCACCATTTTTCATTCCCCATATCAAATATGTACATTCTTGATTTTAACATTTTGATATTTTATTCCATGTTCTACACACTTCTCCAGATACCAGTTAAAATAGTTCCCTCTTTATCTACAATTTTGCTTTCTAGGATTTCAGTTATCTATGATTAACAAAAGTTTGAAAATATTAAACAGAAGTTTCCAAAATAAACAACTCAACAGTTTTAAACTGCTTGCTGTTCTGAGTAATGTGATAAAATCTCACACTGCCCTGTCTGTCCCACCTGGGACATGAATCATCCCTCTTTACAGTGTATCCACAGTGTATATGCTTCCTGGCCAATAGTCACTGAGAAGCTATCTTGGTTTTCATATCAACTGTCTCCATATCATAGTGCTGAGTTCATATAACCCTATTTTACTTAATAATGGCCCCAAAGTTCAAGAGTAGCGAAGCTGGAAATTCAGATAGGTCAAAGAGAAGCTATAAAGTGTGTGTATATATGCATGCATGTATGTTTGTATAGAAAAAAACCACAGCATATATAAAGTTTGGTACTATCCACAGTTTCAGGCATCCACTAGGGGTGTGGGAACATATCCTCAGTGGATAAGGGGGAACTACTGTACTTTATCTTCTATCTAGAAAGATCATATTCTTTCCCCGCTCCCTACTCTACAGTCTCTTTCAATTCCCACCCTTACTCCCCTCCCTCTTGCTACCTCTTTGAGACAGTTCAAAAGTTCTGTCAACTCTTCCTCCTCTCTGTCCGTCAATTCCATTCCTGGCTCTCCACTCTCGCTGTCACACTCTTGTTCAGATTACAATATCTTTCAATTACTGTTACCTTTCTAACTTTTCTCTCTTGTCTTCAGTTTTGCTTCTCTCTGCATTCATTCTTCACCCAGTATCACATATTTTGTATGACATCCACCATTTAAGCCTCAACGGCTTCCCATTGCCTGTAGAATAAAGTCCAAACTCTTTAACAGATAAAAAGGTCTTCTGTGATGTGGCTTCTCCATGTTTCCCCAACTCCTTCTTCTGCCAACACCTAGTTCACACACCATCACCCCACTGGAGCTTTATCCACACCCAACTACTAGTTGCTCCTTGGACAAGCCATCATCTTTCATTAACTTCAAGACTGTACAAGCTGTTCTCTCTGATTAGATTGCCCTTTTTTATTCACATTGTGAACATCTAATTATCTTTTAAAATCTAGTTCAAAAGCTAATTTTCACTGGGAAACCTTCAAGTTCCCTATGAAAAATAAATCATTTCCTTATTTGGGCCCCCACTGTACATTTGTATGCCTTGATCATAGTACTTACTGCACTGTGACTACTAATGACATGTTTCTCTTCACCACTAGTGCAAACTCATTATTGACAAAGATTTCCTTATTAACTTTATATCTCCAGCATTTTGCATAGTGATTGGCATACATTAAGTGAGCAATAGGTGCATATTGAATGAAAGAATAAATTATCTTTGTGGTAGACAAAGTAATAGCCACTCCTACAGAGGCCCATTTCCTAACTTCTAGAATCTGTGGTTCCTTGAGAACATGTGTTACTTTACATGCAAAAGGGAAATTATATTCACAGATAGAATTGAGCTGCTAATTAGCTGATCTTAAAATAAGACTATCACCCAGCTAGTGTGGCTTAATGGTTAAGTGTCAACCTATGAAACAGGAGGTCACAGTTTGTTTCCCAGTCAGGGCATATGCCCAGGTTATGGGCTTGATCCCCAGTGTGGGGGATGCAGGAGGCAGCTGATCAATGATTCTCTCATTATGATGCTTCTATCTCTCTCACCCTCTCCTTTCCTCTCTGAAATCAATAAAAATATATTTTTTAAAATAAGATTATCCCAGATTATCCTAGTGGTCCCAATGTAATCACAAGGTTCTTGTAAGTGGAAAAGGGTGGCAGAAAAAGAATCATACTCAGAGGAATATGTGACACTGGAAGAGAGAACAAGAGAGATTGCAGCATGAGAACTCAGCTTAAAGTTGCTGGCATTGAAGCGAGCCATGAGCCAAGGAAAGTGAGTAGCCTCACTAGAAGCTGGGTAAGGCAAGAAAGGAGATTCTCACCTGGAGCCTCCTGAAGTGAACACAGCCCTGCTGACACACCTTGATTCGTACCCAGAGAGGCCCATGTCAGAATTCTTATCTAAAGGTATGTCAGATAATAAATTGATGTATTAAGCCACAGGTTTGTAGTAATTTTTCATAGCAGCCATACACAATTTATACAATGCCAAAAGTAAGTTTTGCTGTCCTAAGGGAGTACTACCATTCACCTTATGATAGTTAATCTCACCACAGCTATAAGCTTTTATGTCCATCAGGATCACTTGAATATCCTCAAAACGCAGATTCCTAGGCTCAAATCCCAGATCGTCTGATTGAATTTGTCTGGTGAGTTGAGACTCAGAAATCTATGTTCTGACAAGTACCTTGCAGGTGATGATAATACAGGTAGCATGCTAACTATTATTTCTTGATAAATATGATATTAATATGCATGGGCTATGGAATTAGAGGGACCTTGATTCAACCTATGCACTGTATGCTCAGCCCTCACCCCTCTCATGTGGCGCTGCTGCATTTCTGCTTATTACACTCCTCATTCTTACCACTGCCATCCTATGTTGAATAAAATCATGTCCAAATCCACATGCTCAGTTAGATAGGTGCCTCTGTTCCTGGCTGTGGAAACTCTCTCAGTGAATGTTAACTTTTTTTACCCTCTCTGTCTCAACTGTGCATATACAAATGACCAGTGGCCAGCTATTTTATCTCACTTTCCTCCCAATCTCCTAACTGCTAAATCTTTTCATAAACATGGTTGCTATGTATATGGTTGGCATTTCTTGTTTGGCCTGTCAAACATTCAGTTATGGTAACTTCAGTGTTGGTTTAACAAGCTTACAACCCTTGAATGAATGTGTTTCTGTGACTGTTCTGAGCCAAAATGTTTGATTAGACTTTCTGTCAGTATACCCTGCTGCCCTTTAGAATAGGGGTTCTCAAACAATAGTGTGCAAAAGAATCACCCAAAGAGCTAGTTAAAAATGAAGAAATTCATTTCAGAAATTTTGATTCAGTAAGTTTGAGATAGTCCTCTAGAATCTACATTTTGAATTAGTACCCCAAGTGATGCTGATGCATGTAGTCAATGGACCAGATTTTGATAAGCACTGATATAAGGGGAGTTAATTAACTTTCATGAAACTAATATTATACCCGTTACCTTAGTGATGGAAAATTACAACTTTCCTGAGTTCCCTAAAAATCTTTGCTCAACACACTTCCCTTCCCTTAGTGCTGATTTAATTTACTCATTATAAAATGCACTCAGATTATTTCATTGTTAATCCTATCTGTCTCTAGGCTTTAAATATCATCAGAACATCTCTCTCGCTAAATGTCACAAGACACTATTTCTTGGAATAAAAGGTTTAATGAAGGGTAAAGAATCACTTTTGAAATACATGATGCTTCTAAGGCTATTAAGTGGAGTAAACCCAGGATGAAATTTTAGTACAGATAAGTCTAAAAGATACTTTCTAATGTAAAACATATGCAAACCACCATGTGACTATCTCCCATTAGTGGCATAATAGGGTTACAATATAAGTAGGGCAATGTTGTGTGTTTATAAAACTCCATTTAGCAGATTTTAGCATGAGAAGTGTCTCCCAATTTAATCAGTCTGTGCATTTGCCATTTGCAACACTTCGTATTTTGACTGATTACCCATTCTCCCTCTTTCTCAATTGTTATGGATTCATTTAACAGAGTAAAATAACATTAGCCTGCAAGACAAATTACTCCTTGAAAAGGTCAAAGTAACATGATTTTGTTCTTTTTCTAAAAAAAGAGATGGAAATTATAAATTGTGTAGGTCTCAATCCCACCTCTACAAAGCACAAATGCTCTTCTAAAAGTTGGTCTTTGGTGCTCATAAAATCCCATTAAAATGCATCAGATTGTACTTATTCAGTCAAATCCTTTCAGTATATAAATTACCCATGGGGGCTCTCAGAGATGCAATAACTCTTTGAGGCCTTAGTTGGTGAGTAAATGCAACGTAGCAGTCATTTACTAATCAACCCTGTGGCCTAAATGAGTTAATGAACTCCCTAGGGGATGGGCTGGCTTAATAATCTAGTCATCTATTCCTAAAGGCCTTAAAAATGGATGTTATTATGGTGACACTATCCTTTCAATACAGATCTTAAGCCTGCCATGGTATATTACATTTAAAATATTCTAATTCTCAGAATTAATATTATTAGGGCTAAGATTCACCTGCTACTATCAGCTCATGGGCTCACCTCCATCAGTAAGAAAACTTCTCCAACTATGAAACAATACACAATTCAAACCTTTTCAACAGCTAATATTTTATCCTAATGAAATATCCTAGGGAAATGGTAAGAATAGTTTAACCATTAAAGAATATGGAATTGTAGGGCAAGTTTTAGAGTAGTCCTGAGTCCTTCAGGATCTTGGAAATTTGCTATAGATAGAAGCTTTTCTGTTGTGACAGAGGAAATTAAAGTTACATGGGACATAGGGATTGGAGATAAATGGATATACTCTGGTCAGACTCTTCCCTAAGCTCCCTTTTATAATTTGAATTTCAGATAAGCAACTAATAATTTTTAAACCATATTTTTATTGTTGACATCATTGCCAATGTCCCCACACCCCCACTCTTTGCCCTCCTCTTCCCAGCTCCTTCCCCCTCTTCCCTCTGGCTATCACCTCACTGTTATCTGTATCTATGGATTTTGCCTTTTTAAAAAACATGGTCTTGTTTCATTAAGACAATGGCACGTACTGGTTAACTGACTTTTACTTATAAATTGCATAATATCTATATTAAAGCAAAAATTGAAAAGGAAAGGAAAATTCAAGTACTTATTACTAACCTAATGTAATTCCTAGCTCTTAAAATGTTGGCTTATCATTACTCACCTACAAGCTGTCTCAAGCTCTTTTCAAATTCTCTGGTCCCGTGTTACTATTTTTTTTCTCAGCTACTATATTGAGTATAAGTATTAATTTCTACATTTATTTATTTATACTCCAACATTGTTCTTAAAATGAGTAAAAGCAGGACAGGTATTAATTAGCTATGTTAAATCTTTTACAGTTACCTTGAACATAAAGGACCTGGAGAGAATAGTATTTTCTTAACCTACATAGCTTTTTTCCTCTCTGGGACTCCAACCTTCTAAGACATGCCTGTTACTTCTTTCTCAAGCAGCCCTGAGCAACCTTTGAGAGTATACAAGCCTTTCCTTTTTCCACTTTTGTCTTCCTCTTCCCCAATTTTCATCACATTTCTAATTCACTCATTCAAGTCTATTCCCTTTGGACATAATCTGTTGTGTTTTTTTAAAGGTACTATGCACAAAGAATTTCAAGGTGCTATCCACAAAGAATTTCAAACAATGTGCCTAAGACTGTTCATTGCCATGATTTTCACATAACCTTGCATTTTTACTTTTATGTTCAGAGACTCTCTGAACATTAAATCTGTGTTTGTGTATATTTCTTCTAGGACTGAAGCTGCTCACACAAAATAGACCGGCAAGCATAAAATGAAATTTATTAAGTCAATCACAAGGATGGTCAAATATACCTTATCAACTACAGCATGGTTGAATTGTTTGCATCATTTAGACACGGTGTTAATGTTAAGAGAGTCCGGAAGATTACTAACAGAATACATTTGCATGTTATTTTACAATTCATAAGCCCTTTCACAAACTCGGCCCACATTTAAGCAATGAAGGATTAAGGCTCCAAGAAGTAAATTGATTTTCCAAAGATAAAAAAGCTAATAAGTATCAGAATATATAATTTTCATCTGGTATTTGATACTCTGTGAATGCAGAGATTAGACAAATACATAGACTGAAGTCCATGAGAACACTGTAACCAAGGGCTCAGCATAATGCCATTGTAAATTTTCAATAAGTATTAATTGAATGGGTACAAACTCATTTTGAGGATACTTAATTTAATAAAATGGAGCCTGTGAAGCTTTTAATCCTCTGCAAGGACTAGCCTCATTCTTGCAACAGTTCTTTCTGCATCAAATTGCCATGGATCACATGATAAAAAAAATGGGCCCTGTCACCCTAGCCTAGTCATAAGTGATTGGTTCCAAGGTAATGGGCAACTAACTAAATATGGCTTGGACATACAGAACACCAAATACCTGTTGTTTATTTGAAACTGCCTAGTAAGAATGACCCAAATTGGATGATAATTAACTCATAAGATTATAAATATTTCTAGGTATAGGATTCGGTACACATAGAAATTGTATACTCAAGGCTCAGACTTCAAATAGCCCTAATGCACACCCTAGCTATGTAAACACTGACATTGAGAATAAGTATACCCTTGAGCACCTGTATATATCCTCACACTCATGTATCCTGCCCATAAACCCTTAATAATAAAGGTAAAATGAGTATATCTCTCATGTTCACTCTTAATGAGCCAGAATAAAATACCTTACCTTATAGTTCTCCTTCTATTATATTTTTAAAAGTTATTGGAATTGCATGGCTGTAATACCACAGTGAAGACTATACCTATAACCATTAATTAGTATTGTCAGGGAGGAAAAACTTTTTCTCAATTCTCTTTTGTTCAGTGATTGGAGGCCTGTAAATTAATCTGACAAAAGATGGATTAGAAAGAGAAAAAAAAACAGATTTAATTATGTATGTATGCACATTGAGTTCACAAAGAAATGTAACTCAAGGAGGCAGTTAGAATTTGGAGATTATATACCATCCTTTAATAGGGGAAGAGGAGGGGCAGAGGGGCCCTTCTGTGAGAACAAATGGCTTTTAGGAAAAATAAATGGGCCCTTAGGAGAATGGATGGGTGATATGATAATTTTATGACAGTGTCTATTTAGGTGATTTTTTATCCAGGTACTGACTTGTGCTGACTTCTCATCTTTAGTGATAAGAGTCAATCTTCCGTGGTTGTGAAACCCCCAGACAGGTGATTTATGAGAGTTAAATTCTTTGGGGAGACTTTGCTTTTAGGAAGATAAAGGGAGTTCAGAAAAAATTTCTTCCTGCAGCTATGGATTCTCAAATGTGTTCAGCTCAAAAGTATGCTTTTGTCACTGTGGCATATTCTAGATCCCTTCAATACATAAGCTTTTGTCTAATGGCACCTCAGACACCCTTGGTTAACAAAGGACACTCTTAATGTTTTTCTTCTCTGATGGACCCTTTTGGAAATCACTTATGTACTAGGATCCAAAAACATTAATTGGTAGCTGGTCCAGTATATCTGAAGAGAAAATAACATCTTGACTGTCTTGGACAAATGAGGGCCTATTTACCTTGTCTTTAAAAGTATCCCGATATTATTTAGTGTTCCTCTAAACACATGAAATGGTAGCATAACAAGTTTCATTGGAATATAACTGGATGATTGTAATATGTGTGTGCTTTTTGAAGGAAGGATAAAAGATCATGGCTAGGCTATTTGTTTGACCAACTGCCTGTAGGATTTAAATGGAAAAATCAAATGCACCTGCATTGCAGTGATAAGGGAAAGATGTCTGTGTAAAAAATATTAGGATTCCCAGGAGTTCTTTCTAATACTATATATATTCTATGAGAACATGTTTCTGAATTTACAATAAAAGTAAATAGTGAAATATAGCTTAAAATCTGCTTGATCGTGGAAGCATGGAACAGACTGACAAGTCTCAGAGGGAGGGGAGGCAGGACAAGGTTAACCAAATAACTTATATGCACGTATTCATAGACCAGGGACACAGACAATAGTGTGGTGAAGGCCTGGGGTGGGGCAGGAACCGGGTGGAGGGAGAAAAAGGGGTGAAAATGGTGAACATCCATAATACTCTCAAAAATAAATTTGAAAAAATAAAACATTTTTAACCCCCTAAAAATCTGCTTTAAGAAGAACATTTTAGAGTGTGCCTGTAGTGACAGGAAAAATTAATTAGTAAATTTATTTGTGGTATGCAGAATGATGACCATCCCCAAGATATCCAAGTCCTAATAACCATAATTTATGGATATGTTACCTTATATAACAAAAGGGACTTTGCGGGTGTGATTAAGCTAAGGATCTTGAGATGTGGATATTATCCTGGATAATCTAGGTGGGTTCAACATAACCACAAGAGTCATTATAAGAGTGTGTGTGTGGGGGGGAAGCAGGAGAGTCAGAGAAGGAAGTATGACAACAGAAGCAGAGGTTAAAGTAGTGTGATTGCTAGAAGACAATGAACCAAGGAATGCTGGAAGCCTCTAGAAACTGGAAAAGCAAGGCACAGATTTTCCCCTAGATTCTCCAGAAGGAACATAGTTTTGCTGACACCTTGATTTGAGCCCAGTGAGACATGTCGAGACGTCCAGAAATGTAAAATAATTGTTTTAAGCTACCAAGCATGCAGCAATTTGTTACAGCAGCAATATGAAACCAATAATATTTATAATTCTGTTTTTACTTTCATTTCCTTAAGTCAGGGGGCCTGCTTATGCTTTGACTGAGTTTGGTCCCTGGAAATATATATATATATATATATATATATATATATATATATAT